>NC_072858.1:24897053-25204326 GCF_028858705.1 Grus americana
CTACATGTAGGCACAGAAATTCAGGGCCTGATTTTCAGAGGAGATGACAAATAAAAAAAAAGAAGGTCAGACTTACTTTTCTTGAATCTAATGAAGATGGAATTATTTTTCTTATATTCCTGAATGTTCTCCATTTATAGATAACTATTCAACTATGTTTATGTTTCAATTTTAACCAAATTACGTTGTTAGATTAGAAAGTCAACATTTGTTAATAAAAACATTGAGTTTATTGTGAATGCTTATTCTTTCAGATGCTGCCTGCATTCACGAAGAGTGTTTCTACCTCCACAAGTTTACAATGTAAATGGTATTTCAAATTCTACCACATCCAATTCTTAGTACAGGGAAAACCTGTAGTATAATAGATAATTTCATAATATCTAAAAAAAAATGCCACCAAGCCCCAAAATTAGAAAATGCATATTTCCAATGTAAATAATTTCTCATTTGCTTATTCAGTTTTACTTCTAATTGAATGGTCTCCTATGTGTCTTGGTATTTGCAATGACAGCATTTGTGAGAAAGTTATTTTTATGATGTAATGCAGGAATTTATTACATGTATTTGTAGATTCTTTTCCTGTTAGATAATTTGGTATTTGCTTTCTCTTTGAATCTTTTATGTATCCCTTGCTTCCCAGAAAAAGCACTGAGGCCACAGATGAGCTCTTTATTTAACTTTAAATTATTTTAATTTAGTCCAGAGTTTCCAAAGATTAATTATTTTGTGCACTCTACTTAAGATTGCTTCATTTGCAGGAAATTAATGTTCAGCATTACTTGGAAGTGAAGGAAAATGAACAGATCATTTTTAAAAGCCTGTTATTAATACCATATACTGTATTTTTCTATTCCTAATGACTGGGATTTTACATCAGCCATACAAAATTAAGCCCAAATGTACAAACACTTCAGGTAGGATAGTGAGCTCATCCGTCAGTGGAAACCTTTCACTGGCTTTAAAGGATTTGGGATTAGTCCCTGAAGCAGGTGTATAACTTCATAAATACACGCATGAGTATCCCCACTAAAAACTTCGAGTGCTCAGTTGCAGCCACACATCTTGTTCAGAGCACAGCAAAGCTGGGTGAGGATTGATTGAGGTTCTCGGTGCTAGGCACCTTCTCTCCCCAGACTGTCTCTTCAGGCATAATTACATCTGTAATGACTCCCTAACCCCATACAGTTTAGCTTATATGCTTTTAATGGCAGGTCCTTTCTAGGATGCCCGAAAGTTCTCTGCACCTTCTGTGGGACTGCTTGCGTGTAAGCCAGTGACAATTCACGGGATGATTCACTGGATGCAAGTTAAGCACTCAGCTCCTGTCAAAAGACAATAAGAGTTGATTAACTCCCAGCTGAGCTTTTGAAAATATCCAACTTTGCTCTTAGGCCACCTTTCAGCTGAAAATAATGCACAGAGAATGCTACTGGCTGCAGTGGAGCAGAATATTCATCCTAGTTCTTAGCTCAGGCAGCATGATATCTCACTTAGCAGCAATAAGCTGTGTTAGAAAAAAATAAAATAAAAAAATAATCTGGCAGCCCAGAATTAACAGAGTGGGCGAAATACTGTGAGGAGCAAGAGAGACAGCGGTGGATGTTATGGAAAGACACAGGGTCTGGTTATCCAGGCGTTGAGAGGGATGGCGAAAAAAAAAGAGGGGATGTTCTGCAGCTTAATTAATGGAAAGAGGCTTGTGCATCTGACAGCAGCCCCTCTGCAAGGTGAATTCTTTCATAAAGAGCCTCATTCATGAGTTGCCAAGACATCCACAACCTATTCTTGAATTCACACAAAAATTAAAAGAAAAACAACTGACTGGGTAATTTAGCGACTTGCAGGATGCAGCTGGTGCTACTGTTTTCACAAAAAAAAGGCCTTTTCCCTTCCACCTCTTAACCATTCCAGTCTTCCTCCCCACCCCCAGCTATTTTGTATCCTGCTGCACCAGTGAGGAGTGTGACAACTCCTGACTTAGCTGGCACTGTGGGATATCGAATAACAATGGGGAAGAATATCAGGATAACAAGGGGGTTCTGGCCAGTGCTAAGGAAACAATTCTGACACTCTCCCTGCTTGCCCAGGTCCTGCCATCAGCTGAGAGGTAGAACTTCCTTCTTTTTTTTTTTTTTTTTTTTTAATGAAACAAACAAAGGTCTTCATTATGCTGGATACTGCAGCTCCTTCCCTTGCATCTTGATAAATCACCAGCTACCTATCCTATGTACCACTGAGGAGACAGTTTGTGTAGTTCAACGTGTATGAAGAAGACACTTTGTGTTTCCAGCACCAATATATTATTACCTTAGTTCTTCCCAGCTACTACACTAGTTCATATTCTCATATTACCTGACACAGAAAAACAAGTCCCTCCTGCCCCCCAAATCCCTTTTCACTCAGATTTTCCTTCCCAGAGGATATTTAATACAAAATCCTACTGTGCGTGACAATAATTTAACAACTAGAGTTAGTCAGGTTCGGAGCCCTAATACAAGCAAGCCACTGGCTATTTTTAAAGCAGCATCGTGCAAATCTAAAGGTTTCTGAAAGGTATTTGAAATGATGTGGTATATTGCCACCTGACTCTGACAGGCCTCCTAGTCTAGCTAACAGAGGTAGAGTCGCTCTAGTACCAGCAGCTACGGGAAGTGACTGAAATAAATTGTTTGTGCAGTCAGAGCTTTATTTAGCAAGGGAACCTCACAACTAATGCTGCCAACAAAGTAAGTAAAGAAAACATCATACAGACCTAGCTAAAACTCCAGCTGGAGATAGCAGTTCGGTCCTTGAGACAAGCCAAACTCCACTTGGTTCTAGCTGCAAAAGGAAAAGACCAGAGTGGAGGTTGCTCAATTTTCAAACAACACAGAGCAGACCTAAGGCACTTCTGGGCTCAGCAAATTCAGAGCTGGTTTGTCACATGGGTTATTTCCCAAACTCCCATCCTCTACGAGAAGGTGGGTGTGCCGGGAGATGCTGAGCAGAAGTTGAGAGGGGAAGTGCTCCAACCAGCTCTGCAGTAGGCGAGGGTTCTTGCTGTCCGTTGAGTCTGCAGTGTGGTGGGTGTGCCTTTCAGCCATATTTCTTATTGCTCTGGCTGCTTGTCTGTTGTACAGCAAGGGCTGGGCGGCGTCAGAATAGTCTCCGAATTATGTGGCTGGTAACAGCCTCTCTGGTCATTTCAATTTCTTCAACATATTAATAGGACTTTTAAAAAATATAGTGGAAACTGGATGAGAATGGGATTAACAAAAATATGGTCAAGCTCTCTCCTCCTCCTTTTTCTCCATGTTTCTTGGCAATGTTTGACCAATAAAAGACTGCCAACAACTTCAAGTCTGGAAATTTTCCCCTGGCTAAAACTGAACTAGAATGTAGTACACCCACATCACAGTTGGAAGTTGTGAGGATTCATTCAGTTACATTAAGGACTGTCAGGATCCTTTAGAGGCTCAAAGTAACCTTATTCAGCAAAACTGCCTTTGCAGTCTCTTTTATTGGCTTCTAAGTACTGAGGATGGCCTTCTTTTCATCTGAAGGGCTCAGCAAGTGCGATGCCAGGCTTTTTGGAGAGGCTTTTTTTTTTTTCCCTCTCTCTCTCTCTTCTTGTCCAGTTGGATCTGGAGAAAGTTATAAAAGTAATGTTCATTAAAACAGAGAGCAAGAGAGTATTCCAGCAGTTTAGAGATCACAAAAAGCTGTTGGGAAGCTGTGAAAGGGATTTTGTGTGAACTCTAAAAAGAATCCCCCTCTCTCATAAAGTGACAACCCAATATCCCCAAAGGGAACAGCGGGAGGGAAACCTAAACCTGTGGACAAAGTCAACCGATAATGATTGGAGAGTTAATTACTTTAAAGCTCACAAAGACAAGCTGAGGTGTTAAAATGGCTCCTGCAAACACCAGCATCCTCCCCTTTCACCTAGACTAACTAATCGCAGCAGGACCATAGCGAGAAGGACCTGAGCAGCCCCTGATTATGGCAGCTTTCACTAGCTCTGAGCAAACTGATCTTTATTCATTTTCAATTCCATCCTTCATCTCATCAGCTGCCCTCACAAAGTATTACCGTAAACGTGTATAAAAACCCAAAGCTGCATCAAGTTCAGTGATGCTGGTTGATGTAGAGCCCTGCAATATCCCAGGCTTTCCTCTTGGGATTAGCCTAGAAAACACTCTTGCACACAGCAGCAAAATGCTTCCTGTCGTATCAGTGCATTTTACATGGCAAAAGGAGAAACTTAGATCTAGTATAGCTATAACTAACAATTAATGTGGAGCCTAGGTGCTAATCCTTTTTTCTCCAGCAAATTTGTTTTGAGTCACACTTTATATTAAGATTCCATTTGTGAGGTTTAACACAAGATTAGCCCGTGTTTCTATGTAAAGCATATAGAGTTTAGTAGGGTGTTTCAGTAGGGTGTTCAGTAGGGTGTTTCAGACAATGATGAGCTATTGTTATAAAAAAACCCCTATCGACTCATTGGACTTGTAACAATTGATTACCATTTATTAAAACATCTATTAATCAGCAATTCTTTATCATGTGTTTGTAAATAGAACCTCCGTATGCAGTATTGTGAGATACTGTGTATAGGAAACACACCATCTTACAGAACACTATCATGTATAAGAGCCATCTGTTTTTTTCTGCTTTGCTTTTAGCCTTTTCCTTTGCACTCCTAAATTCTGTTCATTCCATTGCCTCTTTAACATGTATGATAGTTAATGCCGCAAAAAGACATGCTCCTGCTAAAGTTTCAAGAACACTAGTTTCTTCTCCATAACTAGCACAGCTACCATAACTGGATCTCTTGTGGCTAGAGCAGGGCCCTTGGTTTTTCCTTAAGCTGGCATCCTCTTCTAACCACTTTGCTCCATGCTTTCTGTCTCTGGTTGGAGAATACAAAAAATAATACACATTCACCTATCAGAGCTCTCATAGGAACTAATTAATTAAGGATTGTAAAGTACTTTGATGTAGCAGTGTGGTATATTTGCCAGAGTAGAATGGAACATGTGGGATCTATTATAAAAAGTCACTGTCTCCATCCCTGTGGGATGACAGCTGATCTACCACAAACACTTATTTCCACATTACAGAGTTATGCCGATTACAACTCCTGAGTTGAGACTGTTATAGCATTTACCTTATAATCTGTTACTTTCAGGAATTAAAAAGCCCTCAAATCAGTAAGATGGCAGCAGGAGACTATTTTACACTATTATTCAATTTTACTAAATGTAATAGATGAGACAGCAAATGATCAGAAAACAGGCCCACAGGTTATTCACCCTCTGTATGTATAAATATATGCATGTATATATTAATATAATCTATATTAGTATTTATTAATAGCACTTAAATTGGGCAGTGATGCTCTGTTGTGTGCAGCAGTGCATATCCTTATACATAAACCAAGAAACTTTCTGTTTGTATTCAGAGGGGTAGACTTAGTTACATGGATTCATCTTTCAGATTAAATTACAATATAAAAGGTTGTAAAAAAAAAAATCTCGTAAGTGAAAGAAGAAAAGGCTGTTTTAATCCAGAAGGAATATGAGGTTAGGGCTCCAGGGAAGCTGCTGAACCCCTGGCAGGTGAGCTAAGCAGAGGAGATGGTATAGGTAAAACACATACGCGTTCAGCTCATCGGCAGGGACACGCTCAGGGTGACTGTAGAGGCTGTGAAGAAACTCGCTGCACTCTCAGGATGACTCTCCTCCCCAGGGTCACTTCTTTCAACAGCATATGCCTGGGAAGGCAATTTCCAGGTGACTGTATCATATACATGGTCATGTATGGTAATCATAGAAGGAACATCCTGGCTTTGTTGAAGTCGTAGGAAGTTTTGCTAGACTTTGATGGGGGTCAAGACTTCACCCTCTGGCAGCTCCAAAGATCAATGGGGATCTATCACCATACCAACATGAACAACTATAGAATTGTTTCTAAATACGTAACAGCCCCGCTAGTTCTAATGGAACTGCACCAGCAATTAAAGCCCTCACAGGGGAAATTTTGTTTTTATATATGGCAGTAATTTCATGCACAAGAATTTTCTCACTGATTTCAAATGAGTGTTCAAACTTTAATTTAGCGTTCTTTTTTGTATACTGCTGAATTTGGTCTGCATATGGCTGGGCTTCATTTAAGCGGTAGTCTCCAGCGTGTCTTACACCACTGCTATACGAATAGCAGCTTTAAGATTTTGATTTTTGACAACTGAATTTAACTCAGACCATGTTCAGCCCTTAACTTCTTGCTTTCTCTCACTTGTGATCCAAAAATGGCAACCATACATGCATTTTTAGAACATTCCTAAGGACTTTTGGAGAGAAGGATATGCTTACTACATACACTACAATATAGATGTGCAATCAAATATATTTTTTCAAGGGGCAGGGGGGGGAACATATCCTTTAAATAAGGATATTTAAACTATAATTAAAGCAAAGAAATTAATGGAACAGAGTGAACCGGGCCATAGTACTTCTTTCTAAAAGCAGATGAGACAGAGCGGTTTGATTTTAGATTGTTTTTTAACACCAGGGACATCTTTTTAGCAGAGGGAATGGGTGTGTTTGATGTGTGGGTGTCCAGGTACCTGTTACTGCTCAGGGGCATTGACTACTGTACTTCATCAGTTTTGTAGTGGCTATGGGAGAGCAAATCCCCCAAAGTCTGACAGTAGAAGACATTCTGAAGTGTGAATTTTATTGCTTACACTAACTTCCTTGATGGGCTTATAACTTTTCCATGGGTATTTTTAATGTAGGTTTGTGGTTTTTTTCACATAATAAACCAAAAATATTTCTTATCTAGATCACAAACCAAAATGCACACAACATATTAGATATCCTCAATTAGATCCAAAGTGTTTCAGGGACTTACAGCTTGTCTGTGTAACATGCACTGTCTCAAATTGAACTGCCCTAAATTCACATGATGCAATTCTTTTGAAGTCATTATTTTGGGAAATAGTATAATTGACAGTGACAGTGGATCTAAGTTCGCTGAAGGATGATTCATGTATAAAGAGGTTCATGTGCTTAACTTCACAATTTACATAGTGTTAGGTACACCTGTAAATGTCAAGATCCATAGGAGTTTCTCTTCAAACAAAAGGTTCTTGAATATGTTAAAAACTGGAACACAACACCCAATGACACTATAAAGTTTATTTTTAGGAAAAGAATTAAATTAAGAAGAAGGAATGAAAGTATTTAAACCAGAGACGTTTATGATTTTTCTCTGCTATTACTTATGCCTTCAGCACACTCGTAATTTCAAAATGGCCAAACAGATTGTCGAGTGTTCTCCAGTGTTTTGTTTCCTGAACTGGGATGTGGCCATGCCAAGTTTCAGTTTGAAGAGATTATTTTTCTGTTTTGCCACTAACAAAGTTGTAAATTTCGCAGAAAGAAAAAAAAAAACTAACAAACTTTATAATGGAAATGTTGACACAACATTCAGAATAGTGTTGCAAATGTGACACTCTGCTACAAATTGTGGTGTAATGATTTATATTGTTTCCAATACTTTAAAAACTATTTCAATTGCAGCCAAGTCCTGCATAATATATGAACCTCGAAGGATTATCCAACAAATATTAGGTCACTACACATTTCAGCTTCCCACTCTGTGTTTAAAAGGCTGCATCTGGCAGTTAAAGGACTAAAACCTCAGTCAACAGGTATGGTATGAGATACATGCTGGAATATTATTTTCACCTGGTAGCTTTCTGTAAGTAGGTCATTCAATTTTATAGTGCTCTAAAACATCACCAAAGAGCTTCCTTATACCATATCTCCAGCAATTGACTCTGAAAAAGTTGCACTAAACCTTAGCGCTTAGTATTTTATTACTGAAACTTTGTTCACTTGCTGGTCTACATACAATACATGTTCTAGGAAAGACCTTCTTAATTTATTGCAGAAGGTAATTTTCCACCCACTCCAAAGGGAGATTTTTTTTTTCCTTTTTTCTTCTTCAGGACCAGATATCAATTTTAGAAAACTTTGCAGACGGGCACTTAACACAAGACGTCACCCACACAACATGGAAAAGAGGATGTCTAGGAGACCTCTGAGATGGGTCACCTTTCAAGTTTGGGAAGATGGGGGGGTGTCTAGTTGGTGATTGCTTGAGTGGATGCCCAGGTAGGTGCATCACTTTTTCCTCCCTTCCGTGGTACCCTATGGTATATGCCTGATGGTATTTTGTCATGCTGCACTTCACTGAAAAGTGGTGTTTCCCAGCCAGAGCTGAGAAAACCATCATGAGTATTAAAACTTCGACATGGTGAGTGGCCTTTGGCAGCGTGGCTCAAGACAGCATGGAGGAAACATTTAAATGAGTTTTAAATCCATACATGTTATCACCTTGTCCTTTAAAATATACTCCTCAGAACATCTTGTTACATTTACAACAAACTCAATGGGAGGACAACATCTGTAATTTGTTCACCCTCCTTTAATCCCTCAGACTAATTATGGTTGCCTCAAACACAGCCGTCTTCCTCCGGACGGAGGAACCGTACAAGCCCTTAGGAACGATTTGCCAAAGCCTGCCTGTGGTGGTGCTTCCATCGAGGCATTTTAAATCTCCCCGTGTGGGACACAAACCCCAATCCAACCCCCCGAGGAGGGCGTGAGGCCCGGGGCGGCGGCGGTGACCACTTCCCCTCAGGCCGCCTTCCCGCCCAAGGCGCCCCGCAACGGCCACCCGCGCGCCTCGTCCCTCAGCCCCAAACCGCTGCCGCGCTCGCGGCCTGCCGCGGGCACGCGCCTCCCCCCAAACTTTATTGCATTTTTTCCCCCTTTCTCTCCCCCCCCCCCTTTTTTTTTTTTTGAGGGAAAAGGTGGGGGGAGCTCAATTTCCCACTTGCCAACAGCAGATAAAAAAGTGGGGAGGGACCTCTTCTGTCACAGCCTATGTAGATTAACCTTTCAATTAGCTGTTATCAGGTCCTGTGTCTTAGCACCAGTCCTCGCAATCTGCGTCCGCTCGGCATCGGGAAGGCTGGAGGTCTGGGGTGGGTTTCTGTTTTAATTTCTAAATTAATGATAATTGTTCGTGTGGTTCTCCTCCCCCGCCTCTCCCCCGCCGTGAGCCGAACGCTTGTGTCTGATCTGCCCGTCCACCTTTTAGTATTTTGGAGTGAGAAGAGGAGCCCCGCGGAGGAGGAGGGGAGACAAGGTATTCTCTCTGTATTCATCTTCTTTTTTCCCCTCTTGCGAAGGGGCTTAGAGAAGGTAACTGGTGCAATCAATCCGCTGGCTGGGGATTCCCTCCACCCCCTCCCCGGCTCGTCTGGCTCTCCTGGCTGGGTCTCTTCAGTGTGTATGTGTTTGGGGAAGAGGGTGGGGGGAGGTTGTGTTGTTGTTGTGTTCCTGGCTCTGGTTGCAGCCAGGAGAGAGAGCGAGCGAGCGAGAGAGCGAGCGAGAGACAGAGAAGCAGAGAGAGCGAGCGAGAGAGAGAGAGGAGCCGCGATCGCGTTTCAGGGGCAGCACATTCCGCAGGAACCGCTGCTGCAGAAACACACACAGGCAGAGAAAGGAGGTCATTGCAAGCAAAGGGGGGAAACCTGCATCGGAGGTTAGATTCCCAGGAGTTTATCTGGGGGGTAATAGGGAGCATGCGATGGGTTTTGTTTTGCATTGGGTGACAGGCTGCAATTTGCCATAATAACCCCCTTTCCCTCCCCTCTCTCAGTGCAGGGGGCTTGTCACTAGGCTGGGTACTTTTTTTTTTTCTTTTGCATTGGAGGCTGATGCACGTGTTTGCAGACACTTGCGCTTGGTAAATGCATTGCAATGCTCTGCGTTTTGCAGGGGAGGGGGAGCAGCAGCAGGAGGTGATGGCTGGGTTGGATGGGGTGGGGAAAAGGGGGAACGGAGTGGCGGAGGGAGGCAGGGGATGGCTGAGGTTTTTGTGTTGCATGCTCCCACCCTGTCTTTCTGAGGCGGTAATTGTTCCTTCGCAGATGGGGTGACGGAGAAGTCCCTGTGCTTCGCATGGCGAAACTTGCAGGGACCTGCATGTGGCCGTAGAGCTGGGAGTCATTGTCGCCGTACCCAATCCCACCCCCTCCTCCCCTCCCTCCTCCCTCCCTCCGCGGTGCGGGGCGTGTGCGCGCGCGATAAGCGGCTGCCGGTGCCAGGCACCTTGGGAGGGTTACGCCGGGAGCACGCTCTTCCATTTCGCCCGCCCGGGCGAGCGGCAGGCTGTGAAGCACGCGCGTGACGCTCCATATTTAAGGCCGCTTATTAGTGTGTGTCGTGCGCCCGCCCGCCCTGCCGGGCTGGTTCAGGCGGCCGCCGCCGGTGTCTCTTGCTGGCGATCACCCTCTCGAACAAACTTCAGGAGCGGGTGGGGCGGCGGCGGGTGGGGGAGGGTAGCGAGGCGGGGGGCACTAGACGGACAGCGGTGGTAGCCAACGGGAGGGCAGGATTGCGAGAAGTCTCGCCTCCGCTTGCGGCGGGTGGCCAACCGCTGGCGTTCGAGGCCCAGCAATGAGGCGGGCCGGGCTGTGGCGGGCGGGCGGGCCATGCCGGTGTGTGGCGGTGGCGACAGCCAATAGCGGCCTTCAGCCCCGCCCTTTCCCACGGCTAGGCGGGGTTGCGCGTGGAGGGAAGGGGCGTGCCTCGTGATTGACACGCTCTGCCTTCCAATGGGAGAGACAGGCCGGTTGCTGGGCGGAACAGGGCCGGTGTGGGCGGTTGATGGACGCGGGCCCGCGGCCTGTGAGCGTGGAGCGGCGTGCGCAGGGCGGCCCAATGGCGGGCGCCGGTGGGCGGGGCGCGGGGTAGGTAAGGTTTTAATGAGACTCCATTGGGCTGTAATCAGTGTCATGTCGGATTCACGTTAAGTACAACAGGGCGAAACAAAATGGCGGCGTAGGTGAGGTGAGGCGAGCCGAGCCGCGGCGGTAGGGGGAGTCGCGGCGGCCGCCGGCAGGGGGGCAGTGCGGCAGCGGGGGTAGCCGCCTCGGCGCAGTCTGGCAGCGGGAGCAGGGGAAGAGCCGGCAGCAGGGGGAGCCGCTGCGGCGCCTGGAGGAGGCTCCACCCCCCGCGGCCCCGGTCCCGCGGAGGTGAGTGGTACCGGGGAGGGGGGGGCCCTCTCAGCCTGCCTCCCGCGGGCGCGGCGGCGGGGGTTGGGGCCGGCGCGGCCGCTGCTTCTGGCACCGCCCGCCGCCCCCGTGGGGTGGGTGCAGGTGCACGCTGTCGCCGTCCTCTCCTGGCCGCGCTGTCCTGCGGGGTCGCCGTGCCCCGGGGAGCAGAGCCCGAGGGCTCGGGATTTCTGCCTTTGAAATGAAAAATCCTGGAGTAAGGCTCGGAGGGTTCAAAAGCCAGCCCCGGCTGGCCCTGTCAAATGCAACAATGCCTTGGCGCTAGGCACTAGGCGTTGCAAATCTCTATGGCTTGGTTATACTGCAGAAATTTTAAGTAAGTTGGGGAGGGGAACGTTCAAGCCTCTAAAGCCACTTTTGAGAAGTGATGTTCACAGCGTATTTTCTTTGCCCAGACCTCACCTTTAGCGTTCTGTCACTGTGCATTGAAAATGACCTGCTCTGCAAAATGCAAACAGATACCCCTTCTGTTGAAAATCACTCTCCCAAGAAGAAATGTTTTCAGTGAAACCCTCTTGCCAGGTGTACTGCTGGCAGTGAATGTTACCTTCCTGTGCTCCTTGATGTTCTCTAGTACCATATTTTAAAGTGCTCAGAACTTCCACAAAAGAGGGTGGGAAGGGTGAATTTGGGTAATTTTTGCTGGTGTCGTGTTGCACTGATGCTGTTTCCTCTGGTGGTGCTTGCTGCTGTCATGTGAAGCGCTTTTTAGCGTATGATCTTAAACTAGCTCATGGTGTACAGCAGAGTGCAAGCACTTCAGTTTGATTCACATGTACCACTTTTACTTCCCACACCCCCAAGTCTCTTGGTGTAGTTTTGAAGTTACTATAATGTCTCCTCATCTCTTTTAAGGCATGTACAGGCGGCATCGCCCTTCCTTATTATAATTGAAAACTATATGTTGTATAAAGAATAATAAAATAGATGGCTTCACGATCTGAGTAATTTTAAGTGTCGTGTGTGCCGGGAGTCATCGCCAGGATCTGCTTTCTCTCTGTCTCTTTGTAGGTGCATGTATCTTGCAGTGGGGAAGCAAGTATCTTGCCTCTTTTGCATCATTAATTGAGATGGGGGTGGAATACAGAGTTGATTAGCTGCATAATTCTAAATAATGGCTTGGAGGAAAGAAAAATGGCAAAAAGCTTGCTGAATGCAATGGCAGTCTTCTCTTCTTCCTCCTTCTCTGCTGCAATCCTTACCTGACCCTGATGCTGCAGCAGAGAGCTGGCCGGCTGCTGCTTCTCCTGAGTGTGTGCAGAGCAGGTAGGAGGGAGCAGAATGAAATCGGTGCTTCACAGGTCACCGGCAGGTTGCACAAGTTGCTGTCATCTCTTCCCCCCCCCCCCCATTTCTACTTTTTTTTTTTTGTACCTATGTTAACCTCAGGTTTTAAAAGTTTAACTGCATTTACATTTAAGAAAACAAAAGCAATTTTTTTTATGTATTTTGTGAAATTATTTTGGATACTTCTGTAATAACTTTTAGTTTTGTGTCTTGGGGGGAGGGGGGCATAGCTAATTTTTTTCTTTCTTTCTGATTACACAGCTTATTTTCACAATCTAGATCACTTGGAAATAATTCCATATACTAGTTCAGTCTAAAAAGGACCTTATTACAGGATTATAGGATTACTGATGACACCTAAGATTGACATGTTCAGTCAGTGTGTTCCTTAATTAGAATCAGCTGTACAATACGTGTGTGCTTTATAAAGGACATATTTGCATTCATTCTAAATCCCAAGCTGCAATTTTGCAACTTCCTTGTATTTATCTGACAATTTATGACTTAAGGGACAAGCCTTGACTAGAGATGGCTTTTCATGTTTTAAAGGTAATGTATGGTGCTTTACCTTCCAGATGCTTATGTTCTACACTTCTTCACTAGCAGACTTGTTAAGATAATTGGTCAGTAATATAGTGCAGTCAAACTTTCTCAAATGTTCTTGTTTTAAAAATAAGATACCATAGAGTATAGAAGCTGAAATATGACATATGACGTAGAAAGAGCTTAATGACTGTTGCCATAAAACTTGGAAGTGGTCTTGTGTGCTTAACAGTCTGGAAAATCCAATCTGTGATTGGATGGATACTGTTGAGGGTTTGACCAAAAGTTATTTAATTACAAGGGGAGAAAAATGAATAAATATATTTGAGTGCCTGCTGCTAATTTATAATTACTTTTAAAATTTGCTATTTCCTCAAAATCTGTTTGGGTGAGCATCACGCTTGTTATACTAATTGATGTATGACCACGTTTTTGTGGATTTGGTGAAATAAAGCTCTAAACTTAGAAACCTGAATGTCGTTTTGAACTGCTGTGTGGCCTCTTACGTTAAATCTGGAAAGTTTGTTTCTAAAGCAATTTGTTTGTCTTTATCCAGTCACTCAGCATGTATAGGTATATATCTCTGTGTTGCCAATCTTGGATCAATCTGTCTTAATTTATGAAAGACCTCTGTGGTGGGTTGACCCTGGCTGGGGGCCAGGTGCCCACCAGAGCCGCTCTCTCACTCCCCTCATTCACTAAACAGGGGAGAAAAGGCATAACGAAATGCTTGTAGGTCGAGATAGGGACAGGGAGAGATCACTCACTAATGATCGTCACAAGCAAAACAGACTGAACTTAGAGAGGGAATTCATCTAATTTATTACTAGGCAAAACAGAGTAGAGGAATGAGAAATGAAATCAACTCTTAAAACACCTCCCCCCACCCCTCCCATCTTCCCAGGCTCAACTTCACTCCCGGCTTCAACCTCCTCCCCCTCAGCGGCACAGGGGGACGGGGAATGGGGGTTACGGTCAGTTCATCTCACGGTGTTTCTGCTGCTTCTTCATCCTCAGGGGGAGGACTCCTCTCATCGTTCCCCTGCTCCAGCATGGAGTCCCTCTCACGGGGTGCAGACCTTCAGGAGCAAACTGCTCCAGCGTGGGGTCCCCCACGAGGTCACAAGTCCTGCCAGCAAACCTGCCCTGGCGTGGGCTCCCCTCTTCACGGGTCCACGGGTCCGGCCTGGAACTTGCTCCAGTGTGGGCTTCCCACGGGCCGCAGCCTCCTTCAGGTGCCTCCACCTGCTCTGGCGTGGGGTCCTCCACAGGCTGCAGGTGGAATCTCTACACCCCCTCACCCTTCCTCCATGGGCTGCAGGGGGACAGCCTGCTTCACCATAGTCTTCACCACAGGCTGCAGGGGGATCTCTGCTCTGGCGCCTGGAGCACCTCCTCCCCCTCCGTCTGCACTGACCTTGGTGTCTGCAGAGTTTCTTACATCTTCTCACTCCTCTTTCTGGCTACAAAAGCTCTCTCTCTCTAAGTGTTTTTCTTCTTCTTAAATATGTTATCGCAGAGGCGCTGATTGGCTTGGCCTTGGCCAGCGGCGGGCCCGTCTTGGAGCCGGCTGGCATTGGCTCTGTCAGACACAGGGGGAGCTTCTAGCAGGTTCTCACAGAAGCCACCCCTGTAGCCCCCCTGCTACCAAAACCTTACCACGCAAACCCAACACAACTTCTTTAACTTATAGCTCCAGAATCACTGAGCTGAATTATATTGCTGGCGAAGATGTTTGTTATTAAGATGTTATTCTGAATCTTACATATGGTAGACCTCGTCATATCAGTTGTGGAGGTCAGAGTGCTACGCTTTAAGTACATATGCAATCAAAGTGCAGAATAACAGAAACTCTAGGTTGCAGTAAAACAATTCCAAAATTGGATTGAATGAGCTTTGCATGATTTCCTAAAGCAGAATAAACTTAGATTCTGTTGGAAGGTGTGCATTTAAGATGTCTTGATTTTTTTTTTTTTTTTCCCCTCTTGAAATACCCTGTCCTGTTTGTTGGAAACTCTATGCTCCTACTGATGCACTCAACTAGTGTGATTTAGGAGGCACTAGTATGCAGGAGGTTGTATTACACATAGGGAGTTTTATGTAAATAAGTAAAAATGTAGTTCTGAATGTGTATTGCTGTGAAATTCCTGTATCAAGTGGCAGACTTTACATGAAGATACAGGTTTATGCTCACCTTTTGCCACAGTCACTGGCCAATAAAAATTCCTGTAACCCACAAGTTGTAGCACTTATACTGAAATGTTCATAGGTGTCCAGGTGCTTGGAACAGACCCTGCACTGTATGTTCTGGAATTTAGTGGAAGTGATGTGGTTGCTTGTATGAAATTTAATATAACAGTACTGCAGTAGGTTTAAAAATGAAGCAAGTACGTCTGACTCAGCAAATGCAATGTTCAGCATTTAATTAAGTGCTGACTATCTTCATGAAGACTCATGGTAGAACAGCCTACCTAAATAACTTCTGAACTTAAAACTTGCTAGGAATCAGGGGCTTCATACGTAGCTACAGAGAATTTCCAAATTAAAAAGGCAGAGCATCTAAAATAGTCTCAATCTCAGTGAAGCTCCACTATATAGAGAGTTTTGCTTTGTTGTGTTATTATATTTTCAGTGTCAGAGAATTTGTAGGATTCAAAATACCATGGAAACTTTTTCTTCCCTATATTTGTCTGCATTTTGCAGCTACAGTGTTGTTTTGGAATTCTTTGAAAACAGTGAATATAAACAATGCTGTTAGGGAAAGAATGGCTTTTGCTAGCTGGATTAAAATGTCTGTTTACAGAACAAGTTATTATTTTATTACAAATACTTGAAATACACAAAACTGTTATCAAATATGACTTGCATGAGTACAGACTGGAAGCAAGAAACAGGATCCAATCTATGTAGATCAATAGGGCTCAGTATGAGAGCGAATTAAACATTCAGGCCCTGCATTTGTATCAGGAATGTGTCTTTTCATTCTGGCAGGCAGTTGAACTTATATATTTATAAATATGGAAACACTTATGTTTCAATCAAACCTAAAGCATGACAAATTCATAAAATGAATTGATTGATATTTCTACTGTTTGGGTATAGAAGAATTTTATATCCACCAATAACCAACTGCTCTCTTGTTACTAATCCTGTTGTGTAGTTATAATAACGTGTGAAACATGATCTGGAGTCTAAATATAAAGAGATTTTTGAGGGGTAGAGGGAGAAGGTATGGGACCAAAAGTGGGTTTTGTGCTCCTTCTCTTCACAGTTGCAGAGGAATCTTTTTAACAAGTTGAAAATAATTTAGATTACTGCATCAATTCAGTTTTTTCCCTATTTATAATTTACTCAAGTTTTAAACATGATTGAAATGCAAGATGACTTGAATAAATGAATAAAAATGAGGTCCAAGACTTGTGTAATCATAGATATTATTGCTAGTTGTAGGCTGCTTGGCATAGCTTCATAAATGTTGTTTCAGATTAATTCACTTTTAGATTTTGCTGTGAAACTGGTGAATCCTCTACTTTACGAGACAACCCATTTATTGAGAATGAAGATATTTTTTTTTCCTCTTTTGCTTTTTATTTCTTTTCCTTTGTTTTGAAATAAATGTACAATTCTGTTAATACCTTCAAAAGTTCTCCCTCACATTTCACGGAAGAAAAAACTAATACCTCAAATACATTTATTCTTTCATTAGGTGACTACTGTCTTAGTTAAATTTGTGTAGCTCTTTTATTTTTTCATTTTTTCCATATATTGTCCTGCGGAATGAATAAACTCCTGATCAAGATATTCTTTCAGGTTTCTTATATAAGTTTTCGTAGCCACTGAATTACTATTGGAGTGATATATTCCATAATAACTAAAGAAAATTATTTGTTAAACTGTGAATCACCGAAACACATTTTGTCAATGTGACCTTTTTATATGTCTTCATGCTGACAGTGTATCTGTACGAAAATGCCTCCTGTTACTTCATTTTCACTTCTGTTCCTGAGAGTTTGTATCAAAAATGCATGCCTCTCTACTGCACACCTTAGAATGAGAAGTGTCTTTGATTCCTTTTATGTATTGTAGAGTACCTAGGTATTAATGAAGGATGTAATACTAGTAACTTGGTTCTGATATTTTGCTTTTGATTTTTCTGAGTTATATAATCAACATATGGCATTGCACTTAGAGACAGCATACTGTAAGAAATGGCAGTAGTTAATAATTTGACTTTCATCGGTTGAGGATTGTTTTATGTTTGGTTGGGTTTTTTTTAGTGCATGTGTAATCCAGGCAGATAGTAATTTTCTTATACTAGTGGGTCTAGAAATGATTTGTAGGCAGATTGTTTTAGAGATTATTTTTGGATCTCAGGCTGAATGGAAATTGTCCAACAAGCCAGTAGTAGGTTAAGTGTTGGGGTGATGGAATTTAGGAAAACTTAATGTACTGAATGTTATGCGATGTGGAAGAATTTTATGATGACTCTTTTGGTATGGGGTGGGAATCGGTGAAGACTTCATATAATCTCACAAAGATTTTTGCATATTGCAGCATCTACAGTATGAATGCATGTCTGAATGCATTATTTTTCTTTTTACTACTTTAGCATTAACTATATTCTCTCCCTGCTTCTTTTTTCTTTTTAAAGGTTGCAATGAACTTTCTTGTAAGGATGTACCAGTATCATCACGAATGAATCCTTTCTACCTTTACATAACGGTAAAGTGATTGGAAGTTTCAGTCAGCAGATATTTCCCTGCCTTTTCAGACTCCTCAGCATGGATATTTCTGAGATGCATCCAAGCAGTGTGTGGAATCCTTTGATTTGTGTTTGAGGTGTGAACAACCTCTGAAAGATCTGCTAAAAAGATAAGGAGGAACCTCTATGGGTAACCCTTGGCTGGAAACAATTACTGGTCAACCATGGTAAAACTTGCCAACCCTCTTTATACGGAGTGGATTCTTGAAGCTATACAAAAAGTTAAAAAGCAAAAGCAAAGGCCTTCTGAAGAGAGAATATGTCATGCTGTTTGTGCTTCCCATGGATTAGATAAGAAGACTGTTTCGGAACAGTTGGAACTTAGTGTTCAAGATGGTTCTATTCTTAAAGTTACCAACAAAGGCCTTGCATCCTACAAGGACCCAGATAATCCTGGACGGTTTTCATCTGTTAAACCTGGCACTATTTCTAAATCTGTTAAGGGATCTAGAGGAGCTTGTAATGAACTTCGTAATGTGGATTGGAATAAACTCTTGAGAAGAGCAATTGAAGGGCTTCAAGAACCAAATGGCTCCTCCCTGAAAAACATAGAGAAGTATTTGAGAAGTCAAAATGACCTAGCAAATATTTTCAACAATCCTGCCTTTCAGCAGAGATTGCGTCTGGGGGCCAAACGTGCTGTGAACAATGGGAGATTATTGAAGGATGGACCTCAGTATAGAGTGAATTATGGCAGTTTGGAAAGCAAAGGAGCATTCAAATACTCCAGCACTTTCCCAGCTTCTCTTCCACCTGTCAGCCTTCTACCCCATGAAAAAGACCAGGTGAGTCTGCAAAATGAGAGCAAATGTAGTAATGCAAAAGTGATTCTTCTTGTTCTTTTTTTTGTTTACCTAGTGCAAAAATAATGATTCTTCTTGTTCTTTATTTACTTGCTTAAATGTATATAAGGATGCATGTCAAAGATCCATGTAGAATCAGTTCTGGTAAAGGAAGTTTACTTAGTTCTCTGTGTCCTGCTATTTTGCATTGAATAGTTTGCTCACTGAATTTTCAGTAGATAAGCAGAGCAGCAGGGAAGAGTACAGCTGTGTGCTCTCTTCTAGGTGTTAGACTGTTGTCTTGCCTGGTGTACTGATGTTGCTGAAATCTGCAGTGTGATTTGATTGTGGCCTTTTTACCTTCAATTTATGCCTGGACATACTGATTTTCTTGTAGTTTGAACACTACCTGAAATACTACTGGTGGAATTCTTGATATTTAAGACTGTTAGAATTATTATTTTTAAAGATATTTGTATATAGATACATGGCTTTAAAACTACAGTTAATAAGAACTGGAGTTAATGTAACTATTCTAGCAATATAAGTGAAGAAGTCAGCATAACAAATTGAGCTAAACTGCAGAATCCTTCTCCTGTTTCAGTTTTGTTGGACTTCCTACACGGGCTTATTTTTGCTATTACTTGGGCCTTGTTTTCAGGTTAATTATTCACAGGGTTTAAGCCTTGAGGGAGAAGGGGGTGTCAGTTAATGTTTTGTTTATGAAAGGATAGTGTCAAAGATGTGTCTAGGCATTCTTTGATCATTCTCCATTTAGTATGGTGGAGTGTGTTTTGAATTTTCAGTGTTCTTGGAAACAAAGCTACCTGTTCTACTTGAGTCGGGTTACTTAGAATATTTGTAAGTTGGTGTCGTGCATTTTGTTAGTGTGTTTTCTTTGGTTTTTTTCCCCACTTCTCAGTGGTAAAGGTTGATGGCAGTTCTTTTTGGCATGGAATAACCCAGGCAACTTTGCCATTGTAGAGGTGCCATTAGTGTCTTGTTCTAGAAACTGTGTGATGGTTTTCACTCGCTTTTTTTCCTTCAACTGATTGTAAGGCACTGGAGGGATGCAGAGTATAAAGTGCTTGTCTTAGAACTATTTAGTGACGTTTAGAAGAACACAGTTTGTGGAACTGTCAGAGGTGACACTACAAATGTTGGTAGCTGTAGGTTGACTTCTGTGAGCTTCTCTAAATATATGTTAAATATGATTGCTTTTATACGTGGGTATCTGCCTGTTTCTGTCAAATTGGACTTCTCGGGTATTTGAAGGATGCATGGACCTTCACACTCAATAGTCAATGGAAATTCAGAAGTGTTGCTTACTGTGCAATTACTGCTGTAGCCATACACTATAAAGATTTAATTACTTGTAGTGATAAAGCTGTCTGTTGTTTAAATACTTTCAGAGATTCTTCTCAATTCTGATACTCTAGTGGCATGAAAAATTTGAAGGCTGGAATACTGAGCGATTAAAATAGTTTAATACTATGATGCTTCTCGTGAATTCTGTGGAAACAAATCTCCCTTGTTTGGCTGCCTACTGCGACTGGCATCCATTGCAAGGAATGTGAGTTGGGTCATGGTGCTAAAAAAGCCGTTACTGCCATATTAAAATACTGGTATAAGGATAAAGCTGTCTTTTTAGAAGTTAGCCAAACAAATCTGTTCTTTAGCAAGTGCTTTGGCAAGAAATAAACTTTCATTTGGGTGTCTCAAAATTAGCAGTGTGACTTACGTGTTTGAAAACTTTTCGGCATACTTTTTCCTGACAAAAATAGTTTTGATGTGAGGTTGGTGAATCGATAGTTGCATATCAGTGCAGTAGTGCTTAGTTATACTAGTTGTGGCACAGGTTACTGGGCAAATATATAGAGACTTGGTTTAAATACGGGCTTTTTACTGATCTTCAAAAATGTAGGGCTTTAAATATGCTTAATGGACAGTTCTGAAAGTAACTGTAAATAGGTGTCCCTAGTATTGGGATGTGATTTCATGTTCATTTGAAATTGGTAATTCATGAATGAGCAGAATGACACTGTGGGAAAACTGTTAGGCTGGTTTTATTGGAAGTATTTAAGTGGCAGTATGTGGCATGTCGAGATGATTTACTGAATTTTATATAATAAAATGGAGCCAACTGGCATCTCTCAGGAATGGCTAGTCTTTCAAGAGATTGGTGTATTTAAAAGTTTCTTTGGCTGTTTATATAGCTAGCACAAGTAAGAGCTGCTTGTTTGGGTTTTTTTGTTTTTAAATACTAGAGGTGAAGTTCAAGTATCTCTTCTGTTGACTTTCCTTGAGAAGAAGAATGAACAGAAGGATGTGCAGAAATCTGTTTAGATGACTGTGGAAGTTTGAGTAATTTTGACTTTTTTAATGTATAATTAACATCTCATTAGGATGAGACAATTACAAGATTTAGGGCTTTAGAAGTGCATCAGAGCTCGCTCTCTGGCAATCTGAGCATTTACACTCATAGCGCCAGCTGCAGACTCTGAACTCTTCTTCCTGAGTGAATAAAAGGTGATCAGACGAGATTTAGTACTGCCTGTGTGTTTTGGTTTTTTTTTCTTGTTTTGGTGTGGGGTTTTTTTAGTTTTTTTCCTTCTTCACTCCCCACCCAGCATCAGAGTATCTAGTGCACTGAGAAGAAAGATGCTATTGCAGTGCAGTGCCACTGAAGTTAGTTTTGCAGACCTGGAGCCTTGACTATGTTACAGGGCATGTTGAGTGCTTTGCATTCGATGAAATACTTATGTGGAACAGGGAGCTGGAAGTGCTAAATTGTCCTCTTGGTGCTGGTGATGATATGGCACTACTTTTCTTGTTTTCATATTAACTGGGTGATCCAATGCAACTAGATACAGTCCTCTTGTTTCATTAGATGTAGAAATAGTTGCAGCTAGTTATAGCAATATAGCTTGTATTGCCATCTTTCTTCCTGTTATCCATAGGCCTGGAAGGAAGTATTTGTGTAAAAATGGTATTTTTCCTTCAAGTGTTATTCTGACTCTTCTGGATTTGGGCAAAGGTGCGTCAATTCCAAGTTAGAGGAAGAGGAAGTATGTGGTGCAGCTGTTTGAATTTTCTCTTTCCCTTTCCATTCCCTACTGTGTGTGTGGAGGGTTGCTTTTTCACTTCTGTATGAAGGGAGGCAAGCACAAAGCTCATAGGAAGGACAGATCTAGAAGTCTAGGCTGTACATAGTATAAAGAGTAATGAGTAGTACAAATTACATTTCAAAAAGACATCATGGTTATCCTAAATATTCTGGTGGTTACATTAAGGTAGATACTTACTTGATGTAGACAGGTAACTTGAATCAAAGCACTTCAAAAGATGCCTGGTTTAAAGTGTTCAATTGGTGTATTTAAGGGCCTGCCTCCAGCCAGAGGTGGAGCTGCCTTAACAATGAAGGGAAACTGAAAGTAGTGGTGTCCTTTAAGATGAAGACCTGTAATGTTTTTTCTTTCCTGTAAATAAAAAAACAAAAACTGCACACACAAGAAAACAGTAAAAGAAGAAAATTTGTTGCTTAGTAGTTTGATCTTGTTCACTTCACTAGCAATGCATAGTGAGTATTAACAATTTACCTGCTCTTACATGTTCTTCCTTCTGTTAGAGTATCTTGCATAGATATCTTCTTTCTTGGCGCTTCACACCTTCTCTCGCCCAGCATCTTTTGAAAAGAGGTGTAGGAGTATGTTAATCAGAAAATGCAATGTGAAAACTGGTAACATAGTAGGAAAGGGCATGAACAGAGAGAAGAATCAACCTGAACATGTTGAGTGATACTTAGCTTTTTGATAAGCCTTTGCTGCATTAAAATATATTTTTGGAAATGCAGCAGTAAAGTAGTATTTAAAAGTTACAGTTAGTCTTTAAATGGTGTTAAATTTATTGTCAATGGTGTCAGTTGTAGAATGGCAATACTGGTGACGTTTTCTGTCCATGTCTGCTGTTCCTTGTTTTCCTTATCACTTGGCCAGGCACTAGGAAGGTTCTGCAGTTTGGGAACTGCATGAAACCTACTAGGTCTTAGGAGTTACCCATCTCCTGAGTACAAAAGCTGTGTGAATATAAACCTGGAGAAGCAGGTGTTTATAGGCTGTAGACAGCTCTTTATTTACTTATTTTTAAACATAATTTAAAATTATATATTCAGCTTTAAAAGAGGAAGAGGCAATGGCTATTGTAACATTTTCAGAGGGTTGTGGGAATGTGTAGTGTATCTCAGTGGTTACATCTTTGCTATGTGCAGAATAATTACTACTTAAAGTACACTTTGAAAGATGTGTTGCAAATGGAGATGACTTGATCCACACAGCGTTTTCTTGGTTCTCTTGAACAGCTCAGCAACTGTGTTAATAGTTGTTTCCATTTGATTCTTGGCATGAAAATTTTTATTACCCCCCTCTTGTCTTTCTGAGCTGACTTTCATGCAAAACCAAACTTGTTTTATTAATTTTTTCATACTATGAACTCCTATCTAATTTTGTTTTCACTGGCCTATGTACATGTAGCTTTTCAAAGTGTAGCTTGGCATGGATTGAATTTCAGTTTTCTGGTATGTAGCTTGTGCCAGTGCAGACACTGGGTGTTCCTCCTTCTGTCTTTCAGGCAAACGGCCAATCTATAGAGAATTGCTTTTTTGGCATACAGGCTCCTCCCTGCTCAGTTTTTCAGCTTCCTGCCTTCCTGCGGGTAGGCAACAAGAGGCTATAGCCTGAGATTTCTTTGCTTGCTCTACCTTGTTCCCTCTGGCCTCTAGACTTTCCACTGAGCAGAAAAAGAAAAATTAGGCAGAAAGGAAGTGCTATGCAATGTAATGTATCTTACCAATTTACACATAAGGGGATATTCATAATGCCTGACTTTGGAGCTAGCTTTACCTGGAGTCTGTGCTCCTGAGGATGAGTCTGAGCACCAAAATGCAGTGATAGGTAAGTTTCTGTAAGGCAGTGTCTGCAGTGCTACAGTTGAGGACAGTCTAGACAGGGGTATGAAAAATGAAAAAAAAAAACAAAAAACCCCACATCTAGACTTTAACTTGTCAATCCATAAAATACTACTGTCTTTAGAGACAACCTGTATTTCTCCCCTTTTAATGTCTTCATGGTGACAAAAGACTAAGGAATGTTAGTGTTACTTGACAAACACTAACTCTCATGTTTGTGCTTCTCATTATCTCAATTGACAAGATACTTTAATTTCTTGGAAGGGTGACCTGCGCTTCAGTGCCTGTAGCTCTTGTCCTTGAAGTTCTGGGATGATTGTTAGGTGCTGCTGCTGTCTCTCATTTCTCTGCTGTCTGCGTAGCTCCTGAAGTGCTAAAAGAGCAAAATCCATGCGTAAGCCAAGTGAACACTTAAAAATGGATCCTATTCACAGTTGAGATACTGAACCTTATTGGAAATTGAAGAACGACTTACCCCATCTTTTGCATTTAAAACTGAAGTAGAAAAGTGTTGTCAATCCCATATTGTGGAGAAGCAGCTCATATCACTGTAGATAGAGATACTGGGCTTTTGGGGCTTTTTTGTATTTTATGATTCAGCATGTTTGGAATAAAGAATCACAGAATGGTTTGGGTTGGAAGGGACCTTAAAGATCATCTAGTTCCAACCCCCCTGCTGCGGGCAGGGACACCCTCCACTAGACTGGGTTGCCCAAAGCCCCATCCAGCCTAGCCTTGAACACTTCCAGGGATGGGGCATCCACAACCTCTCTGGGCAACCTGTTCCAGTGCCTCACCACACTAACAGTAAAGAATTTCTTTCTAACATCTAATCTAAGTTGACCCTCCTTCAGCTTAAACACAAGAAGCATGCTTGTAAAAATTTTCTTGAATTGTATGGTGGGAGGGAAATTAAAAACTGCTATTTCCTAAGTTAGATCAGTCTACTCCTTCATAAGGTGGGTTGGGGGGGAGTTTGGGTTACAATTTCTGATGTGACTCAGTTTCTGCAAGCAGGTCATCTGTTTGCAGCTTCTTATTGAACTATCAGGGAAGACCCTACTCATCCTATTTTTCCCCAAGCTGGATATTTAGGAACATAGTTCTGCATGATGTGCTCATAGTTCTTGTTTACTGGAAGGAGTGATTCTAAACCTTATACTGCAAGCTAAGGTGTGCTAAAATTTGATTCTCTTGGTAGTTTCTCTTCCAAATTAATTGCTGTGATGTACTGCAGTGAGTCCTGTATTGAAACTGACAGCAATGAGTTAAAGAAATCCTGTGTAGTTCCAGCAGTTCTGTTTGTGTGTGTTCATCTGTGCTCTTTTCTGTGAACTCTTTTGTCTTAACCGGGAGTGACACTTGATTCCTGAACTACAGTTAGAGGTTTTACTCTGCATTTTTCCTCCAAGATTAATTTTTCTTCAAATATTTGGTACATGGGTATCTCCTTTGTCAAGATTCCTTCTAGAATATAGAAATAGCAGAAGTCTGCCTTAGATACAAGGAGAACTACCTTGCATATTTTGTCAGTGCTGTATCCTTACCTATCTTGAGTCCTCTTCTGTGTTCAGTAATAGTGATAATATTGACCCTTGGGTGTTTTTTCTGTGGCAGTTGAAATGTGATAACAATTCCATATTGTTTCTTGGTGTTGCAGGGACTTTATTATAAAACAGGTGATGAAAAACCTTGATAACTTACAGTTGAGGTTGTCTGCTATTTTTTTGACAGATGATTTTATTTTTTTTCTCCTCAGAAAACATCACTAGGTGTAGATCAATTGCTAATCAACCATAGTCTTCCATTTTGGTGGTTGGATATGGCAAGAGACTGTTACTTTTGAAAGATTTCAAGCTAGCATTGAGAAAGCATGACTCGGTGTAAAAATCTTCTTTACAACTTCGAATCCATTTATGGTCCTATTAGCATCTTCTTTCACATGGTAACTCTTTTCTCTATATTCAAGACTATATTTGTCTGGGTATAAGGACAGACCCATAGTTCCTATGATTGTGAGGGCCTGTTTCAAATCTGGACACTAGGATTGTCTGGAACTGAATGGAGGAAGTTGTTGTTGTGTACTGGAACAACACTATTAGGGCTCAGATTGTGGCTGTAGAATTTTGAGCATGATGCACATCAAATCAGGCACCGCTTAGCTGACAGATCCACTGCTGTCCTTTTGTGGATACCTGATCTGATAAGAGACTTTTAAACTAATATGACTTCCTTTGGTTGCAAAATCACTTGAGGGTTTTCGTTGTTTGCCTATATCCCTTTTCATTGAGGGAAATTGTAACTGGTGTCACTTAGATTTTTGTGTCGTGTGCACGTGTGGGCTTTTTATTGGTGGTGTTTGGTGTTTTTTGGTCTGGGTTCTTGCAGAAAACTTCAAGTTTCAATTTTCAGGCACAGGCAGCCTTCTTCCAATATGAACCATTAAAGGAATGTCTGTGCAGGCAACTCCAGGGCTGCTGCATTTAGTTCTAGGTGAGAGTCATTTTGGTTTTGCGTATTATTGTGACTTCAGGTTGCACTGTAGAGAAGATGTTACAAAAGGAAAAAGTCCTTGGGGAGGGGGAACTTCAGACTTGTAAATTGTCAGCTCTTGTGTCTCGTCTCTGCAGTAATAGATACACATGTGCAGGAATTCCTGCTTTCTCAAGTGTTTTGACTCTAGAGGGACAGAGAGTCTCATTTATCTCCTGTTGTGGTGGTACAGCCCACTAGTTACCATCTAATGCAGTGCTAGGTGGAGTAGGCTTGAGACTTCTGTTTCTAATTACAAGCAGTACTCTGGCACAGGAGAAAAGCTGTGAATGATCTCAGCAAAGTTGCCTGGGAGGCAAGGCTGATGTTTCCTCATCGAGGAAGAATCCTTAATAGAAGTGGGGGGCTAACATAAGCTGTGATAAGTTTGCCACATGTTTTCCACATGTTCTTCGGCACTTAATTTCATCTCTAGTGGTGTTTTGAAGTTGGCTTCAATTTCGGAGCTCTGTTTTTTTCTGAAATGGTGAAAATGACTGACTGCAGTTTTGGGAATTATTTTTTATGTGATGTCCATGTACCCGTAACAACGTTAACTAGCAGTGTTTGCAGTTGGCTCAATAAGAGACAAATGTCCGTGGCACTCATGTTTCAGACATTAAGTAGATGTAGTTCTTAACTAATGAATAAGCAGTTAAAACTAACATAAAAGGAGTATAATCAAGATAATTTTATCATAGATGTGTAGGATTTTTTAGTCTTTGTGTGGGACTGATGTGTTAAAGCACTTTTCAGCACTATCGGGTGATTATAGTGAAGGTGAAGACTGCTATTTCTCAGATGGCAAAAGGATTAGAGGTAACTGACACAATTTACAGCAAGGGAAATTCCAGGTAAATGAAGGAGAAAATCCTTTATCATGAGGATGGAGAGACATGGAACAGGGACTGAGAGTGGCTGTGCAATCTCCATCCTCAGAGATGGTCAGAGCTTGACTAGGCAAAGTCCTGAGCAACCCAAGGGAACATTTGAGTCTCATCTTGTTTTGAGTGGTAGGTTGGGGTATATGTTCCATAGGGTCTCTCCCAGTCTAGAGTATTCTATTTCAGCTTGAATTGAAAGTTTGTCTGCTTCTTCTGTTGGCTAATAAAACAGAAAGTATAGTTTCTTTATGCAAGACTATGATGATGATGATTATTTGCAGACAGCTGCATCAAACAGCCATAGTTTAAGCTAAAGAAGTTTTAAGAGGGATGTAGGCTTCACCTGGGAAAACGATCATTGGAGAATTTCATAAGTGCGTTTCGTGTGTGTTGGTTTAAGAATAGTGAACATTCTGATTTCTGCTTTCTTGGGGTTTTCTGAAGTCTGGAAAAATAAGAACTTCAAGTCACCGAACTTTTAGCCTGCTAGGCTTCATTTAAATTCCACCATTGTTGTGTGGATACCTTACCTGCCACTGCTTGGAGAACTGTTGTCCTTTATATTGATCTGTAAGAATGTGAGTAATGCCTAACTTCCAAGTACTGTGGAATTCTCTAAAGTGCTTAGGATTAGTGGATAATAAGCAGTAGTTAGCAAAGGAGTTATACAAAAATACAGTTAAGGGGTTATGAAAAAGGCAGTTTGGTAAGTCTGACAAAATTCTCAAGACCAGAGTAATCTCTGTTATAATCATTGAGCTTCATAGTAGTTAGTTAACAAGTTCTATGCTTATATATGCCACTGTATCCCTCCCTTCTGTTCCAGATTGAAAATATAGTCAACTTTCATTTCCTACTTTGTTTTTTCTCTTTTGTCCTCTGAACACTAGTATACCTGCTGTAGGAGTCAAGTTAACAAGAACATGTTATTGACAGTGTATTGACTCTTGCAAGCAGGTATTTGGGGTTATCAGTCAGTTTATGTACATGAGGTTTATGTAATAAACAACGGGCTTATACATAAACATGGTGTCTTCTGATATGAATTTTCTTGTTCTACCTTGAACTGTTCTACTCTTTCCTCTTTATCCAGTTATGAAAACATAAATGTCACTGAAAACTTGTTAATAATGCTTCTTTAATAATGGAAAATTGTATAATAAAAAAAATTTCTATTTATTATCATGTTTGCCACACATTCTGCTGATGGAGCAAAGCAAGCTTTCATTCAGATGTTTCGGGTGTTACAGATGTTTTCTGAATGTCTAAAAATTACAGATAAATCAGTCAAGAAATGACTAGAGAAAACCAATCACAAGGCAGATTCTCAAGATAGATAGCAGTGCATGCTATGTGCCTACCGAATGGTCTGTTACTGTGCTTGTATATGCATATGTTTAACTAAATGAAAAAGTATTGGAGCTCACACTGTCTTAGAAACCAGTGACTTGTTCTTCTGTGGCCAATTTAAACAATTCCTCTTGTTGAGTGGCTTGACACGCTTGTCTGTCATACTCTTGAGGAAGGAAATTACTGATACTTATGTCTTTCAACGGTTCTACATGCTCTTAAAACAAATTTTAAATTACTTCATTTGTAAAGGGGACAGCTTCCGTTGTAGTCAAGCAATTCCTCTCCTTACATCTATGCATTTAACTTTGCTCTCTTGTGATTAAAAGTCAAAGATATTTTTATCCTGGATAAAACATGGAATGCAGTAGCTGTTTAAAAAATAATAATAAAAAAAATTCCTGGCTTTAGCTAGTCTTTCTGCTTTACATTCATTGAAAACTATTTAAGAGCTAGGAATCTGAAAACATGAGTTCTGTTCAGGCTTTGCCACTCTAGAGTTTATGTGGTGATGGGCAGTTGTTTTTACTTTATGCATTTGTGCACTGTGTTTAAAAAACAATGAGTAGCTGCTGATCTTGCAGGCATGTTTTCCGCTTTTCAGTAGAGAGTTTCAGAAGTCTTTTCAGATATGAACATGAGATGGATGGTACAAATCTTTTATTTGGAATACTAAAGCACTGGAGGAATCTTCCCATGTTCCCAACTTCCTATACTGCTCTGAATTCAAGATGGTACCTCAATTCTGCCTGTGAATTTAGGGAAATAATTGTGGCTGCTATTCAGACTGGGATTGATAGGTTTTTTTTTTTTTTTTTTTAATGTGTCTCCTAGAAGATACTAGTGGTGGGAAAGAGTTGTACTAGAATTTTGTTTGGTGCCTCTCTTTCTTATTGAGATATCTGCCTTCTTAAGTAACACTTTCAACGTGTTTATTGGGCACCTTCAGCCTGTTATGGAAAAGGTATTGATAACTTTCAGAATTAGACTAGAAATAAAACTGGTTTATCTGTTTTTATGTTAATAAACCTGCTGGAGTTGACTGTATTTGAGAAAAATTACTTTGACAGTTGGCAGCTCTGTTCTGCTTAAGAAAACACAACCCCTGAATGTTCAGGCTTCATTGTGTGAACGTGCCATATTTAATTTTCTGTATGTAGTTCTAAACAGAACTGCCCATAACTGCTAACATAAATTTGAATCTTAATGATTTACGTTGTTTCTTTCTCAACATTGTGTTTCATATATTTTGAAGAAACCTCTGAAAGATTTGATTTCTAGAGAAGAGCTGCTAATATAGCTGAGGACAAGCTTTTTTCCTTTCCTGATCTCTGTCTGGTGGTAAAATTCTAATTTGCTTGATATTTTGCTATTACAAGTGAGTTTCTCTAAACCAAGTGATTTTTAAAATTTTCTTAGAAGGTTTATATGGAATTTACATGTAAAACTTGATGCTTTCAGCTTTTGTATTTTAACTTACAAATATCTTGGCATTCTTATTTGGAGAAGAGGACAAAAGCAACTTTCTCACCCCTGGGTAGCAGGGGAGGGAATCCTAAAATAATTTCAGTAGCTAAAGTGGTTTTAATCTTGAGTCTCTTATTCCATTTTTCATCTCAAAAATATTTCTCTTAGTTTTTACTAGACTTGTGTCTTACCTTTCAATTTCTGACAACACCTTTAATAGCAATTTCTTCCTCTCCCCACAACACATGAATTTTGTTTACTTCACTGTTACTGATATCATTGCAAGGCCAGAAGCTTTAAATAAGGTTAGCTTTTTGTCTTTTATGTGCATAGCTATAATGACTCCCATTGTTACTGCTTGCTTAAGCCGTGACAACTTGACTTTTTTCTTTTTCTTAAGTAGGTATTTAATAGATTTTACCAATTAGATTAGACATCTGTTTGGAGATCAGTAGCAATCAAAATCATTAACGAAGAAATTGTTGGCTCATGATGCATCTAAAATATTTCTGGAAGTTCAGCTTCTTTTTAGCTGTTGCTAAGAAATAAATTTTCATTGACATGAGGGATGTGAGGACAAGTCAGCATGCTACCAGTTGTTTTATAGGCAGTTAGCTCTGCCGCCTTGCAGATGGTTGGAAAACTCTTGGTAGTGGGTAAATGTGTGCTGATTATCTCATTGAATTAAGGTAACCTTTTGTTGTTCATTGAATTCTGCAGACCAGGCACTGAGCAGCTGCTCTACTGTTGGATTCTGGATTTAGTGAATACAAAGATTATGCTAAAGGGTATTTAGTTCTGTTCCAGGTACTGAGCATTAGACCACTGTAAGAATTTTTTAATTTACTACTACCTTCAATGTGTTAGTGATCAGAGCAATCCAATAAGACATTTTTTTCAACGTTTTGACTAAACTGTATTTTCCAACTCTGTTGTCACCACATGCTCATTGATTGTTTAAAACTTTGGAAGTAGGTCAGAAAGAGAGATTGCAAAGAACTGTTGTTTTTTCCTCCCTCCTACTTCTCTACCTCTGCCTTGCTTAAGTGGTACAAAGGGAAGTAATTCTTGTTTCTGCCTTTTTTGTTTTATTAAAGGTTTTTTGTTCCCACCCCCGAAGTCTAATTTGATATGATTTGATACTAGCTCATGTGGCAAATACCACTTAAAACTAGTTCATAGTTTATTGGTGAGACTTGCCTCAAAAGCAGTTTAAGCAATCTGATGATTATAAAGTTCATGAATACATCTGTCTACCTATTTTGGATTACACTTGTGAGTGTACCTCATCTCTTGGGGCGTATATTTAAAGGCGATAGTGTGCTGTCATGTTAAAGCTTGCTTGTAAACTTGTTTCCCCACCCTTTTGAAAACTAATTAGTAGGGAGAATTAGGTTTTCAATTAGGTTGCTTTTATTAAAGACTGTTTTCAAGATTTAAATAAAATACTTAGTTTCTAGAATGAATTTGGAAAGAGGTTGGGGAAGGAAATGGAGCATTCCCCAGGTAAAGCTTAAATTATTTGGATTGCAGAAAGTGAAAACAATTCTGGGTTATTAGTGTTTACAGAATTTCAAAAAACATTTATAGTCTTCAGGTCAGTATAGTTTTGTCCAAGAAAATTCTATTTTGTAAGGATCTGAAAGGTGGGGTTTTTTGAGAGTAATTCTGTTGCTTTGGGAATACTTGTATTGCTGTGCTGTGTAGAAGAGGGTAGTGTACTCTCTTCTGCAACATCGTAATGGATTGAGGATTTACAGGATCTTCTAAAGAGCTGCTTTCTCAAGGCATTTTGGTCCTCTCAGCTAGGTTTAGACATAGATTAGAAGGAACTGTATTTTGGTATTACAGCACCCCTTTTCCAGGGTAAGAGGTAGAGAAGAGGGCTAAGAGTTTAAGGGCCTCTGTTTAAAGGTCACTGTCTAATGCACCTGATAGAAGAAGGTGTTTCTGAGATCCAGTATAGGTTCATCTTCCCTGCCCTGCCTAAGTGTAACTTGGTCTTCATTCTTGAAAGTGTGGGGGGTTTATTTTTATTTTTTTTATCAAGTATATAATGTTTTAATGGGTTCTTATGTTTTCTTCCAACTCTCAACCCAAATCATATGTACTGATTAGATTTCTGCCAGTAAATAGTTGCTCATCTTTCGTGCAGTTTCAAGAAGTATTGTTGGGCTGTTTTTGTTGAAATTACATTGTTCAAAAACCAGAAAGCCTATTTTGATATCAGGATTATAATGAAAAAGCTGACTAAAAATCAGTATTTGAAGTATAGAATATAGAAATGAACCTATTCTTAAACTGAATGGATTTTATTTGTTACAGAAAACCTAGAGTAAGATGGGCATGTCATATTCTGAAGAAATCTTTGCAGGAATCCTGGGAGTTGAAACGTTTTCCCTGCTGTAAAAATACCACAGTCAAATGATATTGCTTTGAAATTATTGAAAAAAGGAAGCGGCTTCATATTTGTTTGATTACCCTCAATATATTTTTGCCCTAATAATCAAATTGGTTTCCATTTCTGAGTACAGTGTTAGCACTTAGGTGGAATACATTCGATCATAAATGGTTGTTTGAAATAGCTTCTCAGAGTGAAGAAATCGCTATTCTCTTGTACCTAGTGGAATTTTTTAATGGATTCCTCCCCCCCCCCCCCCCCCCCCCCTTCTAGTTTACTGAAATGCTGACATCTAGCTCTAGTACATTTCCAAGAATGCCTCTCCACTTCTGTAAAGTATCTAACAGGTTTCTTTTGTGACCTAGTTCATGTTTTGAAAGTTAGTCACATTCATAAGGTATAAATGTCTGAGATACTGTCATACAGAAATAGCTTTAAAAGGATCTGCTTAGCATCTGTGTGATTGTCCCAATGTTAAAACTAACTATAACATAATAGTATATATGAAAATCAAGTCTTTCATCTTTTAGCAATCTTTCTTTGAATCTATTGGGTGACTAAGGTAAACTGATTAATGCTTTCTTCAGAGAAACCAGACCAAACTATAATACCTCATACAGTGGTATCTTCCAGTTGTAAGGGACTGTGGCCTCATAGGAGACAAGGATGAAGATATGCAGGCTGCATTGCAACTTCAAAAGTACCAGCTTCTAGTATCAGAGGTCAAAACGACACCTTATGGCACAGCCTTGGTTACAGCACTGTTCTTTCTTGGTGGTGCTGTGATGTGGCCAAAAATAGCACGGATAAGCATTGCGCATACTTGCTACGGCTTGAAGTTTTACTCGGTCGTGTGATCTAGCAGTCCCATTCACCTCAGGTCTTTTTAAGTCCTGTAGTAAAGGGCGCTTGCTTTTGGGTAGCTTTTTAATAAAATATTGCAAAATGCTACAGTTGGAGAAAAAACCCAACTGACTTGTTAATATTAAATTTAAACAGTTTTCTTGAAGGAGTTTCACCAGGAGGAGGTACTACGGGGAGTATTGTGTATTATCTTATTATATCACTCTATTGAAAATGGGCTGTTAAGACTATAAAGCCAGTAAGAGAGGCTAATTAAATTCTTAACTGGGGCTGATATTAGCATTACAGTAAATACTTAGTCTACAAAAATGTTTTTCTTAGTAGATCTATTAAATTCAATCACAAGTCTATTTGAGACAGCTTATACTTGCTGTCAGCACCTAGTCCCTCTGTGGTTATTACCTCAGAAGACAGGTTTGGTATTCATGCTGTATGCCTGGCTTTCTGTTTGCTAAGTGTGGGGTTCCAGTTACTTTTCAGGCTTTTCTAAGAGCAGCATAATCTAGAACAGATAACCTGCTTAGTGAAAACAATAGTAAAACATATATTTTGTTGTTTTTCTTTTTAAAAAATGCTTTTTATGCTGACTTAGTAGAAGTGTATTGAGGACATTTTTTTGAGATTTGGTGTTTGTTGTTTACAGTCTCATTAGTGTAAAGCTTGATGAAAGGCTATAGTAAATACTTGATTAGCAGCTTCCATGGAGGTACAAAGAAGTATCCTATTATGAAAGTGGAAGGCAGTAATGTATAATCTATACAAAACCCGATTATACTATGTACAATTTAGCTAAAACCTTAGGGTTCTTTTGACCAAATTACCAGTTTGTATTCAGACTCTATACTTCTGAAGTGCTTTTTTTTGTTACTTCTGTAGTCACTTTGAATGCTTCTCCAGAGTGCTAATTAGGACTTCACTAATACAAATAGCACAAGTGATAGAAGAGGCCCAAAGATTGTGTCAAGATGGACAGACTTCATTCTCTCTTCTAAATTTGTGGCTACTTCAGAAGCTTCAAGCTGAGCAGTGTTCATTTCTTTGTACAGCCATTCCTGAACTTTTCCTATGAGGGGACCTTAACTGATAAGATCTTAACATGGGTTTTGTGATTTCACTGCTCATAATTAGGGGAAGGAAAAAGCCAACTATGATGTGAGTTTACCATTGTGGTATAGGACACAATATAGTTTATGTTGTTTCCTGTCATGTCATAATCTTTATTAGGTTATTTTGCAGAGTTAAATATTTTAATAGTTAGCTTAAAATAATTTGGGGAAATGGGAAACATACATGGTAAGTGTTGGACTGTTCATCTGCTGAAGAAGGGAAAAAAATCTTTTTCTCACTTTTCTTTTTCACTGGCGCTAGCTTCTCCTAGCCACCTACCTGCCTTCCACCATCAGTTCACACAGTTTAAAAAAAATAGCTGGCTTGAGGCCCTGACTACGATCTATGTATTTCTTGACTGGAGTATACTTGACTAAAAAATGCAGGCTTAAGCCAGTGCTTAAAATCCAAAGCCTTGGGAAAGGACTGACGAGTCCTATCGATGGTATGTTGTGCTGCAGGGTCTGCAGTGGCAGTAGCACAGGTGAAGCTTTGGAATAGCCCTATCTCATGTGTTAGCTCAAGAGCTCAAGCTTTTATTATTGGATTAAAATAATCTTTCTTTGATTGTGATTTATAACACTTGGTTAAATTGTGACTGAGTTATATAGATAATCCATTAGAGTGGAATCAAAAGACCAAATGAAAGCAGGGAAGGTAGTTGGGTTTTTTTTAGAGCCTAATGCTTAATTATTCTGACTCAGGAGAAGATTCTGTCTTAGAGGTGCCATGCAAATGTTTTATTTGAGAATGGAAAAGCTTTTACGTAGATTACAGGAGAGAGCTGTTCTGCAAACAATTAAAAGATGGAATTTTGTTAATAGAACATAACTCAGAATTGAGTAGCCTGACATCCTGCAGAAGCACTTCTGTAGTACTGTAGTCTTTTCTGTTTACCATCTGAAATAATTTACTTAATTTAAGAAGATCCTAACTCTTCTCCAGGATATAAGAAGTTATAAAGAAATGTTTGTTTATAGAGGACCAAGCTGTTATCCTCAACTTTATCTGTATATGATCTTAACATATTTATGCTGGTAACTAACTTGACATTTGTTTTGTGGTCACTGACTACAGGCATCTGAAGACTAGCCACCTTATCTGTGTCTAAAGAATACATTTCTCTTAAGGTTGTCTTGTTTGAATTTGTCTTGAACACAAATACTCAAATCTTTTTAATGGAGTGCTAAAAACTTCCTGTTTTGTATCTAACATTCTAAAAAAGGTGTTTGCCTTGATTTTTGAAGACTTCCTGAATTTGGTCATTACAAATTCTAATGTGCGAGATCCATAGTGATCTTAAGTATCACCTTTCTTTTATGAGGTGAAAACTTGAAGTATCTTTAATAGTGTAAAACAGGAATGACAGGACTTAAGTGCAGTGTACAGGTTTTGAGGTGGAATCTTCCCTCCTTCTCTTTTCCCTTTCCCCATGGATTGTATAGCTTCATTTGAATGATGGTTCAGACAGTGCAACCATACCAGCAGATGCTCGAGACACCTTTTCAACTGTTACCAGTACTGATGGGTACCTACTTGTGGAAACGTCTGGAGACATTTGGCTAGTATATTATCCTTGATAAAATGCATTCTCTCTGGAGGAAAATGTCCTGAGTGCTAGCAGGTTTTTCTGTGCTAACTGTCAGGGTTGACAAGTGACACATATTAGAAGTGCAACAACCAAAAGGCATAGCCTTTTGCAGCTTTGTTGCTCTTTATTCTACTTTTTTGTTGTTCTAAGTCATACAAAATTAAAATAGTTTAAATTGTCTGAAATTCCAAGCCATTGTGAATATACCTGATGTGAAAACAGTATGAACAAACCCCTAAAAGTCCATTAGAAAAAGCTGTATTATGGAGTTAATAGGTGTTGTCCTTTAAATTCCAAGCAAGATGCAAAGAAACCATAAAAGGAGTGTAATTTGCTTTCATGCTATAAAATAAAGGGTAGAAGTGAGGGGTTGAAAATACTACCTTCCTATGAAAGTTGTCTTCTGTGCATATGCACGGCAGTATACAAACTGTTGGATTTCGAAAAACGTGCTTTCCTCATTACTTTTTGCTTTCTAGGGATAAAGGATACTGTACAGCACAGTTGCAGGCTGTTCAGTAGTCTTTCTTTTTTTCTACTACTGCTTTCTCATTTGATCCATTGAAGCCCTTTCACGATGTCTGTTGAGGGCCAATAAGAAAGGGCTTCTTGGCTTTCAGACTTTCAGACCTTTCATGCTAAGCAAGACACAGGTATTTTCTCAAATCTACTTGTTCTTGGACATAAAGATTTTGCAGAAGTAGATGAAAACATCTTAGGATTTCTCATGGCTATTTGAAATTAAATACTTACTGAATTGTGCATTGTCTTCCACATCTGTGCTACAGGAGTTGCTGTTTCAAGCTGTTTGGGTAGAAGAAATTCTAAGAACATGCATTCCAGGTTTTTCCAGAAGGATGTAGGAGGATTTAGCATGTTGGTCACTAATTGAGATTGGTGTCAGCTAGGACACTTCCTGCTCCCTGTTAGTCCAGGAGAGTATCTGGCATGGCTGGACCTGCAGAACTTCTATTAGCATTTCTCATTCACTGCTGTAATCAGAAGTAAATATATTAATTTCTAGTAGCAGAGGTAAATGAATCTTGAGCTGCTTTTCAGTCTTTAAGTAATGAGTCTAATCTATTGCAGTAAAAGCTCTACTAGTCAATGAGTGTGGTACTTTAAGTAATTCTGTGGTTTAAATCTAATTACTGTACAGTGCTTTTTAAATCAAACTTTTACTGGCTGCAGGGCAAAGCATCTTAAGCTTTGTCAAACTTAAACTGTACATTATGTGGGATTATTTTAAGAGTGATAACTATGATCCTGTCTTGTGCAATGTGTTCTGTATTTACAAGAGAGGAATTGCAGCTGTTGAAGTTGGTCAATTATATAGGAAATAATGGGATCGACTGTACTGAGATGCCAGGAAATAATTGAGTGTGTAAATGAGAGCCAAACTCATTAGTCTGTGACCATCATACAGTGAATGCAAGGTTTTAATGATAAACTAGGTATTAATGATGAAGCTTTTTCTATGCTACAAATGAGCTAATTTATAAACTGCCAGCACCTAAAGAAGGAAGTCTCTTAGGGCCAGAGGCTTGTGTATTATAACATATTTATTGGTTTTATAAAAGCTGTATTGCATTATCTGTCCAATTTAACCAGGAAGTATTTTTCTTATAATTTAACTGTAAATCTCAAGAGGAGAAAACTGTAGGAGTATGATTTTACATTCTAATGCTGCTTAGCAGCAGTGATTCAGGAATTGATGCAAATAACTGTTTTAAACAGCTTCCAGGGAAGAGAATTTTTTTTTCTTCTGAGAAGTGATTTCTGTGTGCCTTGGGGTACTCTATTTTTACACATATCTTGTATTCATACACAAATGTGTGTGTGTGTATATATAAATGTTTTATTTGCATCACCCTCATTTATACAGTGATTTTTTCCAACCTTGTTGTCTTGTGAAGACTGACAGATTTTGATTTTAAAAATAGAAAAATAGGGTGCATGATTCCGTGAAGATGGAAGGGAAAACCAGAAGACTACAGGGAACAAACGAAGAGAATACTCCGTGTACTGTTAACTTTGTAACGGTGATGTTTATCGTTTGGAGCAGCTTCCTTTCTGCAGGTACTGGCAGCCATTCAGCAGTGTTGATGTTTTTCACTTGTCTTTTCAAGTTAGTTGAGTAACTTGGTGATAGCCGTAGCCAGCTGCAGATGCTTGGGCCAAAAGATGCAGGATTGCTGGAACAAATAGCAAGGATCAAGATGTACTTTTGAGGGGATTCTGCCCACTGGCATGTTTTCTAGCACCTCTCTCTGCTACTTGTGGTGTCCTGTGTCTTGGTCTGTATTTTCTCATGCAGAGTACTTTCATTGTCTGCATGTAGTAGTAACTGGGATTGTTTTGAAAGTAGCATAACTAAATAGCTTTTGATGGTAGTAGTTTGTTTTGAAGAATGGGAAAACATTTCCATAAGGGTTCAGGGTGAGTGGGGATTTCTGATGTTTTTTTTAATTGCTAAGAATGCTGTTGTATTTTATGTTAGGTTATCCCTCTCTTTGTTCTCACCCCAGTCTAATGTGCAACTGCTGTTTACAACTCTGTGGCATAGGTATTGTACTGGATCTCATAGTAAGGTCTGAAATTAAATGGATGTGTGTTTCTGTTTGCAAAAGAGAGGACATGGAGGCATAAACGATGCACAGTGAAAGCAGGGCGGATGGGACGGGACACAGCGTTGTCTTGGGAAGATAAAAACTCAACTTGTGAACTTCTCCCATATTGAAATCACATCAGATTTATTCTATCTGAACTAAGCGATGTGTGTGCACTCTGCGAAAATATAAATCTTTACTGGGTATAGCAGTTTACTCTCATCTAGGATTTTGCTTGAGTACCTACCTGAAAGCAAGCAAACCCTTTACATAAAGTGTACTGCCTGTCTTGTTTCATAAACAGGAACAGAGTAGAAAGGCAAATGTGTAAGTGATTAACATTATGCTCTTGAGTTACTGCACACTTCTTTAAGCACACTTTTAGTGTAACTATCTCTGTTTTGCCAGAGGTTTTCATACTGCATTATGCAGGCATCAGGGCTCATGTGATAACATACAGGGACCATCATGCCCTGGGAGAGACTGGGGTAAAGACTTCAAGCTGGAGACATGCCCAGACTGCTGAACTGTTCAGTGCGTCCTGGCAGCTACATACAGAGCTGTGATTGCTGCCACCTTTTGCAGAGTTGCTGCTGCTTTTGAATTCGTGTAGAGAGGAGTGTCGGTATAGTTCTCTTGGCTGGGTCTGTTGCTTCTGTGGAGTCGAGTGACTCTGCAGAAGTTTCCCCAGCCTGTGGATGTCATGTCTCCCAGACTGACTTTGCCCAAGCCACCTGTTGCTGCAGTTGATTTCAAAGCCAGCTAAGTCCGGGAGCCACAATGCTAAACCACATCTGTGTTAGAAGAATTAAACACAACTCTTAAAACAGGAAGCCAGGACATTGTTATAATAGCTCAGGCTTCTAGGCGCTTTATTTTGGTGGTCTTCCTGCTATTTGTCAATGTGAGTTTCTGTGGTCAGTAGGAAAAGAGTATCTCTGTGCCTCAAGAAAATGTATTGAAAGCAAATAGATCATTAATGTTGGCTTTTGCTCAGATCAAATGTAAATGCCTTTATTGTATTATGAATTAATGGTCTTGGTTTATTTGGGTTACTTTATAATGCACAATTGTTTTAAAGGAAATGAATCTTTTTTGACTTTGTTCAAATACACCAAGCTTAATGAAAGGCAGTTTGAACTGGATCTGGTTTAATGAGGCCTGCTTCTATCAAATTTACTGCTTTAAACCCAACTACAAATAAAGTGAATTAAAGACCAAATGATTTCAATATAGATGTGCATTGAGCCAAAGTGTTATAATGATTAATTTCCTCAAGTGTTTAATTCCCAGTAGGATTTTGTGTCAACAGCCAAAAAGGAATTTATTGACTTTACATTAAGCATAGTTTGGTCTACTTGATTATATTATTCAAGTCTGAATTAGTGGGTGGTAGAAGACTCTGTTGTATTGGAATTTTATTTTGTCTTAAGCAAATTGTCTCATGCCTTATTAACTACCAGTGCTGAAAATGTTCTGACTCTTGGAATAGATGCTAGGGCATTCAGAAGTGTTTTCAGTGAGTTTTTCCTATTCATTACATAAGAACATCTGTAGTCAAGTAGTGTTTTCCCCCTCCCCTGCCCTAAGAGAGTGCTGTTAAGACTGCATAGTAAGTTCAAATGTTTTGTGGCACATTCACTAGTTTTTGGGGTTTTTTTGTTTTATTTAAGAAGTGATAAGATGTTTAGGTTCAGTTTCAGTATACACAAACATACTGACCCATTTTCTCATCTGGGGTGAGCATAGTTTAGACACAAAACACCTCCCATTGCTTCTCTTCCAAGTCCTGTCTTATACATCTTGCTCCAGATAGATGACTTTCATTTGTCTCTGTGCATTTTATGGATTGCAGTGAGGAAACATGATTTGACTGATGTCTCCTGTCTCATGCAAAGATAATGCTAGAGGAGTATCTATTTTTTTGGTTGTGTTTTAAAGGGCAACAGATGCCACGTGAAGTAGTTAATACGGTGTATGTATCCTTGTCAAAGAAGTTGTATCCTCAAATGCATTCTCTTCTCCCCTACCCTAACACGGCATCGAAGTATCATTAGAAATTATAGGTGTTGGAATAGATGATCCTGATAGACCTTTCTATGTTTCAATTAAAAACTGTGCTGTGCAAATTTAAAAAAATAAAGCAGATTTCTAGTTGGACATGACAACCCTCCAGTTTGAAAAATAATTACCGTTGGATCAAACTTTCTGTTCCATGTCTGTTATCAAGTTATCTATCAAAGAAAATGAGATGAGTGATTAAAAGGTTCAGATCAAAGGCAACTGATTTAGCTTCACTGGAGGCTCCCATCTTTTAATTTAAAATGTATCTATGTCTAACTGATTACCTCTCACATTTATAAAGAAATATTGACATCCTGCTAAAGTGTGCAATGACCTCACTTCTAGCTGAGTTGTGTAGATTTCACTGCAGGCACTCTGAAAGCATTGATATTCCTGTAACCTTTTGAGGCAAGATATGTGTTTAGTGTATTAATGAGCTGGTTGAAGTGATGTACAGTAATTTCATCCTTGGGTAAAAACAGATGTGAAAGATTCTGTTTTAATATTTAATCAAGCTCAAAGCCTCTGTTGGCTTGTTTAAGTTGACCTGACAGTATTATACCTGGAAACACTTTGAATTAAACCCTGAGTGCTTGACCCTGTTCAAACAGTTGTAATTTAATAAGGCTGCTGTCTTTGTGGAGATAGTGCGACTAATGGGCAAATCCTTTCTTGGCTAGGATTGCTTTTTATTGCAGTGGAAAAACTTCCTATCTGCTCTTAAAGTTTTTAATCAGATGAAGTAATAAAAATGAAATAAATAGCTAAAGAAGTTTTGTATGATAGTTGCTAGTCCTAGATTATAGTTAAATAAGGGGTTCCAGAATATATATACTTTCTTCAAATGTCTTCCAGCATTCTCTTGTGACAGGTCCCTGGCAATCACTGTACTGTAGCTCATCTCTTGCCAGAACTTTTTTTAGGGTTAGAAAACTATTTTTTTAAGTGGTATGTGTTGGTTTGGCCTCAAAGTCAGTAGAGCTTGCATCAATTTAAGGCAAATGGAATGCTTTGGTTTCATCCCTGCTTGTGCCTGCAGAAATGTTTCTAAACTTTGGCATGTTTCTCAAAACAAGAGGACCCAGGAAACACGTATTCGAGTGTTTGTGAACAAGTGTCATGATATTAGTTAGGCTTTTTTGAAAAGAGGTGGAAATGGAATAGAAGAAAGATAATCAGTGAGCATCAAAGTAGGTTTCAGCATGGTACCTGTAAATGAAGCAGGTTATGTAATATTGAGAGAGGTCCTGAGACAGAGGAGTTGTTCTCACTCAGTAAATCTAATCATTAGGAATGGATGAGAGATAAAAATTGTCCATCTTTGTTCTACTAAATATGATTTGCATATAGAAAAAACTTGGTCATTTTTTCTGGTCTCATTTTTCCCAAGGAATTGGACATAATGTCAGTTAAAATCCTACAGTAACATTTAGGTCAAACATGGAGAAATGCTCTGTAGCGTGCATGTATGTGGGTTTCTCCACTCCTTATGTTTTCTGCTTTGCTTACTCTCCCACAGATTTTTGTTTGTTTATTTTTAAGGTATACCTAATAATGTTCTCAAATCACTTTAAAAACAAACAAAAAAACCCCAACAAATCTGTCTGTGGGCGGTCTGAGGAAAACTGGAGACAGATTATAGGTATAGGTTGAGTGTTACTTAGAGAAAACTTAAGGTTTGGATAGAGGAGAAAGAATAGGAGACAAATGACAAGGAACTGCCAGTTAACAAGAAAAATGGAAGAAGTTGAAGTACACAAATTTAGAATGTTACTTCCTCAGGATCCATATCTTTCTAATTCTCTGTATATGTTCAAAGACTCAAAATTGTGTCAGATTTCTTAAGGGTCAACTGGGCAGAACTGTACTTCTGTTAAAATTTGCCATCAGATTTGTCTGCTATTTGACAGTTTGACTGTCTCGCTTCCCTAGGTTAAGCGTTTGTTGTAGTAATTCTAGAGGCTACATAGTTTAAATAACAATAGTAAAATCAGAATTCATTTGAAATAATTTACATTCTGAAATATAGCATTTAATTATGCTACAGTGTTATTATAAAACATCATATGGTTGTTGCTAAAGAGTATTAATATAGTTTGAAAGTACATACTGGCAAGGACTGCATATACTCACAGAAAGTTACCACATGTTGTAACAAACGTGCTTCACAGTGCCAAACAAAATAATCATTCCTTAAAACCCCTTTTTCTCACTCTAGCAAAATCTAACTTTTATTCTCAATTTCAGTAAGATAATTCAAGTTTTAATGTAATGGAATTTACATTGATGTAGGACATTACAGCTTTCTTCGTATTCCTAGGATGCAGTTGATAAATATGATACGTATGGATGAATGTGTTCAATGCTTCTATTCTAGAGTCAAGGAATGGATCAGGGTAAGCTTGGCCATGCATCGTAAAGAATTACACTAATACTGACTGATGCCCCAGAGTGGATCCAGCATATTGTGATTTCTTCAATCATCATTTTTTTCCAAGGGCATTAAAAGGAAATAGCTGTTTAGAGTTCTGCTAAACCTCATGGAAGCATAGCTAGTTGTGGGTGGTCTTTGACTTATGTGGGTGAAGAAAGGAAAACAAATTCTGAAATAAGTGTTCTTTCATCTAATAGTTACTTTGACACCTTGTGTTTAGGGATTTTAACTGCTGTGGTTCGAGAGCTTGATAATGATTTGTCAGTCTTGAGTTTCCTTCTCTCATCTATCATCACTGTTGTTTTGTGCAGTAGCCTGTTTCTTTTAAAGCTTGCATTTCTACTAAAACCCTAGTGTGAGTTTAAGGACACCGGTGATAGGAAGCGGCTGTCAACTCTGTGTTAGTATTGGGAACCTCTTCGGCTTCAGTTTCAATCTGTGTTTTTTGTGGGTCTTCAGATTCTGCTTTGGCTGTTGAAATGTTAGCTGACAGCATTTTGGCAGTTTATTGTTGTTTGGTTTTACCCTGGAAGGCTGATGATGTGAGGCTTTTCACCTGCAGGTAACTATTTGAAATATGGTTTGGGCCCTTTACTATGGGAGGTTATCTTGGCTACTTGTGGGTTTACGTAAATGACAGGGAGTCTCAGTCCAGTAGCAGAATGACAGGTTTTGTTGGAATGGGAAATCTCTAGTTTCTATGCATCTTTCCACAGTGCTAGTTTCTTCTGAAGATAATAGCTATCTTGGATATACACTGCTGGAATCAGTAGAGATGCTTAAAGGGAGGCTGGCACAATACAGAGGAGAAGAAAAAGTATTGGAGCTAAAATTTCCATGTGGGGTGGGGTGGGGAGGAAGGAATGGTACATTCAGCAAGGTTTCCTGCCTGCTGGGTTTTTTTTGTGGTTTTTTTGGTTTTGTTTTTTTAAATGTAGGAAAGCAGAAAGTAAAGTTGTTGTTACTTTGCAACTGCAGTCAATGTCAGTCAGATGTACTTTATCCATCTTCACTCAGTAAAGTTTAACTTAATGGCCAGTTTCAAACAGGTAGCTTGTACTCAACCAAAAATGACAAGTAAGTTTTGTGGAAATTGAGAGTGACAGGGAGATGCCTTTGCAAGGATTATTGCTGAAGGAAAAACATGGACAGCTCTATCTAGATCTTTGTCGGTGATATTTCAGGTAACGGTAGAGGTGGTAGTCAGCTAAACAATTCATTTATGATACTGATGTGGCATGTGTTCCCTCTTCGTAAGTTGGAGACCAAGGGTAGATAGAGAGGAGGAGGAATATTGGGGATGTGGGCATAAGAACAAAGGATATGAGAATTTGGAGATGAGGAGGTAGTGGAGGACATGCAAGATAGGTAATCCAGTGAGAACCCGAATTTCACTAGATGTGTTGTTCTGGGAAATGTTCATAAAGGTCCAAGACTAGGTTAAGCTGACTCTGTTGTTAGGAAACTAAATACTTTCAAAGTCTCATGGGTTTAAGGGATATTTCTTAGTCTAAAATAAAAAGGGAAATCTGTGAGTGTTTTTCTTCTTTTATAGCAACAGATGCAGATTTCATAATCTTGTTTAAACAAAGGATCTGCATATTCTGTCCCTTTGGTATAGGCAGTGGAATTAGCCAGCTAGGATAGCCAGACATAGTAAGAAAAAACAATTTCATCTGTTTGGTGTGATGTCTCTGCCCTTTCTGTCCTCTCCCATCCTGTTCCTCTTACACAAAATTAGTTTCAAGAAACATATTTTTCCGTTTGTGTACCTTAATGGAAGATGCAACAAAGCTAGGAATTGCTTAATTTTATTTAATAAGATGATCAAGGAGTCAAATGTAAGCTCTCTTTGCTACAGACAAACTGAATACAAAATAGGCAGCCCAGTGAGTGGATTTTGCTTTGGTTACACTGTTAGGCCTGTATTCTTAAGAGATTACCCCTGGAATCTCTTGTATATACAACTCCACCCATCCTCTTAGAACTTGTGTAATATAAGTACAAAACACGATTCTTGTCTGAAAGTATACAGTGATATTTTTCATGTGCAGAACTCTCCAGAAGTTGGACAGTTGTAAAAAGAGCGGTATGCTTTCCAGTGGTTGGGATGAAAAAATGGGAAATTTATTCATGTAGTACTGATAAGTGAAATGCACTTGCATTTTTTTGTTGTATGCTTCTCCATTTGCTTTGCCTTCCTGAAAAATAGATACATGTCTGTGTAATTAAAACAGGAATCAGACTAGGTTAGTTTCCTCAGTAGGAAGTGCAAATAATTTTATAACTTGTTTGTCATGACTACAGCTTTATTTTCTGAAGGTGCAAGCAATTAGCTGTGTTGATTTAGCTGTATACTTGGTATCAGCACCCTGCACTGTTCCTACAGAGTGATGAGTGTCACATTGAGTGCTGCATGGTAGGATCTATCTAACGTGGTTCTGTAACACCAAGCCCAGGGGGGACTAGCAGCATGAGCAGCAGTTTGCTTTTGACAGCAGAATGTCCTTGTTGCTATTGATTGGGTTGTTCAGTGAAGTGAAAAAACATTGATCCAGCTTTAAACTGGTAGTTATATGATAATCCTAGAGATGAATGAGTATCAAGTGAAGTATTGCTGGGGGGAGGTGGCATGGGGGGAATCCAATACTGTTCTTTCGTGTAGCTAATAATAGACTAATGATACTTTAAAAATAGATGTTTTATTATATAGATCTGCACTAAATTAAATGCAACTAATAAATATGAAACAGATCTTTCTGTACAACAGATGTAAATAGTGATAAAAGGACATATGTCTCCTCTCTCTAATTCCCAAAATAGTTGTTGTCTGTGTGTGTCTCTGGTCTAGGGCACTGTAAGTAATGCTGATAGCTTCATTGGTGATGGAGGATCAGGTGTTATTCTTCCAGTATTTTGGTGTCCGGTGGTTATATTTGGCACTGAGCTACTCTGAAACAACATACAAATGTTTTGCAGCCACCATAAGTTAATTGATGTTCAAGTCCCATTTCCCTATCCCCTGTTACATCTAAAGCTATCTGAATCATGTTACTTTTTCTTTGTAAGGCCTTTTTCCTTTTTCCTTTTTCCTTTTTCCTTTTTCCTTTTTCCTTTTTCCTTTTTCCTTTTTCCTTTTTCCTTTTTCCTTTTTCCTTTTTCTTTTTCCTTTTTCCTTTTTCCTTTTTCCTTTTTCCTTTTTCCTTTTTCCTTTTTCCTTTTTCCTTTTTCCTTTTTCCTTTTTCCTTTTTCCTTTTTCCTTTTTCCTTTTTCCTTTTTCCTTTTTCCTTTTTCCTTTTTCCTTTTTCCTTTTTCCTTTTTCCTTTTTCCTTTTTCCTTTTTCCCCTGAAATGAAGAATCTTGGGATATTGGGAGTGGAATATTATCTTTGAGCTGACTCTTCCAACACTTGATCTCCAGATTCTCAGATGTGATAAGGTTAAAATGGATGAATGAGATGGCATTGCTGGTGTTAACTTTTTCTGGGATTTGAGTCTGCTTTGACTTCTGCACTCTAATCTTTTTCTTTGGGGTGGATGCTTCTTACACACCTCACTTAAGGAATGGGACAGGCATGTTAAATATGGGAGGACCCTCTTCCCCAGTCAGTATTTGATAATTGTCAGTTAAGGGGAGGACTAAATGCTGCTGTTTTATTGCTTAGCCTATGTTTTGGCAGCGGTAGCGGTGAATGGCTGCATCTCTACATTCCTGGCTATGTGAGTGTTGCTGATGCTTGTTCACCCTGGGATCCAACCTGATTTAGCTTTGAGGGGTGACAGAATCTCAAAAGGTTGTGCTTGCAACACTAGGTTCTTGACTCCTTGTTGCCACTATGGCTCACCAGTTCATAGGGTTGTGGTTATAGGGGGGTAGGATTAAGGGGCTTTCTTTTTATTGCACTGTGTACTTATTTTGTGCCTCCATAAAGCTACAGTTGCACATGCTTCTATAAAGACAACGTGGAAAGATCCATGTGCAGATCTTAATTTCTTTGTTCAGTGTGGTCTACAGAGCCTTCTCCAAACAAATGTGCCAGCTGTGATTTACGCTAAGAAATTATATTGGCAGAACAGACTGCAGGCAGACTTTCAGAAATGCTGAAATCCATCCTCCTTTCTGTTTATTTTTGCCTTTCCCATCCCTCTAAATATTAGTCTCTGAAGTGCTTGAATTGTCTTTGTGCATGAGTTTTAGAGCTAGCGAAGTAATTTTGAAGAAAACAGATTTATAATCTGTTTAAAAAAAAAAAAGGGCAACCAACCAAAAAATCCACGACATCTCACACAATATATTCTTCAAACAAATTAGCTAGTGGTGGGATATTTTTTGTTGTTGATTTGGGGGTAGAGGTTCCTTCAAAATATAACAAGTCTGAACACTCTCCTACAAGAATGTTGCAGTCTTGGATTTTCAGCACTGTAACTTACTTTGCACAGGTCATATTAGTTAGAGATAAACCTACACAACTAGTGAAGAATCCTTTGTCCCAATTTGTATCTGATTTCTTCAACAATTCAAATGGTCCTTAGTGCAGGAGATCTGGTAGCTATTACAGCGCAACTGAAGAGAAGATGTCTCAATGCTCAGTGCACAAGCTAAAAGTTGGGGAAGAGGTTTTTGATCTGAGCAGTTGAAAGTGGTTTGATTATGGTCTATATTTTATTTCAGTGGCTTATTTGGAAAGCACATGACTCCTGCATATATTGTCAGAAAGCAGTTACTCTAACTCCAGCAAAACTGGGGAAAAACTGGAGTCAGTCCAGATGTTAGTATAGTAAAACTGAATGGAAACCAAAACCTACCAGGCTCCTCTTAAAGACAGAAAGGGGAGGGAGGAAGAGGAGGGACCCACAGACTGCAGCATGCAAAATTGTAGCCCACTGGGCTAGTGAAACAGATGCTGGTCATATCTGTTTCTATTGGCAGCTGGAGAAGGGGATTTGAATTTCATTAGCTGGACTGCACCAGGAACTTACTGCATCAACTTCTTTGCTTGCCAGAATTTAGCAGTACAGGCATGATTACTCACCTGGTTTTGTTGCATAATGATTGCATTCTGTATCTGCGTATCGTTGCTCCTTTTACCCTGCTGAACGTAGCTACCAGTAGGGATGACCAGACCAAAGAAATTGCTCAACTATCTACTGCATTTCATAATAGAATTATAATTTCAGTGCTTTAAATTAGACTGTAAAAATCTTGACTTTACAAAAAAAAAAGAGGAAATTGGTTTTGAAAGTGAAGTAAAATGCTGGGGGGGGGGGAGGAGAGAAATAGATCTAGAAAAGAGCTGATTGGAAGTAATATTGTCTAATATACGGTGCATTTATTGGGGTACTTGAAGCATTTTTTCATAAAAAGCTGCTTTACAGTTACTCTTGCATTCAATTTTTAGACACTTGATTGTAAATAATGAAAGGTCATAGGTTTTATTGCAATGCTTGTATCCAGGATCAGGGTAGATAATAACTCAGTCCCATATTTTCATATTCGACATCATCAGTTTCTTTATGTCATACAAAGATTATCTGTTTCCAAAAATATCTCCTCCCAATAATCATGCAATTTTATATTAAAAAACCTTACCTTTACTATTGGTCTTGCATTGCTTCCTGACCAATATGCCTTTTAGGTATAATCAGTAATAAAGAAACAAAAGGCAATGATAACTAATTAGTGGTAACACCCATTATACTTCTTTAAATGTTTACTGCTTCCAGGAAGGTGTTGTGATAACTAATGGTAAGACCTTTTCCAAATGGAGATGTTCTTTATAAGCCTAAGCATTGAACATGGCTCATACTATCACTTAAGGTTTTGTTGTTGTTATGCTTGTGAGGGGATCACATGTTATTTTAAGAGTTTCTTCACTTTTTAAACTGTTACTTAAAGATGCATCCCAGAGATACATCTTGTCATTTTGTTAGTGGCTTGTTTTGGGAGAGTTGTATTTGTGTTAAGCTTAATCCTTGTTACTTTTGCAATATGCTTTAGTAGCTGCATACAGAAATTAGTGGTATTAAACTTTAAAGAGGTGAAAGTGATTTCACTGTTATTCCTGTTCCATAATACATTCTTTCAGTGTTTCATCTTGGTGTGTTTCTCTACTGCTCTTTTGTCTTAACTGTCAGATGTAACAGTCTTCCAGGAAGGTTAAAGTTGATGGGGAAACTTGCCTCTCTTCTCCCCTGCCCCAACCGTTCATTATCCTCGAATTTACTTCCAAAGCATGATTGTTTGCTGGTCTTGTCTTATATTTACCTTTCAGTCTTGCTTTATACACTTCTTGTGATCAGATGATTATGTACTTAAACTGATTTGCCACTTCTATCTTCTCAATTAAGTGCTTGGCTGCAGTTGTTGTCCTCAGTATCAAAATTGTTATCATATTGCAACAGAACTCGGTTGCATCAGTTGCCTCCTTGTTTGTTTTGCATGCAGAACTTAAGTGTATGCACCTGTGTACACATTTTCCCCTCTCTCTCCCTGCTAATTTGGGTATAAACCAGTTCTGTTGCCCATGTTGTGTGTTTTCCTGCTCCTAGACAATTTGATGTTATGTAGTTGGGGAATTTAGAGTAACATTACATTAGATCAATTGGTTGTAAGTTAAGCCTGCACAGAAGTTCTGCCTGAACAGAATCTGTTCAGCTGTTTGATTTCTAGCATCGTTAAGTATTGTAGCTTTTGATTTGTGATTAGATTACTGGTGCTTAGACAGGAGGGGTAAGAGTTTGCAGCTCTGGCCTGCTGTTCCTTTTGCAGAGCTACAACTGAGGAACTATTGGGAAAGATGTAGGCTTAAAAACTGTTCAGGAGGCAAAACAATATACCCAAGACTTCAGTTCTTTCCTTGAAACTCCTTTTTATGGTTTTTCCTTCTTAGAGAGGAGATGGGCAGAGTATTTAGGAGGAAATACTGATGCACTTGAGCTCTCAGCATATATTATACATATTTCATACTGTAAATGTATAAACAAAACATTTTTTATATGCTGAATTTTGGAGAAGGTCCTTTCACACAAAGGGGAGGTCTATGTTAGAGCTGCATGCTGTTTAAAAAAACCCCACAGTTTCAATGGCAAGTGTATTTTCAAAAACATGTCTAATGAGTTTAAGACAATGTACATATTTATTGTTATGCAGAAATGCTCTTTCTAGCATTAGTTACTTGCTGAAGTAGCATAAGCTAAACTTAAGTACTTCTGTCCACATAAATTGTGTATTCTGAGATGATGTATCACTGTAGGTGACAAATGCTGAATGATTTTTTTGGGCCCAGGAATCTATTTTGGGGACACTGAGAAATTGCCTTTCCCCTTGCCATTGTCAAAACTGAAATTTGGGATTTCTGGTGTTCCTCCAGCCTCCAATCACATGACTAACTGTTTTTATTGATTTTTCTTTATGGACTACACAGTCCATACAATTTTTATGCTTACCTAATAGGCATCTATTCTTACAAATAAATGAAAGAGTTTAGTTGTCAGATGATCACATTTCAAACAGAAGTAAAATGAAGGCATCTCCCTTAATTCTTCCTGATATATCTGAATGAGTAGAAGGGTCAGTTTAAGACAGTTGTTACTTTTTTTGTTGCTGTAAAACAGGGTGGCATACTCTACAACTATGAATAGCTTATTAGTTTGTGGGTATGTTTCTTAAAATAATTACTTTAGAATTGCTTTAAAATAATAAACTGATGTCTAGGGCAAATAGTAAAGTTTCTTCAGAGGAATTATGCTTGCTTTGATCTCTGAGCAGATTGATTACAGATGAATGCACATTCACTAACTCTGCTAAACTAGATCACTGAATGAAGACTGACAATCACTTCTAAACCGCTTTATATGGCAGATGGCTCAGAAACTCTTCAACAGTTATCACACAGTCTCTTCAGTTTTGTCTCTTGTGTACTTGGGGGTTTGGGGTGGGGAGGAGGATCCCTCGGTCTCTGTGAACTTATTTGAAGCTGAAAAGTTCTTGGTGTAACTAGTGCTAAGAATGAATCAATAATGATTTCTTTCGTTACTTTCTCAGAGCTGACGCCTTTTGACTAAAACGGTGCTGTAGGCTTGTCTGTTTTTTGTGTGTGTATCATTTAGGGGTTATATGCCTCTGACCATGACACATTGACTCTCTGTGTGTGCAGAACTATAGTCCAACTGCATATTCAGCCCCAGTTCATGGGTTAGGGTCAGAGCTCCTCTGTGCTGGATCCTCTCTGGTGGTATTTAAGTATTGCTAGAAGAAGAAAGAACATTCCTGAAGTTCTATAAGCAGTACTATCTTATAATTTTTGTGTGGGTGTTTTTTTAAAAAACCCCCAACCCCCCCCCACAAACCAGTGATACTATTACCAGCTATCCAAAGACAGTGTGTGTGAAGGTCCAAACCAGAAGCTGAATCTCTTCATTGAATTAGTATTCTAACAGCTGTTGATAGCTTAATTCAGATGCTTTCAATTAAACGGGACTTTGAGAAAGCTATAAAAATGCGCTGGTACATTGTTTGGTATTGTAGTGGAGATTGATTTAAGTGGGGAAATGAGGATTAAGTAGTGCAGTAATAAATTTATCCTTCTGTATAAACAAAAATTGCAACTATGGTTCTGACATCTGATGCAACTCTATCAGGTGGTACTGTTGTGATCTGTTTGCTGGTAGGTTGTATATGATTCTTACTTCTGTTTGAATTCAGATATTTCAAGCTTTTAGAGAATGTGCTTGTGATAGTAGAAGGATTTATTCCTGAGAAAGTTAGGAGGCTGCCCAGAGAGACTGTAAAAACTCCATCCTTGAGAGTGTTCAGGACTCTCTGATTTTGGTTTGCCATGTTTCTCTGTTGTCTGACGTGACATCAATTTATTTTTTACTGTGAATTTGTCTCCTTCTCCAGACACACCATGGAAGTTCTTTGTACTTCATTACAGGGATGATTTACCAGAGTTTTTCTGGGGAAAAGACAGTGAACTTAGGAGTTAATGGTTTCAGCAGGCTGTGTAGATTTGTATGGGGAATACCTTTTGCCTAAGATGATGGCTTTAATATTCCATTCTAGTTCCACTCTCCACCTTTATTCTCCAAGCAGTGCAGATGCTGTAGATGACACTGTGTCAGCAGATTCTGATAAGGAGGGCAGATGCCTTAATGAAGGTCTTGATTTTTCCTAGAAAGCACTGCTGGAATAGTAACTATACTGCGTGATTAGCTATGATTATGGGCAGGAGAACAGCGTTTTCTCTCATGAAGTAGATGTCTTAGAATGTAGAAAAAGAATCTTGCAATATCTTTTCTCCTTCAGTTGTAATGGAGAAGATAACAAGATGCAAAGAAAGTAACAAATATGAATTTGCCGGGTGTCCTAACTTTTCTACTTCCTTCTTTACCTGTGGGTATTATCTGTAGTTGTTATGAAGGAGTAATGGTGTTTTTTTTATCTGTGGGTGCACGGTGTTTTGTGGAGATTTTTTTGTGGAGATTTTTTTTGTGGTGGGTTTCTTTTTTTTTAAATTTTAGCGATGCAGATCTTAAAGCAGAAACTTATGCATTTTTAGTTTAAATTTTCAAGACCTTCAATGTTTCGGTATTTGAGTATTTAGGAAAACATACCTAGTTGTATCCATTCTTCCTTTTCCCTATCATCCATAAGACAACATTTCATATTGTGAATGCATGAAAAAAATCTCGTTGTTAATGTTGATGTTTTGGGGATGTTCCAGTGCAACTTCTTTCCCCTGAGCTTCTGGGAGAGATATGATGTTAGGAAACATTTACAGAATCACGATATTAACAGCAAATTTGGCTTACAATTGCCATTTTCTCTGGTAGTGGCTTCTGATATGGAAATGTTCTTTGCCTTATTTTTAATTTGGCAAGGGGTATAGGGTATAATATGTAACAATTATTAGTTCTCATCAGTCTTTTCAGCACACTTTGAACAATAAACTGTACTTGAGTGAGTAAGCGTCAAACTTACAATTACGCTCATATGAATACAGATTCATTAAATTGCAATGATATAATTAAAAGGTATATAAATCTGCAGCTTGTGTGGGCTGTCCCTGATAGGGGATTTGAAGAAAAAGTGGCTCTCAACAGGTCTTTCTAACAGTAGAAATTCCTGACCCTTTCAGGGTAAGGTGAATTTTGCTGGTGTGTGAGGGAATGTTTTCTTACTCTGCTATCACCAGGAGAAAAGGGACTGTTGCCCCCACTACAAAAGTGGAAGCTAGAGAGTCTGTAGTCATGGTGTTCTTCTTGAGTGCTTTTTAACTGTAATTTTATTGATTCATTGATGCAGAGGAGGAGGAAGGAAGAGAGGAGAATTGTGTTTAGTAGTCAGTAGCAGTGGAACTACAACACATTTATTTCCTCAGCAGAAGGAAAGGGGTCGCTGTCCCTAAGAATTTAGTATGTAGCAGACAAATTGCTAAGAAACCTCTGTTATCACAAGCTTGTTAATTTTGCCAAACAGTGGCAGTGATAACTACTATCTTACAGATATTTTACAAGTGGAAATTTATTTTCTTAGGTATAATGAAACTTTAAAAGTGTTTAAGGGCAATAGACTGTGTAACCAATGTCATAAACCGCTCACAACTTGACTTGTCTTTCAAGGAAAATCTTCTTCAGAAAGCATTACTTTGTTCTTTAGTATGCTCTTTGTGGACTAGCTAAACAAATTAAGTCTAAATTAACTGAAATCTGTACTGACTGGTTCTGCCTGTAAAGAAAATAGTATTGTGATGGAAAAGTGCCTGTCCTTTCTGCCTGCATTCAATTAACTTAGTGAACAAATTGTGGAATTCCTGCGACAGTGCATCAGAATCAGAATGCAGATACTGTGTCTGTAGCCTTCAAGTCTTCCAGCCAGCACCAAAGAATGGCGCTGTTATCTCTGCGTAATTGAAGATTCTGAATATAAGAGTACTAGAAATATAACACCTTTGCAGATGTCCTAAATTACTGGAAACATGCCTTCTTTGACCACCAACCCCTACCCTTTTTAATGGGAGAAAGCAAACTGGTCACTGTATAAATGTATCTATTAATACATAGTTGTTTCATAGATATACTTTGTGGGCTTTTTTTATGTGTAGTAGAGCAGAGTTCCCTGTTGTGTGTTGTGTCTTAGGTAAGTAGGTAGTTGCTGTAAACCCTTGGATGAGTTGAAATTAATGCTTATGGAATATTGGTTTGATCACACAAACGCACAATTTTTACTTCTTCCCCCCTCCAATCTTCTGTCTGCCTTCATGATCATTATTTTGTCAGTTAGAGTGTCTTGGCCATTTGGGGTTTGAATGCATTATCGGAGAGGCCCACAATGGGGATTGAAAATATGTTACAAGGAAAAATTGATTTTTTTTTACTCTTTTTATATCTGTCTTTCATTGTACATGTTTTGAACGTATAATTTGAATTAATCACTTAATAATTTATTAGCAGGTTGGAAATTTAAATCTGAGACTGTTTTGCTGAAATGTAAGTGATCTGTGCTTGACCTGAGTATTACTAGATCGATCCCAAATGAGAAATAAACCCATTGTTATTAGAAGGAGATTCCTAATCTCAGATAAGTGTTACAGAGTAAGTTGTAAGTTATTTAGGTTTGTGTTCCTTAAGTTCTGTCAAACATCATTTAAAGAAATAACCTGTCATTTAAAAAAAATAAGGAAGATTAGAGTGAAAAGTTGTTTTCAGTTGCTGGGTTCATTTGATTCATGTACTTTGGCTTTTAACCTTCAAGCTTTGCTATGTTTTGGGTAATAAAATTATACAGGGGTTTTTGTGCAATATTAATACTTTCCCCTTCCTTTCCCCCCTCTCTTTCTTCCTCTCGTCATGTTTTGTCACTGTCATCTCTCATCAAGTGCAGATTTATTTCTCATACAAATTGTTGTTTTCTTTGGCAGGAGCTACAACCAAGTCTGTGTGAAATTATGTAATGTCTGAAAAGTTATGTTCATGATTAATTAGCCTATCATGAAACTATTTTGGGGTGTGTGGAATAACTAGATCATACTTTTTATTTATTTGGCAGTGGTAGAAGGCACTCTGGTCAGATCAAGTAACTTCAGAGTGCTTTCTATTAACTATTATATACATTACCTGATTACATTTGGAACATGAAATGCATGTCTTTTTTTATTGGTCAGTTAATGTGAACCTTGCATTTGGGTTCAAATAAACTTTAAAGGAAACTAGCTTGGGCTGCGAGTATGTCTTATTTCCCAAACAGTAAAATTTATAGTTTTTTGCTTAAAGCTGAGCACCCTTTAAATGGCCTATCCAAAGAAAATTTTACAAGAAGTTAAAAATTGAGGGAATTATATGTTAAATTCAGACTGCATTGACATCGGTGGTACAGCTCTCAGACGGCAGTGAGGTCACTATCTCAACCAGAATTTTAAGTCTCGATAGGACTTCCTGTACAGTTTATACTGCAAGTTTTTGCGTTGGTTTTGTTTGCTTTGTGTTTTTGTTCTCAAGAAGTCTATCCAGTACAGTTAAACTTATGTTCCAAAAATTCCAAGGTGTAGATGTTGGATCTTTCAGATATTGACTTGGTTAGCAAGACTTCTTCTTAGTAATGAATGCTTTTAGGTTATGTTGTAAACTTCAAAGTAGAGAAAGGGGCTCTTCAGTGGGTTGGCTTATATAGGATTCTTTATAGGCTATTATTGAAGTGATCTGTTTTAGACAAGTAGTTTTCAAAACATTTTCTACACTTCAAAAATTCTGATTTGCATCACTTAATTGGTGTTTCACAAATGCTTGCTTTCTGCAAAACTGAGAGATACTGTGCTCATCCTAAATGTAATTGCTCATTTAAAGTAACTTTGCTGTTAAAGAACATCACATGTAATTGTTTTTGTTTTCACTAAAGTGATAGCATTCTTATGCTATAAGCGTAGGTGCTTAGTTGCAAGCATTTTAAAGACTGGAGAGTTAAGCCACCAAAAGACAAGAGCTGTAAACAATAGTTGAATTTAGACTGTTAAGAAATAGCGGTATAGCCTTGGGATCCACCGTGTACTTGCTACTTCTGACTGGTTAAGGGAGATATTTTTCTCACACTAGGCTATAAGAGAGCCTAAAATATGTAGAGTCTGTAGGCATCAGAATTGCAGGCTTCCTTGCAAGAGATCATGGTCAGAATTTTGTTGTATTTATCTGCTGGTGCTAAAACAGCTGAACAGTGAGTACACAAAGCGAAAAATTGACCTACTTGTTTACTTGTCCCTTGGTCTTACAGGTTAATCCAGTCCTAAAGACTTTTCAGTGAGTTATATAGGGTAGCTCTTGTCACGCTGCTTCTCTGTTTCCATTGGGACATCACATTTTCTCCTGCATGTGAAGAAAGAGGCAAGGGAAAAATCTCTGCACAGAAAATTTTCTCACGAAGTGGATTTCTGCAGTATGTTTTACATGAGTTTATCTGTGTGTCTTGTCCCAACTATGCTCTGCACTCATTTGGAATTAGATCTAAGACAGTGTTTTTGTGGCTGAGAACTTGCATTGGAAGTAGTTTGAGTATTACAGGTAAGATTTGTTTCAATGGGCACTGGCCCTTAACTGGGGATGATGTTGTAGGTACAGGTTATTTCAATACTGTGTTCTGTTACTGAATGGAAGTGAACAGGAACAGCTTCCTGTTACATTGAATAATCCTGCCAGTGTTGGAGGAAGGTTGATGCTAAGACGACTTCAGTTTCAAACTTGGGCATGGTCCAACAGTGTTCTTAGACTGATTTGCTAAGTGATGATTTTTAATATATTTTAATACATTATTTCCTTTAGTTACACCTTTTTGTTGGAGTGGAACTTTCTTACCTTACTTTCTTCTGTAGGCTATCAGCAATGTAGTTGCATTTTCTGAGGCTGAGCATAACCACCTTGAAGCACTGTTCAACAATCCCTCAAAAAATTACAGTAAGCAAGCTGCTGCCTGAATGACCTTTGCTAAGACTCTTCTCCTATCCTTTTCTTCTGCTGTATGAATTCTGATGGTAGCACTCGCACACTTTCCCTGAGTAATATGGCAATTTAATATTATTGGTGGGACAGAGAACGGCCTCTTGGACTTCACAGGTTTTGTTTGATACTACAGACTTTGAAATAATGTAGAGGATAAGCTCTCAAACGCTGGTTTTAGTCTGACTAGATTTGTTTCCAGAAGCCATGCAATACGAATTGCTGCAGTACTCCCCCCCCGCCCACCCCCAGCTTAAATGTAATAGTTGGAAGCAAGCTTGAGATTTGCCTTCTTCAGGAGACTTTCATTTAACTTTAATAGGCCTACTTGGAAACCTTTCTAAGAAAAGCTGGTCTTTGGTGAAATATTTACTGGAAATATTTACTGATTTTGTTCTGAGCCTTTTGAGCTCTGGTTTACGTAGCGTGGCTAGTTAACAGTGCTTTATTATATTCTAATGGAGATAACTTTAGTGTATTTGTAAAATGAACTACAGTGATCTGGGTTTTTAATTACAAAATTACATTTTGATTTTTGGGGGGGTAATTTCTTCACAGTATGTTAATTTTGAACATTGCCTATATATATAAAAAATCAGAGACTAACAGAGGAATCTGCTTCATTTGTTTGAAAATGCCAACCTCTTAAGTAACTCCTTGGGGTATAGGGTGACTTTGCCTGTTCACCTTTATTATCCTTCTGCCATGGATTTCAGCACTTGATCAAGTGAAAAACTGCTGTTCTCCTAGGTCTTGTATAAAATACACTGTATGCACTTTACAGACCTGGCAGATTTTCAATGGCATTGTGTCTTGAGCAATGGATTGTGAAAGTAAACGCCTGCAAGTGATTTCAGTGTCTTGGCTGTTGAATAAACTGCTTTTCTTCTCTCAAGAATAAAGTTCAGTTCCTGTCGCAGGAGCGGGGGGGAGAGAAGCTGTTAGCATTTAATCAGCTATTTGTCCAGCTTTCTCCCTGTTCAGAAAAGAGACCAGGAATGACTTTATTTTAAAACAAATAAATGAAAAATAGGGTTTTTTTTAATTTTTATTTTTTTACTTGTTCTGTAGCTCACCTGGTGGAGTAGTATCTTAGTGTGGGTGTTTTTACCAAGTAAAAAATAGTGACTCAGCAATGGAAAGGTTAATGGCCTAGCTGCTGTCACTTGTTGCCCATAGGAATACAGATGTTTAGCCATGTTACTTCTCTACTACTTGGGCCTCAGTAAGAGCAGTGACTGTTATTTACAGTGACGTTATTTGTATTGCATGTGCTCTTGAAATAATTGTTCAAGCAGAAAGGATGTATTTATATGCATATGTTAAGATTAAATCCTTTTTTAAAAAAAAAAAAAACACCCAACCAGACAAACCCACAAAAAAACCCCACCACAAGAAACAGAAAGCATAGCTCTCTGTATTTAAAGCTTCTATTTCATAATCATGTCAGTGAAAGAAATCTAAAGAAATAATTATCTTGTAATACCATACCACGTTGTAGAATTTATAGCCTTAATAATTTTGGTTTGGTCCTAATATTTTCCCTTCGGATATGTGAGGCAACTAGGCAGGATATTTCTTGACTTTGTGCAGAAATTCAGCTGCTTCATTTTGAAGTAGAATGGGGCTTTGCTTGTTTTATTTAAAATTGCATTTCAAATGATAGCCCAGTCTCATGAAGCCCAACTTCTGCTTTCAGTATAGTGCTACTCAAATCTAGATAGTGCTGACAGTAAACTTGCCCCAAAGAGTAAACTAAATAAAATATGCATATGATCAATTTAATATGCAATTAAACATTTTCCCTGAGCAATTAGCATCAAGACAACTAATAATTATCCTGTGCCACACTGTCAACATATTATACACATTTATGTAGGATGACTTTGGTAATAAGTTATGAATAAAAATATGCATATATACAAACATCTGAGTAAACGTAATATTATGGCAATGAAGTGTGTGCTGCTTCTACTGGAGTTTATTTAATCTGCTTAAAAGCAATACTTTTCCCAAAGAATGTAAAAATTGTCATGCCCATGGGATCATGGTCTGTGAATGGCACCACTGCTTACCAGCTTGTGATTACACGTGTCAGCTGCTTCAGCCTAGCTGCAGGTAGAATTTGGAGTTAGGAAATGCAATCCCATTCAAACAACTATATGTACATGTGACAAAACCCAATGGATTCCATGCCAACAAGTTTGGAAATCTCCTAAGCATATGAAGAAACTGAGATATATGAAGAAAATGTGAAAATAAGCAAGTGATGAGCAGGATCATAGAAAGCTAGATGTAATTAAGTTCACTTCTAGGTATTCATTCAGAAGTAAAGTTAAAGGTGAGATTCTTGGAAGGGTTACATACCAATGATGTGGATGCTGTTTGTTTTTACATGCTGTAAACAAAAATAGACGACATTGTGGTTGATGGTATAGAAGGTGAGGTCATGATGAGGATGAGAATGATAGGTCATTGTTTTAGGGCTTAAGTGCATTGTTCTTGTGACAGTGATGGAGCATGTGGTAAGGGAAATATATAATGCTCTTAAGACATCTAGATGAATTTAAAGGATTCAGTTTTGAGCGAGGTGTGAAGAGTGAAAACTTACTACTTGGGAAAAAGAAGAATTTGGACTACTTAAAAAGCAAAGGTGGTACTTGGAAGATGACCTCAGACTTTGACTAATGATTGCTACGTAAGGAGTAATACCACTTTAGGTATAATCTGCTTGGTTGGATCTGCAGTAGTGGTTTCACTTTGGTCTGTGGGAGTCAATGGACTGCTTCAGGGAGGGAATGAAGAAACGCAAGCCTGTTGTTGGTACACTTGAAGATGTTCTGTGCGCCAGATTGAAGAGTTTAATTCTAAAAAAATATATCTTGAACTCCAACTGAAGAAATATAGATTTTTGAACCAGTTGCTGGTCTCATAGTAGGCGAGGAAGGGGACAGAAATGACGAAGTTTGGAGTTGAAAAAGGAAAAACTTTTGGAGCCCTTCCAATTTTAACTCTTACTGAAACATCCCTTCAGATGAGTCTGAAGACAACAGTTTTTTACATGTTAGGTGTAAAGAAAATGGATTTGAGATATGTTTATACAAAATTTAACTTACAAATATATTTAGAATTGATTTCCTAAGGGTACCTTGCCGAAGGTGAAAGAAGGGAGCAAACCCATAGTAGTTGAATTTGGAATTGGAAAACATTGTCTACATGCAGTACTGATGGTGCATGGTCTCTTCAGTCTCACCTATTTGATAGAGACAGCTTATAAACATGTATTCCTGAAGAGAATATATTGCTGCAGATATGAATAACATAGCTGAAAGTACTAAACTAACTTCCCCCCCTCCTTGATCTTTTCACTTCAAAACCACTGAAGGAGACAGTTTCAAGAAGTCTGAAGACTGCTTGGCCTATGGTTAGATTAGCACAGTATAAATGATGGTCTTCAGAATTACAGGAAGATGCAACTAGAAAACTGCAGTGTATATACGATGTATTTACAGCTTGAGTTATAAATAACCTGGCTGGTAAGCATAAGTACCCCTTAGTGGCAGGGTCTGTAGTTGGACTCTAATCTCACAATGGAGAATGCAGGGGGGACTTGTGGAGAGCCTTCTTCATAGCCCAGTTATATTAATAGCCTATAAGACTCTCTAAAATTTTTTTTTATGACACACTTATGACTACAGTAATGGAAAGATGAATGTATTTTTTTTTTTAACTATTTAGTCCTAGGTGCAGGACCGAAGCAGGAAACCCACATGTGAAATAACATATTCCATCCCATTCAGGAGGGAAGAGCCTTCTTTCTCCTGTAGTGCTACTATAGGAATTGACAAAAATCACAGAAGGGGTACAATTTAAATAAGTATCCTAGTTCAGTAACTCTTGAAAATATAACAGGGCCTAGACATATCCAAAGTGTTTTTAGGCTGTCTGCAATAGTCTTGTGTGTCTATTAAACCAGGATTATTGTTTGAAAGCCTCCCCTCTGTAAGTGTAGAGGCTTTAGATTGATTCTGTTTGAAGTGAAAGTTGAGCCTCCAGAGGACTGGGAGATTTATCTGTACTTTTGAGCTGCTACTTTGCACCCTTCTCCAGATATATCCTGTGCTTTTGGTGGTGGTTTTTCAACAGAAAGTGAATTTTTAAAATTTTCAGTGGATATAAACTGCAAACAAAACATGAATGCAGTTTGGGTTATGTGAAGTTAATTAAGAGGACCGGGGCAAATGAATAAAACCCTCTTTCTAAAAAGTGCGTGTGTGTTTCTGTGGGGGTTTTGTGGCTTTTTTGATCAGGGTTTCTTCTTCTCTGTATGTTGAGCAATATTCACTATGCAGAGCACTAATCTTTGCTGGTTTCTTGATTACAGCCAAAGCAACTTTAATATATTGAAATTAGTTTTGGGTTTAGTTTCTAATACCTTGTACTATCATATGAAACAACAAAAGTCTAATTTGAAATAGAATTTGACTTTTATTGATGTTTTTCATATTGCAAGGAAAAGAGACTTTTGAAGCCTGAAGTTGCATTCTGCTTTCTAAGTAGTAATTGTTGCAAGCTCCCCTGTTCTGCATTGTATTGTTTCCCAGTTTGGAAGACAGAGCAGGAATGCTCCTTTCAGTAAGTTAAAAATAGAAACTGTGTTTAGAAAACTGTCTAGTAGTGTATACTATTTTATGCATGTCTTCCTTGTGACAGTGCTTGTTTATGAAGGTGCAGGTTAGCTTTTTCTGTTTGGTTCCATCAGCTGTAGCGATGCTTGTTGACTGATGAGGTTAATACTAAGGCACGCAAGGTGATGTGGGGAGCTGTGTTCAAGTGAGATGTATCATGTCCGGGGAGGTAGATTATACATTTTCCTGTAAAAGCTAGTTAAAATACTCTGGGAGAGAAATTTCGAAACATACAAGTTTGCATTGTAGGCTTGCCCATATTTTTCAGGGTGGGAAGGAAGAGACAAGTTTTTTGCTTTTACACTTCTTGGCTTTTTTAAAAAAAAGTTGTTTTAAGATATTACATGGAATTATTAGCTGAAGAACAATGAAAAGGTAGAAATAAATTACTGTATGCTCTGCACACATCATTTCAGCACAGGTTTGCAAGGGAACTCGTGTGCTCAGGTGAATAGAGTTCTTAAGCCTGTTTAAGGAACCATAGTTTTCTTTGGGCTGAGGTGGGGAGAGTGCTCCCCCTCCTGCTGTTACCTGTAGAAATATGTCGATTAGGATGCACTTTCAGGAGTTTCCCACCTCATCAGGAGTGCAGGATGGAAGTGAGATTTCCTGTTTACAAGATGATGATTCAATAACATTATATGAGAGACAGTCTTTATATGTGTGCCCTTACAATCTTCACATGTCATCCGCTGGTTGCTCTGTGTGCACACAAAGGGTAAGTCACAGACCTGCAAGAATGTGGTTCAAAATCTGGTGTCACTGTTGCAGTTAGATGCCTTTTGGGGTGTGTGAATCCAGGAGGACATGAAGGGTTTTAAACTTCTCAGTTTTGGATAATTTAAATACCTCTGACAGTTATGTTGTATATCATAATTGCCATACGGACATAACCTTTGAAAGTACAGCAGGTGGATGTGAGCAGAGGGAGCCACTGTGTAGTAAGGAAATTGGAGTTTTATAGAGCAAAAGAGAGCATGAACCTGTATTATAGCAATGAAGATAATCTTTTGGGGGAAGAGCAGAAGCTTCAGACTATAGTTATTCCTCAACACACACTGTTTATGTAATGTATTGACTTAAAGGTGTAATAAAAAAAATTTGGCACCCTGTACTGTCCTCTTGTCTTTGAACTGCCCTTGTGCTTGCTTTTGCTGTGTGCTCTCTGAATGTATAGGAGCTACATTAAGGTTCATAGCAGGTCTGATGTTTTCACACTTCTGCAGTAATAGCCTGTCAGCATGTTTTTACCATCATTTGAGTTAGTGCATACTTTTTACCATGCAATACCTGTGTGGTACTGTAGAGCTAACATGGGATCTACTGGACAGTTGTTATTAAGAAATTGCTTTAAAAAAAATAATCAAAGTTTAGCTTACATTATTATAACTAGTTCCTGAAACATGATGGACTTTTTTCAGATGTGGAAAGTAAGCTCAATTTTTTTTTACCCACAGAATGGGTGCAGTAAGGGGACTGCAGCTGACAGTACTCATAATACCTTGCCTTGCCTGTGACCCAGAGCAACTGCTTCAGTAGCTGAGACTAGAAATCAGTGCCTATGGCTCATTCAGTTTTTGTTTTTCAATATTAATTTTTTAAAAAACAGTATTTAGAGATGCTGCTGGTGGTATTTCTTGTTCAGACTTCTTTTTTCAAACAAACAAACAAAAAAACCCAAACCAAAAACAAACCCCCCAAAACTCTCCAAAAGCCCCCACATAGCCCATGAAGGTGCTTTGTGAAAATGCTTCTGTCCTTCCTAAAGCTGTAAATAGTTAAGTAATTGAAGTAGGGCAAAGACTTGGACCAGAACTGTGGATCTCTACTGAAGATTGTTGCAGTTTCCATTTTCAGTAAAATTTGCCTCTCTGTCCTTTTAACCCTGAAATTACTTGTATGCTGTTTCTGTTTCTATTCATAGGATGAGGGATCTAATGTTTGTGTATCACACATAAGTACGTGTCTTCCAGCAAGTTGTCGGATGATGTTGAGGTGTTTCTGAAAAGGCATTGAGAGACAGTTGCAAATCTGAACAGTAGAGGTTTTTGGTTTACTGTTCAAAATTAACTTTTCATTTGTTTTAATGTGTGTATAACATTTAATGAGACTAGCATTTAAAACCATAATTGTGTCTATACAACTAATGCCTAACAGTTTTCAGACAATCTCTTTAAAGCCTCAGAGTGCTATAGCAATGCTTTAGGTGAGATTTATAGTTCTGGGTAACTTTGCATACTCAAAAATAAGACTTTTCAGGATTTAATGTCACTTTTTGGGGGTTGGGATGTTAGAACATACTAAATGTTTTTGAGAATTCTATGGGAATTATAAATGTAGTCAGATGAACACATAAATTCCTCAAGCACAGAAACTACAGTAGGAAAAAAATTGTTATTTTGGGCCAGAGTTTTGAGACAAATTCTGGTGTAAGGTAACAGAAGCCTAGCTGAATTTTTACCAAGGATTCATTTTATCCAGTGGCAAAACCTGTTAGTTTCTCAGAATAGATAGCTGTGATTCATTAAAATAAATAAATAAAATCATTTACTGGTTGCAGAAATGACTTCTAAGTGTTTGCTTAAAGGTGGAAACTGTGCGAGTAGAACTAAATGCTAGCACTAAGTTGTTAGCATCAGTATGATGTTTATGTGGACCAATCTCAGGGTTTGCAGTATATGTGAAGACTGAGAAAGCAATAAGGATAGTGGGTCCTTAATGTTTCAGAACTTGTAAACTATGCTAAATAGTTGAAACTCCAGTTTCTTTTTTTTTTATCAATTACAGGACACTTCCTTAAGTCACCAAAACCAGTATTTTTTGTTATTTTTAATATTTATCTGTAGCACAGACTTACTAAGCATAGTTTTTCTTGTTTTCTGAAGTGACTGAAATGACAAAGCTATAATCAAAATTTAGTGTACGCACATTTGTATAATTTTTAGTGAAAACAGTCAAGTGTTAGGATAATCACAAAAAATATTATCTAAAATGAGTTTATAAATGTTATGAAATTACATTTTGGGGCTGTGATTATTCTAAAATAAAGGTGGGAGTGTGGGGGAGGAACCTGAGCTTTTCAAGGTAAGGTTGCTGTAGTATGCAGTGCTGCACTGACATCTCTGGCACTTTGAGTCCTTGCCAGTCTGTGGACATGGGGCTAGTATCCTCCTTGGGCCCAAAAACCTCACAGTATTCCTTGGGTAGCCCATGGGTTTTTTCTAATTACTGCAGTAATCTGGAAACACTAATCTCTGCTTCTTAATTCACTGTTCTTTCTGCTCCGTCAGATGTTAAAGCTGGATGATATTTTAGATTCTTTATGGTGAATGATGTCACTGATGCATTTTCTCTTTTCCTTTGTTATGTGATGGTTGCTCTTCCTTCCTTTTTTCTACCCTGTATCAAATTCATGCAAGAGGATGAGCTGTGATGCTCTCCTTCTCCACCTCACCTGCTGCACTAACTCGCAGTCTCCCCTTGCCCTCTTTACCCTCCTTCTGGCTCCCCCCCCTGCCCCCAGATCCCCATGACTTGTTCTGCTGTTCATGCATCCCTGCTTTGTATGATGGGTTAACAGCTTGAAAATCTTTCTTCTCCCATCACTTTGGTTGAGGATATGTAGGCACACTGAGGTGAAATCATGAATGGGTTTGCATTACCCTCCTGATGAAAGGCAATCACTTTCAAACTTGATGGTCTTCAGTATTTCTCTCTAGATACTTAATGGTGAGGGCTTGGATATGATACTCGTTCTGACAGTTTTGATTTGTTTGTGGGGTCTTCTATGCAGCACACAAAAAAATAGTCATAGTGTATATGGTATACCAAATTTTTGTTGGGGGTAACTGAGCTGCACCTTTTTAGTGCCCTCTTTAGGAAGGTGGTGCATTCATGAGATCAGAGCAAGGGTTTATATAATGCCTAAAGCAGAGACACTGATAGGCCTGCTAAATAGTCTGCGATACTCTTTTTAGTGAGCTGGTCTCAAAAGTGTACCTGCATGGCTTTTATGGTTCATGCACCTTTTATGACAGAGTTCTGATCAGCTGCAGTCAGTGGTTGTTCATAGGAATAACTTTGCCTCTGCATTTTTGCCTGAAGGGAAGGGGGGGGATACATTTGAGACTTCCTATTGTGAATGTTAAAAATAATGCCTGGTTTAACATTTGTACTATATGCGTAGCAGGATTAAATAGGTATCTCCTACCAAACTCTAATAATTAATTTGTCAGTGTAAAGTAATACAATTTGTTTAAAACTTGTATATATTTGAGAAATTTATATACTGCATTTTGCAACATAATCCTTTCCTACTTACTGTAGGGAAACTAAGAATGTAAATTCAGGCGGATGATCACAGTGTTTGCATCACGAGGGTTTCTGAGCCAAAAGTACTGATGACAGTAAAAATATCTGGTTTTAAGGATATTTAGAGGATTGATGTGCTGTGGTGGTTGGATGTATGGTGCTTAAATAATTGGAAAGTAAAAGAAAACCTGTTCACAGGTGCTGAGTTGATGGTCTGTTGTTGCTCTGTGGGGATGTGTGTGTGTATACATATATATATTTTAAATCCTATTGCCTGACTGCTTTTTGTGAAGCTTTAGTTTCTGAATGCAACTGCATATTGGCACAATGTATGAATTTTCTGCAAATCTGCCCCTACTGCAATTGGAAATACAGTGAGTTGAACAGGGCAGCCTTTTAAATTTCAATGTACAATTTCTACTGACCATAAAAACTAAACCCTTTTGAAAGTTGTTGTAATTTACCTTGTTCCTAAAATTAAGGGAATGAAAAATTCTTCTCAGCTTGTTAGCTCTGCTACAGAAATAATAGTATGTTACTGGATAAGTGTTATTCAGACCTATCTTCAGTGACAGAGCAGACACCATACATGCTTTTGTAACACAGTTCCTAATGTGGTTCTTAAATATTAGATAAAAAAGTTATTTTGCTTTTAAACTGAGGTTGAATAACAAGAAAAATATTACCGGTTCATCTAGTATAAAATATTGCTCTGTTGAGTAACTGGCCATACTAGTTCCTGTAAGAGATGAAATGGAATTAACCTTCCTGGTGACTAATTATTGGTTTCCAGAAGATAATGATACTCTATTGCTATATTTTAGAAGAGAAACTAGTGATTAAGAGATACAGGTAGGAGATGCATTTCTGTTTGGATTATATTCTGACCCAGTCAAAAAGCCAAACCAACAACAACAACAAAACAAACAAAAAACCCAACCCAAAACTCATTTAGTTTATCCTAATTGAGACAGCTGTGAGCCAGAAACAGTACTACCAGTATGAATATAGTTTTGCTCTGACTGTGCAAGCTAAAGCAGTATGAAATTACATTTTGTTTACTGTGCCGACAAGAATGTGTGTATTCTTAACTTTAAGTAGCTCAGACATCAGACCCAGTAATACAGTTATTAATGTAAATGGCTTCAAAATATGTACTGGAGCCTGTAAGTTTCTTGAAAACTTGTGTGTGAAGTGATAGGATTTGCAAGCTCTTTATTATTAGGTTTGCTACGGGAACATCAGTCTTTGTAGCCCTGAACTGCCAACAACCTTTGTCCTTTATTTTACCTTCAGTTAAAAACAAAAAACAAAAAGAGGAGGGTGGTGGTGGAGTGAAATAGGGAAGTAAATGAATGTTGGCTAATGGCCGTATCTTTTCCTAGAGCAAGAAAAAAAAATTTTAGAAAGATAAATGAGATTGTGGACTGGGATTTGTTTCATTATATGAATGATACGTGATGTTTTGTAAATTATTTATCAGACCGAGCCTTTCTGAAATGACTAAAGCACTGTTACATCAAAGGAAAGGAGAATGGAAGAGATTTTCACTGGATTCCACTGAAAGAATAATCTTTCTTTTAAAATTATCTGTATTAAACTTTAAGGAGCAGTTAAGAAATGTCCACAGTATGCTGCAAGTGAACAGTTGTGTTGGATAGCTCTGGACCATTTTTCTGTTGCTGATTATTGGTCTAGTTTATGGGGGGTTTTTTTGTTAATATCATTTTGCTCCAAATGCAAGTCTGTTTAAAAGTATAATGATGAGATAGATCTCTGGAATTATGATATCTTACTTGCAAGAATAGTAACTAACTTGTTTTCTTTTATTTGTATATTCGTTGGTTTTAACTTGCAAGTGAAAAATTCTGCAGGTAATTGGTATATCCGTTCCCACTTACAGAATTACTGATCTCACTCAATGCTATCCAGCCAAAACTGACAAAGAATATCAATAAACTTTTTTTAAACTTTTTGAGGCATGACTAAATTGGAAATCTGCCAGTTTTATAACTTTGACAATTATTTTTGTCCAGGTAGCAATTTAATATTTCAGCTATCCATATAATCCATAATGGAGGTCTTAGTAAGACTAAGGACCATAAATTATGTTTGTTCCTGTTAGTTGTAAGAAGGTAATATTGCAGTTCCCTTTTGTAGTTTATTGAAGAGAACAGCCATATCCATACTTAGGAAAAGTTTTTTGGCTCTGTTTATCTTTTATGTTTGTTGTTTGGAGTATACAAGTATGCCAGTATTCTGATAATTAGATTGTGAAGAGATGAACAGTGAGCAGACCTTCTGAGGACTAAGCTTTTGGGAAAGGTACCATGCCTCAGGGTGTTTATATGGAAGTGTTTGTTGGCTAGGGTAAGGATATGCGTGCTCCTCTTGGCTGGGTAGGACAACTTTACCTTGCTGGTGTCAGTATTCTTTGGAATCTGCTGCTTGATTTAAGGTGATCCTAAAGCTCAAGAATATAACTCTGGTTTCAGTATTTCTGTATTATGCTGTGTTGAGGTATAAGGGGATATCTACATGGAACTGTTGTCTTGTCAAGAATACCCTTAAAAACAAGCATTCCCTACTTCCCAGAACTGTAAGGGAATACAGATTTGTAGGTCAAGTGAAGATAGTCTGTCAGCTTTCAAAGTACTGTGGCATAGAGTGGAAATGTAAAAAAATTGTGAAAACAATTACTTTGATATATAAAATTAACAGCATTGCTTAGCTAAATCTGGAAACTATGAATTTGCAAAAGAAACTATTTTAATTTTTGAGGAGTTGTGATAGTAGCTGCTAGAAGCCAGTCTGGGAACGTACTTTATTATTCAAGTATCCCACTTGAAGAAATAGTTGCACATCACTTTATTTGTTACAGATCTGTTTACAGATACTTCTGTGTAGGCATTAATACATGAATATTTTGGATGATGCAGGTAAGTAGTTTCATTAAAACTCTAGAATTTACTGCAGAAACTGTTTCGGGGTATTTAATCTTTGATAGTTTGTCAGAGAGCACATTAGGAAGATCGGGAAGTAAATTCGTATCAATTTTTAAATCTTTCTCTGAAAAGTTCTGTGTATTGCTTCCAGACATTGAAAGATTTGCCTATTTTTTAATTCTGATTGTGCATTATAGCTGATGGGGCTCATAAGACTGGAACGGATAACTGTTGATCTGTTTAATTCAGTGGTTTTACACTAAAATTGTAGTCTCAGAGGAAAGTGAGAGTTGTATTGGATGGAAAAGTAATAAAGTATGTCTTAAATATGAGATGTTTTTGTAAAAGTTACAAAAAATTGTTTTTCTTGTGGAAAGGAACTATATTTATCTGTAGTAAAGGCCAGTTTGCATCTTTGAGTACTATTACATCTGAAGAACAGGTGATCATGTTCTGGAGTTGAAATCGTATATTCAAGAATAGTACCAGAAGTTCTAACTTTTCCTTGTTTTTGTTAACAGTGGTCTTGTATTGGAGAAGTTTACATGGATTAGTACGCAAGGTTGCTTATTATAGGCCAACCTAACATTTGTGAAATGTTACGATGATAAACTTTCTTATTCCAAAGTTAGTAAAATGGATATTTGTCTTGGTAATTAATATGTGGTTCAACAAAATGTCGGGAATGTTATGTAAAAGTGAAAAAGACCACTGAGGCTGCTTGCTTGCCTTTTTTGTGTGTGTCATGGTTTTTTTTTTTTTATTTGTTTGGTTTTTTGCTAGCTAACTCTGTTTATTTTTAAATCTAGCCACGAGCTGATCCCATCCCAATATGTAGCTTTTGTTTGGGAACGAAAGAGTCGAATCGTGAAAAAAAACCAGAAGAGCTGTTGTCTTGTGCAGACTGTGGCAGCAGTGGTAAGTTGGCTGAATTTACAAATATGAAAATGTTGATGTTTAAGTCTGTTTCTAAGGTTAAAAAATATTTTCAGCTTCTGAATGTCATCCTCTCTTTGGATGTAGATTGAGAACTGAAACAAGGGGGTGTGTGTGGAAGAGATTTTTATTTTTTTTACCAAAATTTTGTCATCTGGATAACTACAAATGAGATGTGAATTCATCTTTATGCCAAAAATATAGATCTGATGAGTAAATGAATAGGGAAACCACACTTGTAAAATACAGGAATTCTGTTGTTATTTGGGATCTATGTTTGATCTGAAAACTCAGTTTTGCACTGTAACATCAAATGATGATCAAGAATTTTGCTTACACAGATTTGCAACATTTCAGAAGATGAGGAGTAATCATAATAATAAAGACTGTGTAGCAGTCTTTGCTGTTGTGTATCTTGTGTATCCAGTTCATTTTTTAATAAAATTCTTTTGTTAGTCAAGTGGGAATTTAGTTTGGTTGCATATAAACCGGATTGAGGAACAAATGTAGTTGCAAGACAAGCTTGATCGGTTCCCCAGTCGAGTCCACTGTACAGCCATACCAACTTCTATGCCAGAATGAAGAAAAGAGAAGTGCTCAGGAGGGAAATGAATAGAGAAGCGGTAGGATCTACGTAAGCCAGCACTGCTTTTGGGAAGGTTGGAAGTAAAAGTATTGTTCTGGTGTCTTTGAATTCGGGGTCCATGCATATCATCATTTTGTAGGTGTGCTGAAGACAGACTGTCTTGGGCACTGTAATAGTTACATACGTAGTTGACTAAAAACAAAATAGAGTGGATCAAAAATGTGTTTTCAGTTAATCAAGATATGCTTTTGATTGTGTACTTCTGAATCTGACGCCCCAGAGAGATTCTTTGTATTTTAGCTAGTGTATTTTTTTAGTATATTTAAGCAAATGATTAAACAGTGAAGTAAGGAAGTGGCTTTTTCACCCCAGTATGCAAAACTAAACCCCATAGTTTTTGAACTGTCCTCCTTTAATGGTTTACAGGTTTCCTGTCTTTTCAAATCTGTATTCTAATATTTGGAAATTTAATAGGATTTGTGCTTGGTTAGACTCTGGTATGCAGAGTTTACATTAATCAGGTGAGCTTAGATATCAGCTAGTCTTCTGTTGTGTAATAAACCCCTGGTAGGTCTAAGACACCTTAGAACTGGAAGTCTTGACTTTCATGGATCAGCTTCCATTTGAATTAACACTGATACATTCTCTCTGCCTCATTAAGATGAAATTACCCTTAATTAGTTCCTCAGATGTATTAGATATAAAGAATGAAATGTTGAGACTGCCAATCAGATTGCTGGATGGTTAAACTTCAGCTACTGATGCCTAAGTAAAATAAAAACCAATCTCAGTGCAATTTGTAAATAACAAAACTTCACTCAAGTGGAGGTTTATTGTAATTGGATTTGTAATTTTGCGCATTGCAGTGTATCTCAAAGCTGGTCTTGCTGTCTAACAACCATAAAAGAAATTGCACGGTGTGCACAGCAAGCAAATTGTTCAGTTGATTGGAGATCGAATTGCAGTGCCCACTACTGGCAGGTCTGCTTTCCTTTATGTTTTTGTGTCAGTTACTCGTGTCTCTTCAGGTCATGCTTCTGTGTTCTGAAAGAAACTATCTGGATATTTTTGTGAATTGGTTCCCAACACTTGTATCAATGTTAAAAGTAACTGGAGATGCTAGCATATCTAATTTAGCACTGTACGTGATTGTTGTCACTGATATAATGCTTATTCTTTTAAAAGACTAGTTGTTTTGTCCAATCCTTTGCAAATTTGGGCCATGTTTATTCTTCAATGGGGAAACAAAAGTGTACAGATTAAAGGAATTGCCTTCAGTCACAAAGGAGTGATATGTTCTAACTTCCTGATCTCACCTATTTCTGCCACATCAACGTATCACAAATTTTACCTTTTTCTAACTGGGAGGGATAAGAATTAATTTTAAAGCATTTAACTTTTTAATAGCTTTATTTTAAAGTAAGCCTATATGTATTCCTGGTGGAAGTTGCCAGCTTTCAAAGGTCTAAATTTCCAGTAGTCTGTTACACTTGTGTGCTACATTAAAATATTGATGCGGCTGAGTTTTAAAAGAAAATCAACTGATTGAACCAGGAGAAATTACCATCTGAAACACTTCAAACTAGAGATTGATCAAGTGTTGAAAACCTCTTGGCAGATGTATCGGCTTCTGGATGTGGAGAAGATGGTATGTTCTCGATTTCAGTTTAGATCAGTTAGAGCTGAAATACTGCAAATTTTGAAGTCAGAAACATGCTTTCCCTTTTTCAACTCTTTCAAATTCAAAGAAACTAGCTGTAAAATCACTGACGGTGACAGTGACTCCATTTAACTGACTACAGAAATTTGTTAAACTACGACAGTAGTTAAACATTGTCCCTTTTAAAAGTGAAGCCTGTGTTGGATTGCCACTTCTTGTCTGGTAGGCATTACCCTCTACTTGTTTATTATTGGCACTATGTCAGTTTGTGTCCAAAATAAAGAATGTAAGCATTATCAGCTATTACAGAACAATACCATATGGTGTTTTGAAGTCTGAAAAATTCTGCTAGTGCATACCTATGTAAAGAGAGTAAAAGAACATGGCAAATACATAGTGATGATTCCCATTAGCTCTCTTCCAGCCTCTAGTTATTTGTGGCTCAAGAACTTGGAGTTAAAAGCAGAATCTTCATATTTAATACCAATGGATTTTTCCTTTGAATTTTTGTCCGATAATAAAACCTAACACTTAAGGATATTAACAAATGTATTAAGCTGTGTAATTGCTTGAATGAGAAATGTTAGGTTGGCAGATAACAGAGAAATAGAGTAACCCTGTTGCACCTAATCTGTGTGTGGTTACCGACTAGTGAGAATGGACATATTTTATGTTTAAACTTCTCAGTTATTTACTTAAGGTAAAGTTAAAATCAACAATTTCAACCACAACTTACTTGCTCCTTGAAGTAAATCACTTCTGTGCAGGGTAGATAACTGGAATTAAATGTACTTATATGGAAGTAATTGGTTTATGATTACACTTTAATGTGTTAATATAGTTGTTAAGTCATGGTTGATGAAACAAGTCCTTCTGTGATATTGATTATTAATAAGCCACTCTAGGGAGGTTTTTTTTTTATTTCTTAGCAGATTTTTAAAAATGAAAGTCTTGTTAAGTTTTATTGAAGGGAACAGTGTAGCATTGAACTCAACTGTGCAGTAACAGAGTATATTTGTCACTTTCAAGAAAAATAGTCACTTTTAAGTGCATACTGGGTTTTAACCACCAAAATTTGTTAATGCGTCCTAAACTATATGCGAAGAATCAAATGGCAATGTTTTTTCAATGTCTTTGTTTTTGAAACTACTCTGTGAATTTATTATTGATTGTTCCTTACTAATATATTATATTTCTGCATTTTATTATGAGAATATGCTTTATATACACAATTTAAGTTGTCTTTTAAAGTTTAACAAAAAGTGGATTAAGCCTTGGGTACATGCAATAAAAAGAAATAAAATCTGAAATTTGCTCTTACTAAAGTGGCTTTTGCATTGCATCAGTCATCTTTGCCATTCATGCCTCAGTCCGTTAGAAGATGAAAATAGCAAACGCTCATGGATTAGCCGGTATTCTTGTTTGTGGTGGTTTAGCTCAGTCCTGGACTGAGAAACAGTGAATGGAGAAAATCTGAGTTGCCATGACTAGACCATTACCTGGAAGAAAGCATGTATCCTGACGGACAGTGAGAAGAAAGCATCCTTCATGTGCATCATATCACTGCAGCCATCTATAAGTGCAGCATAGCATCAGGGATTCTTATCTCTCTGACAACTTGTGGGTTGACAACTTTTGTTCTTGATAATCTCTGAATATAATACGGGCAAAAAGTGTTTCCCTGGGAAGGCTTATCCTTTCCTATTTAGCAGTGCTTTTATCTTTTCTGGATTAAGGGTACACGCTATAGAGGTTGTTGAAGACATGAAAAATTACTGCCAATATTGCCTAAGGTGTTGTATGTGTTCAGTTGTCTGATATCTTGTATTAATTGGAAAAGCCATGTAGGCCTTCTAGGCTACCATGAAAAGAGGACGGTCCCACCAGGGGATAAAATACAGTTTCACGGGAGGTGGTAGTTCAGCTACTCTTTACCCCCCCTACTGTTTTAAATCTTCCTTTGCGGTAAGCTTTTCCTGTGCCAATTGCCTGCTTCTTTTTTTTTTTTTTTTTTTCTTCTCACTGCTCTGAAATGGTTCTTCATATATAATTAAGTAATAAGTTGGAATGAAAAGTGCATATAGCCTGACTTTTAAGTTTATCTGACAGATACTTAGTATATTTGGAAAAATAACTGATACGGTTTTATCTAAAGATTTCCTCTGTTTATGTTGCACTGATAGGAAAGGGGAGGGGAGGTCAAATTTGTAAAAAATATTTTTCAGAACCAATGGCAGTTTAATATGCTATGGAAATAACCTAGTGAAAATTAAAATTTTATTTCAATTACTTGTGTAGACCATTTGCAGGTGTCAGTTACAGTAGGAGTCAACTTTATACCTCTATTTGTGGATGAGTTTTATGGCAGTTATTCTGTATCTTTGTATGAAGTAGATGAGTTAAATAATGTGTTGCAAAGTTCTGAAAACAGATGGTGCTTGCAGGGTTCTGGTGGTGCTGGCTACGTCCTGTTGAACTTAAGAATCAATCTTGCCAATCTTAAATCTCAAGCTTTAAATATTTTGGGTTTTTTTAGGACATCCATCATGTTTGAAATTCTGTCCTGAGTTAACAACAAATGTGAAGGCCTTAAGATGGCAGTGTATTGAATGCAAGACATGCAGTGCATGTAGGATCCAAGGCAAAAATGCAGTAAGTTGAACTGTTGAGTGTTATCTGACTTGTCTTTGTTTACAGTAGCTCTATATTTAGCACATTTGCAAATACAAATCACTGATGTACAACTTCAAATAATGCTGTATTAAGTCTTTTTTTTTTTTTTTTCTCTTCCTCTCCCCCCGCTCCCCCTTCAGGATAACATGCTTTTTTGCGACTCCTGTGATAGAGGATTCCACATGGAGTGCTGTGACCCACCACTTTCCCGAATGCCAAAAGGTGATAATACAAATCCTTTAAATGAAAATACTTTCATTCACAGTCTTTTCTTATATTAAGTGACCAAAAGCTCTTGAGCATGCTAATTATTTTTTACATTGGTAAACAGTATGATTTCAATAATGTCAAAGCCAATACTTTGTTTCTTTACTTGAGATATTTTTCCTCAGGAAAATAGTAAAGATCTGTGGTCAGTTGACCAGATGAATTCACTATGTATGGAGTTGTTGGCCAATATATTGAAGGTGAAGCTTTACAAAGGCTCTTAAAATATTTGGAGTATATACACTGACAAAGAAATCTTTAGAGCAGATGAAAGAGTCTGCTTCTTCATCCCCTTTTGTAAGAGTAATTTAAAAAACAGGCAAACAAATGAAACACCTGTATCTTCAAGTTCACTAATCTCTAGGTTTCTGATATATAGCACCTCTCAACTTCTGCTCTCACATCTTTGTGGCTTTCACTATTTAATCTTAAAGTTACACCAAAGACTTTTTCTAGCCACCACCCCCACCAAATCCCCAGCTTTACCTATAATAAATAAGCATTCAGACATGGTCATCTAATGTTAAAAGGATGCCAAATTCAAGTTGTTGTATAGTAAAACATACCTAGGTGTGATCTGGTATTTTCTTTCACGCACTCTAGCCTAGATTGCTTTGTAACACACATGTAACTTTTCCCCGTCTTAATTGTGTCTGAAGAAAGTTCTATGTAGTATAAGGAGAGACAAGCTAGAACAGAAATTCTTCTAAGAACCCATTCCGTGAGCACTTTGCTTTGAAAAATTTCAGACTGTGGGTAGAAGTGGATCACTTTTCTCTGTCCACTTCGCCTTCCCTATGTCCTGTTCATAAGATAATTTGTTGACCTTGTGTACTTGGCATGTATCTTGGTAGACACCTTCAGTACAGATTAAATAAACTGTCTTCAATTAAACTTTTTTCCTCTATGTAGGGATGTGGATTTGCCAGGTCTGTAGACCAAAGAAGAAAGGGAGAAAGCTACTTCATGAGAAAGCTGCCCAAATAAGGCGACGATATGCAAAACCTATTGGACGACCGAAAAATAAACTAAAGCAACGAATGTTGTAGGTTTCTCCTGAAATTATTTTTAATGTTTCTGAGAATGTAGTTGGATAAGAGTTGATGCAGGTTCAACTACAGTTTTTAACTACATTTCAAGTTGGGGAAAGTAGGTGATGAGTATTCTAGTATATGCCTTTCAGCCCAATGGCCAATAATTGCTTAATTGTAGTGGGTACTTTTTGTGTCATGTCAGGTGATGAAAAAACTTCCTGTAACTTTTCTAGATCCCATAATTTTTAAACAAAAGTTATATTTACAGCAGATGCATGTACAAGTCTGTATGATAACATATGCTACAGATATCTTTTAAGTGTAACTTCAAATAATTGAAGTACTATTATCCACTTAGTATAGATTCTGTATGTGAGTTACTGATATCCAACTTCAGGAGACTGTTTTGCTCAAAGACCTGTTCAAAAGCTGTATAAAAATAACTTCATTAGTTAATATCAGCTCACAAAAAACATTCCAAAAAGCAAACTATGCAAGTGTTACAGTAGTTCTGGTTTCAGTGGTATTCTGGAAAAAATTATTACTTCAGTTCTGCTGTTAAGCTGCCACTGGTTACTAGGCAAAGAGGTTGCAATTCCTTTTGCTTCTCAGGAATGTGTTTATCTAAGACAAGAGAGTGCTGTAATTCTTTTGGTATCTATCTTTTGAAGGAACGCTGTAGTTGGACATCTTAAGGCTTGGTTGGAGGATTGTTTAAGTCACGTTCAAATGCTGAGTTAACATTACACTGAGTGTTGGAACAGATTCTGTGTTAACTCCAGTAGCATGTTGCCCTCCATCATATGTTCCTATCTACATATGCCGTTCTTCTCCTATTTAACTATCTGTTTGGCCATGTCAACTCAGCAGCTGAAAAGCTTTCTGGCTCTATCTACTACTCATTCTGTCATGTGGCTGTTACCCAACGATTTTTTTCCTATAGTCTAATCACCTGTCTGGTATTCTTCAGAGTTGCACAGTAGCTGCTGTAAAACTTTGCATTTTGCAAAATGAGGATTTCTGGAGCCAGTGGAGCCATCATGTAAAAATAGAAGGAACAAAAAAAAAAAAATACAGCACACTAGTCAAGTTGATGGATTTGGTGCTGCAGCTTGCTATATTCTCTTTCCCCTCTCTCTCTCTGCCAGGATCTCTTGTCCTGCCTTTTTGGTCCTTGTTCTAAAGTTCAGTGTATGTTGCTGTAGGAGAGTAATACAGGACAAGGATGAAGTGTGGCACTATGCGAAACTAAAAAATGTAGTGGCTCATGAGAGCACGCTGTTAAAAAAAGAGTGGGTGAAACATCTTTTACTTCTCCATTTTTCCTTCTGACTGACTAACTTAGGAATTTGAATGTCATTGAAATAGCCATACAACTTTCAGTGTTTTAACTGAAATTCCTATAAATCATTGTGTGTGCATAATAAAAATATTTCCTATATCTGGCTTTACCCCTTTGAAAACTTCTAAGCCTTCAGATGGAGTTCTAATACAGTACTACCATGTTCCTGATTTGGGTTCCCACAGTGGATTTAGCAGGAATGTCTGTCTGACACAGTAATTCTGCTTCTCCTCCTTCTTCATACTGTAAAAGAAAAGTTGTGAGGGTTTTACTATTACGGTTTACTAATGGGATTCTGAGCTACAGATTTTAAAATAAATGTCATGCTAAAGGATGCAAGAAGTTCTCTTAGCATTGTATGATGATTATGAATATTTTTATAAAGATTTTTTTTTTTTTTTTTAGCACGTGAGCCACATGAGCATGTTAGGGTCGTACTTGGGGAGTAGTACTTTGTACAATCAATATTTGCAATACTGTGGGCACATTTCTATTACTTCAAAGTTTTACATATACAAAGCAAAGTAATCTTGTTTTGGAAAAATAGTGGTTAGGAGGTGGGATAAGAGAAGAGACTTTCCCTCGTGGAATCCTATTTAAACATGATCGTGGGGTACAGAAGATGACAGTGCCATATATAAAAGTATGTGGTCACATGAAATACAGAAAGGTTAGCTAATGCCACTTAGTTCTTTTTGTGTAGTACAAAGAAAATCTGTCCAGTAGTATTGGAATAATTTTTTTTGCCTGTTGACCATCTGTAGGAAGCCCTTCACAGGCAAATTACTGTGTAGGATTAACTGAAACCAGGTGTGTGTTGGCCTCTGGCACTGATGATGATTACTACATCTGGTAGTGAGACTAGGTCTTGTGATGGACATAAGCTTATGGCACCAAAGGATTCAAAAGACTTAGAAGTCTTTGGTTTTGTTGCCTCTTAAGCTAACCAAATTTAAGGATGTCTGAGTGGAAAAGGGGCTAGTTCTTAAACTGGTGGGCCCTTGGAGTTCAGGAAACCAGATGGTAGCCCCAGGCTGTTCAATCTCTAATTAGAAGTGACCTGTTGGAATTAATTACTTCAGCATCTCAATTAAGAAGGCAAAATCTGTGGAAGAAAACTTTCTGCTGCAAAGTAAATAAGCTAACTTCAAAGAGCAGGATGGAAAAGGGAATGGAAGCATTTGATGCAACTATATAGCTTTGTTTGGATTTGCAATTTGATCATGCCTCCTGATTCCTGGTTCTTTTTTACTGCAAATATTTTTAAAGGTTCTGTTTCTATACACTTAGCATATCATTCAGTGTTGTTCCTCTCTTCAGTCATTAGCGACCAGCTAAACCTGTACTTCTGCTGTCACAAATGTTGGTTTTCAGCATGCCCTTTTCCTTCCTAGCATTTAAATAACATTCACCACTCTTCCATGTTAGGCCTGATTGGTTTACAGCTTTTCTACAAACACCACTTGATCTTACAGTGTTGCTTTTTCCTTTCCTCTGCTGTTGTTGTTTTTGTTATTGCTACAATTACTAAAGAAAACAGAGTCTATATCTTTGGTTTTGTTGTAATGCTCTTCTTAAACTACCTCATTTTGCTTTTAGGTCTTTGGTGGTAATTTTCGCTACTAGTGTTGACATATATAATCCAATGAGAATGTGGGAAAAAATAGTTTCTTGAAAACTGTAGTACTTTAAAGGCCTAATAGACTTCCTCTACAGTTTAAGCAAATGTAGTCTAAAGTTAAGTGTTTTGATATGGAGTAATTTATTAACATTGAACATGTGCATCTCCTTTGTGTGTACAATAAACTCTATGGCGATGGAGCAGTTATTGGAGAGAAACACCAGCGCACTGTGTCTGAGTACAAAGCAGCACACTTTTGCCATGCCTAAAAGTAGATGGGGAGGCCGTATACTTGGGAGATCTTGCTATCCCAGCTGCTTCTGTTTATATGTACTGTAGACTATATTTTAAAGGGAGGGAAAGGGGAGACGGACAAAAAAAAAAGTGGATGTTATGTCAGAGTGTGAAATGTATTTCCAAAGCGTATATGTCTTTAAATTTCTGTTAACATTTTTAAGTACAGTGGCATAAGTAACTTGTATAAACTGTAGTACTATTTGGCAGTAGTCACAGATTTTTAATGCTGATTTTTATTTTCCAAATTTTTGCATAGGTCTGTAACCAGTGATGAAGGATCCGTGAATGCATTCACAGGAAGGGGGTCACCTGGTAGGGGTCAAAAGACTAAAGTCTGTACCACACCTTCATCTGGTCATGCTGCATCTGTGAAGGATTCAAGCAGCAGATTGCCTGTTACAGACCCCACTCGGCCTGGTGCCACCACCAAAATCACCACCACCTCCACCTACATATCTGCCTCTACACTTAAAGTTAACAAGAAAACCAAAGGGCTCATTGATGGCCTTACTAAGTTCTTTACACCATCACCTGATGGTCGCAGATCACGAGGTGAAATAATAGACTTTTCAAAGCACTATCGTCCAAGGAAAAAGGTCTCTCAGAAACAGTCATGCACTTCTCTTGTGTTGGCTACAGGTACCACACAAAAGCTAAAACCTCCACCTTCTTCACTTCTACCCCCAACCCCCATCTCTGGTCAGAGCCCCAGTTCGCAAAAATCCAGCACTTCCACTTCTTCTAACTCTCCCCACAGTTCTTCCAGTCAGTCAAGTGTACCTTCCTTTAGTAGCCTTCCTAATAACAGTCAGCTAAAGGGACTCTTTGATGGACTCTCTCATATCTATACCACTCAGGGACAGTCTCGAAAAAAGGGACACCCAAGCTATGCACCACCCAAGCGTTTGCGCCGTAAACCAGAATTGTCTTCCACATCAAAATCTAGTAGCCATTTCTATGGCAAGAAAGAGGTTAGGAGTAGGTTTATTTCTCATGCCTATACCTCTGGATGGGGGGTGTCTAGAGGACATGCTTTTAAAGCAATTGCTCACCTCAAGAGAACAACTTTCCTTAAAAAGCCCAGGATTCTAGGCAGATTAAAGTATAAAGTGACCCCTCAGATGGGGACCCCCTCACCAGGGAAGGGGAGCTTGGCAGACGGAAGGATTAAACCTGATCAGGATGATGGTAAGCAAAGGTCAAAGCGCCAACCAAACCTGCGTCCCGTCCAAAACCAAAATTCTTATATTGTCACATAGGTCTTAGCTACTTCTCTTGTTCTTACTTCACTTTCATACAAAAGCAATGAAACTTTGACCTTTTATCTAATGCTGACTAAATCTCCAAAATGTTTTTTCTGACTAATACCACACCACCTTTTTATTATTTTTTGCATCTGTAGTGACACTAGGAGCCCCAGATACCTTCATAATGTTGCTTATGGCTGTGTAGTACCGCATGAGTAGCCACTTTTCATGCTACTTCCTTGTTCTTCCCCTGCCCTTTCTGTGGCAGTAGTGCTGTCATCATGATTGTGTGCTGTCAGTGCTTATGATGGTGGGCATTTCAATTCATTTCCCTCTGCTCCATTGCTTTTTCATGAACAATTCCATCCTGCTACAGTCTCCACAACATTTGATCTGTACTGCTGTAAACTACCTTTTTTTATAATTACTTTTATTTAAGAGAAAATATATTTGTAATGTTTGAATGTAGACTTAGCTTAGCACTGGTGTCCAACTTCTAAGGGCAACTTTTTTTCTCTTATTTTTATTTTTACCTTGTAGAGTATACTGGAATTTATCAAGTGGCGTAGTTCTAGTGATAGAATTTATTCCATTTCACGAGGTTCAAGACTAATTTAGTAGAACTGGACTGTCAAGGCTTATACAGACGGACAAGCAAGTACCAAAAATAGCGTATGCAACGGCAAACTGCAAAACAAGAAGGGGGGAAGGTTTCTGTTCTGCTACTTAGTAATCCCAAATTTAGTTAAAATGGGGAGTCATAACAGCCATAGTTGCTACAATCCTATTTAGGAGTATCACTTTGGTAAGGCATGTGTAACCTTCATGTCTGTGAATAAACTTTTTGCTGGTTTTAAATAACAGATACTGAAATCAAACTAAGCATCAAACAAGAAAATACGGATGTGTTTCTGGTGGGAAGCAAGGACACTGTTACACAGGAGGATTTGGAAGTATTTAAACAGGCTCGAGAACTTTCCCTGGAGGTAAGAATCATGTTGTATAAAATGTAGTTATTTCTGAAAATAAAAACTGAGTTCACTTTTATATGTCTATTAATTTTCTTTTTAAATATATGCCTTTTGATCTGTCATGCTTGCTGTGAATTTAATTTGGGAGATTCTGTATATACAGTTACATTCTCCTAGATAGGAGGCAAGGCATCACACTGGAATGGGTCAGATAAGTGACACTTGGGATAGGTTTTGAAATCTATACTTGAGCATTTTGGACACAGGACTACCGCTGATTAAGCACAGAGATTAAGCATAGCTGACATCCTGGACAGGACTGAGAGGATATTGGTTGTTAAGAATGTGCCTGATGATTTTCCTCGTGGATAAAGCAGCCACTGTGAAAAGTTAAGTCTGTCCCAGGAAATACTACTTGGTAGGAAACTGGGTTTAGTAGTTCATAACTTCATTTTACCCAATGATTTAATACACGTTGAATTTAAATACTGTAGACTTTTTTTAGCAGTGAAAATATTTGAGCTGAATCTACCACCAGCTGGTATAAACAGTTTTAGTCAATGCTCTTCTTTAAGGTATGTAGTGATAATCTAAAGCTTGTGGAGACTGAGATGGGGTTTTCTTGGTGGGGCTTTGTTTGTTTGGGTTTTTCTGTGCCAAGGAAGCTGGACTTGGCATCTGAATATTCCTGCAGCAAAACAGACTTCTAATTTTCTGTGTCTATGAAATGAGCAACCAGTGTCTCTGAGAACCTGGGTCAGTAGGGAGGTGCTTCAACTGCTACTTTCTATAAAATTGCATCATAAATGAGTATGTCTTGTACTTTTTTCAGTTACAGAAGTCACTTAATCTTTTTTGGGTTTTGTGTACGAGACCTGACATTACCTGCTGTGGGTCGATGGCCTGACCTTTTTATAGTCTAAATTCACAGTGTGTTAACCAACAAACTCAAACCAAGTTTAAAGATTCAGCTTCATTATTTGTTTGTACTTCCATTTGTTTGTGGAAATGGTTCCCACCTCCTCCTTTCTTTGTCTCTCATATGCAGTCCAAAAATGTTAGGCGGTAAGATTTCTGAAATTTGTGGCATTGAAATTACTTCCCCCCGCTTTTTCCTTTTTTGTATTTCACCAGCCCTTTAGAGTCTAGCAGTCGTTTTCTGATCGGCTCAACTTCAGTATGATAGCAGATTAGTGTGTGTTAGTATTCTGTTGACTGTCATGATGTAAATTCCAAGGGCTCTAGAAGGCTTCTGCTGATGTCTTCTCCCTCATTGTTTCGACAAAAGGTCAACTTTGAGTTTGAACTAGAGCTGTAGAGAAGTACCACAGGAGAAGAGAACTGTGGCATTTGTGCCTCTTATTTGGCTGGGCCATGTACCATCTATTTGTATGCATTTAGTTCTAAGCACTGCTCGCTTAACTTAATGTTTAGTTGTTTGGCACCTTGAAAGAAATTTTCACTATTTATATTTGGCTGTTTGCAAACTCTGTCCTTCGTCCGTCCAGGACGGAAGAACTTTAGCAACTAATTTGAATACTTCAGGTTTCTCACGCTTTCACTGGGTGAAATTGATGATGTAGAGCTAACTTTCCTTTTATTTTTTTTCTATAACTAATATTTTGCTTTTATTGCACCTGACAGAAAATTGGGTGTAAAAACACTGGTGAAACAAGTGGGCGATACCCTTCAGTGATTGAGTTTGGAAAATACGAGATCCAGACCTGGTACTCTTCACCTTACCCACAGGAATATGCAAGGTAGTGAATTGTTGAGATTGTCACATGTTGTTGGAATTTTTACTAATGTCATAATTGTAACTTATTTTCTTACTCTTTTGTAATTGTTTATAACTTTTAAAAGTAAATATCCTTTTGTAATTATAAGTGAGAACAAGGATTTGTCTTGTCTTTTTTTTTTTTTCTCTTACTAGTTCTAATCAAAGATGCATTAAAAAGGCTGATTTTCCTAGTCCTGCATAAACATAGTCTTGCAGTGTGTATTGGCATGGTTTTGTTTTGGTTTTGGGGGGGGATTTTGTTTGGGGTGGTGTTGTTTTTATGTTTTGGGTTTTTTGTATGGTTTGGGTTTTTTAAACCATTGTAACCAGGTATGTCCAACTTCTGGACTTTTAGAACAGTTAATCTTTGTTTGTCATCTGGAATTTGTGAACCTCCTTTTTCTAGGGACCAGGGAGAAGTCTGAACATGCTAGATAAATAAAGTGAAAGTGACCAAGTTGTGGCAACAGCGTGTCATTTCTGGCCTTCTTTGCCAGGGCGCACCTTGGAGTCAGGCAGGGAGCGTGAACTAGATCTCTGCTGATTTTTGCACGTGCTGAAAGTAAATGTTCTATGAATCCATTGGATCTGTGGCACACATGGAGATTTTCAGAACTGTAGAACTGTATTTATCAAGCTCTACTACTATAGCAAGCAACGAACTTATGTGGTCTGTTCCAAAATTCCTTTGCATAGTGTTATTGTAAACTGCCTTTTCTCTCCATCCCTCTCATTCCTAGATGTCATATTCTTTGTGTGATGGGAATGAGGGATATATTGTGAATTGGTAATATAAAAATCGAGGGCTAAAAAAAGTAGAGAGCGCACTTTTGTTTCCTTTTATTACCACTGCATTTTTAGTGTTAATATTTTATTTCAGTTACTTTTCTTATTCACTCCATTTGTATCATATTGTGAGAGTGTTACCTGTTCCATCAAGTAAATTAATCGCAGATAGAAGCATAGTGATGGATAATTATTAGTATGAGGCAACAGTGGGATGGCATGTGTTGGAGGCAGCATGGTTCTCAGCTCTGAGTGCAGTGGAATTACATCATGGAACAAACAGTTCAAACTACTTTTTACGTTGTTGATAAACTTTGTTAGAATACTGGAGCAGTGCAAACCATGGCTATGATCCCAGCATGATCCCAGGATGTGCCAGCAGCTTCAGAGCAGATAAAGATTGGTCTCTGCTTTAAAACTTTGTAGACTAATTAATTTCTGAAGCAGCCTTCCACTGCTTCAGTACTTTAAAGATGAAGGTAAATAGCCATAAAATTCACTGAAAGGAGCAGTTTCTGGTATGTAGAACACTTGTCAGCATTGTCTTATGCAGGGCATGTGGGTTACTTGTATGGAGTCTGAACTGAATCCTTCCTGGAGGAGTGCAATCAACCATCTATGTTGCCTGTGTCGTGGAAGTGTGTGGAAGGGAGGCTTTTTGCCTCTATGCAAACTGTTGGGATGGGCTTTTTGTTCAAATGATAGGTTAGGAAGAGGTGAGGGGGTACAATCCTACTAGTTTGCTGTCATACCAAAGTATTTTGAAGACAGTGGAAAGAAAAATCATCTCCTAGCCTTGCACCTGTACAAAATAAGGAAAATGAAAGGGAAGGAGATTCCCCGTGTTCTGCTGTGTGCCTCCTTTGTCCTTATTGGAAGAAGGGTGAAATTTTTGAGGTGTGACTCCAGTGCACCTACTGTGATAGAGACCACAGCAAAAGCTTAGCTAAAATGTGGGAAGGATGAAGTAACTGGGATCTACTGGAGGCTGGACCACAAAACAGCTGACCATAGTCCAACTCTATTGAATTAGGTTCATTGTGATTGATTGAATCTGATCTTATCTTCCTTTTCTAATGGTTGATGTGTATGTGTAATCATTTGCTCTAATGTGTTGTGTTTTGGGGGTTTTTTTAAATTTTTTTTAACTTAAGCAGCATTTACTCATGGTACCTAATATTTAAATGGGGAGGGCCTTTCACTTTGTGGAAACCTTTTGTTTGCAGAATTTAACATTTTTTTTGTATAAAATATCTTTCTAACTTTCTTACAGATTACCAAAGCTTTACCTGTGTGAATTCTGTCTTAAATACATGAAAAGCAAAAACATTTTGTTAAGGCACTCAAAGAAATGTGGCTGGTTTCATCCTCCAGCCAATGAAATCTATAGAAGAAATGACCTTTCAGTATTTGAGGTAGGTACATCAAAATCTAAATTTCTCAAAGTAACTAGTTTGTAAACATTACAGACCAGTTGTAGAACTAGTGAAAACTTTAACATACTTAAATATTTCCTTGGAGATTCTTCTTATACTGCAAAAACAAGTCCATCTTCACTATCCTGTTCCACCCTACGATGTTCTGTCACAATTTTTACTTTCTGTACTTGTACTTCATGCATTATCCAATCTCTTTAAGATGTTTGCGTAGCACGTATCTTAGAAGTGGACTGCAATGGAAGCTCTTTGACTGGATTGCCTTTCCCTTCTCAGCAAAGTACCTCTTGCACCCATTCATTTCTGGCTACTGGAGTATACTAATACTAATCATAATGTAGATGCTTCCAATGTATAAAAGCAAGTAAAGCAATTTCTTGTGTATTGTTTTAAAAAAAAAATGTAGCTACTAAGTGCTTTTGCCTTCTTTTTGGATGTTTGAGAAACTTTCCCTGAAACATTGTGGTTGGGTGACAGAGGTTCAGTCCAGCTTTGGCCAGAACCCACTGCCTTTAATTTAGAAAGTCCAGAGTTGAGCTTGTGGATATGTATTCTTTTATAATCTAAAGTAATCTACTGGGAGATGACTTCTGTTAAAATTTGGGGTTTTAAGAATATCCTGGACAATAGAATTCTGTGTTTCAAGTAGTATGCCTGCAGTTACTAAAGCTATGGATTAACTTCCACATTTCTATGTCTCAAGATGTTACTGACTGTATTAGCAGAAAAGACTGTTGGGGTTACTAGGACTTTTTGAGGCTATTTATCAACAGTAGTATTTAGATGTGTGTATTGATAACTTCCTTTTAATTGCAGATATCATAGATTCTACTTGAAACTTGCATTTTCATATTGTATAAATATCTGTCGTGCTTGATCATTGCCATTATCTGTTCAAACAATGGTAGATGAGGTCTTGAAGTCCTTACTTAAATTAGAGCACGATCTTAACATTTGGTTCACTTGTTTGTTTTTGTGCTATTAAAAAAAAAAAAGCTATCTACATCAAGATTGCTTCTTTCCTGACTTGGCAGTTTTTATAAAGGTTGTAGATCTGTCAGCAAAAGACTTAATTCGTAAACAGACTTAACTCTTTACCTATCAAGAAACAAAATTGTTCCAGTCAGTCCAAAATAACTTATATTTTCTCTACTAGCAGGTGTTAAGAGCTGTGCAGCATACAATAGGCAAATCCTGCTTTCCAGTTTATTTTCCTTAGCAACTGCCAACATGTGAATAAAAACTTTTTAAAAAACCAAAGTAAAATACAGCTCTGAGAAAGGGGGTGGGAGTGGGTGGGGGATCAACACAAAACACACACAGAAAACAAGGTGCATGTGAAAGCAGTGTCCCAACTCTTTTTCCACTGCTTTTAGTCCCTTCCTTTATTTTAGGTGCTTCAATAAGCACTTATGTGAAGACTTCTGAAATAGTGATTATTTTTTAATTCAAAGGTTAATGTCACTTGTTACTCCGACAACTGTAGAAACTGACTCATCAGTTGATGTCCTTCCACACAGATACTTTCAGGAATTCTATGCACCCATTTTCTGTTTGACAGAATGAAGGGTTTGTGGTTTCCTTCATGCTTTTTGTGTTTGAGAGAAATAGAAATGAGTTTGGCATTTAAGATTTATGTACCTCAGCCCAGAGCATGACTTTGACATATTTGAGAGAAGACTTTGACATAGTTTACTATTATGCTGTATGCAAGAAACTTTTGCCAGATGCTTGCTTTTGAAGTTGCAGACCCTCTCTTTTTTTTTTTTGTTTTTCTTCCTCGCATTTAAAACTGATGAACAAGCTGTGTTTGCCTGGAATTTAAGGACTTTTTTTACTTTGCTGTAAAAATGTTCTTACTGAAAAAGATATCTTACATAATTTGAGGTGTCAGATTTACGGTTTACCCAGTGGTGATTTCTACTTGCTTAGTGTTTGCATTTAATTTGCACACTTGCTAATAAATGTGAAAAGGAATAAAAAGTATCTGGACAAATGGAGTGAGTTGTACAAGAGCTTGATGTACTTGGTAGGTTCTCGAGTGCTGTATGCAAGTTTATTCTGATGCCTTTAGGAGTAGTAGCTGTCCATTAAATGTTTTTTCTTTAATCCAGAGTATACAACTATACTACTGAAGTCACCTTCAAATCACTGAATATATCAAAAAGGATGGGTTTTACTCAGATTTGTAACTAGGATTCTTAATAAAAACAAATTACAATAGAATATGGCTTCTTTTTCAGCACAGTGTGCATAACATTTGACTGTCTCTGTGAATGAAATACAGCTAGTGACTTTATCAAAGAACATCAATACAAGCAAACCTTCCCATTAAGAAGATTATTTAAAAAATGCTGTTGCCTTTGACTGAGCCTTTGCTTTCAGGGAGTAACTAATTGATCTAGGAAATTTGCATCTGTGTCTGGCTTTTCTGTAGCTGTCTCAGTCACAGCTTGACTCTTTACACTCGTAACATACCTAGACTAATTGTAGTACTTAGCCTGAAAATTTACTTCTCTTGCTCAACAGCATCTTAGTCTAGCATAGAAATTTTGTCTTGTCTAATTTATCAAAAACATTGCTGTGATTGATACATAATTGGCAACTCATTCATTGGCCTTATACCTTAAGGATTCAATATAACACACTTCATTGTTTTCGTTGTGCGTTTTTTTTATTGTTGTACACCACTGCTTTCTAGCAAACTACAGTTTAATGTAGTTTTAACTAGTACATTTTTGTTGTCTGCTAGTCATTCATTTTCATTCCAGGAATGGAGTGAAAGAGATAAGTCTCACTTAGAGCAATTAGAAGGTGAAGTTACTTTGTATAATAAATCCAGATCCTTGGAGGATACTTACAAACACAAAGTAATTATATTAACTGGAGAATTCTTACTTAACAAGAAGCTGAGGCATTTCTCTTCTGAACTTTAACGTGTGTGGGGGTTTTCTGTAACACCATCTTGTTCACGTTTCCTTCTAGGATATGATTAAATCAAGAAGTTTTGTCCTAACATGTTGGTGGCATTGGAAATAACTGCATCTGTCTTGCTTTCTAGGTTGATGGCAATGTGAGCAAAATTTATTGTCAGAATCTTTGTTTGTTAGCTAAGCTCTTTCTGGACCACAAAACCTTGTATTATGATGTTGAGCCATTCCTCTTCTATGTCCTTACAAAAAATGATGAGAAAGGCTGCCATTTAGTTGGATATTTCTCTAAGGTAAAAAAAAAGTGTGTTTTTTTATTTTCTTAACATTTGTAATTTCCCACTCTTTATATTTGTGTCAGCAGCAAAGAAAATTCAGAAACTTGAAATCTTCTCTACAAATCTCAAATACAATGTGCGTTATCTCAAATGCTCATACTTTCCTGTCTCAAAGACTGATGCAAATTGAGAAATTGTATGTGCATTCAGCCATATGTATTGGGGTGTTTTGTTGGTTTGGTTGTGGGTTTTTTGGTGTTCATTTTGTGGGTTTTTTTACAGTGGTTTTGGGGTTTTTTTGTTGTTGGGTTTTTTTTGTTTTCCAGAATGTCTTGTGGTTTCAGTTGAAAAGTAAATTTTTTTTCCTCCTCCTACCATTTTTGCAATAATAGACAAAGTCTACTTTCTAAAAGTGCTAGATATTTGAAACATGGATGTGTTTTCATGGTTTTACTGCTAACAGTTCAAGCTGGCTATTTAGACATAAATGGCCGGCTGTGTTCATCTCTTGTACACAGTCTGATCTAATGCAGTTACTCGTTGCCCTGAGCAAGAATACAGTGTCTGACTTTGTGGTGGATGTCTTTATTGGTTGTGGTTTTGCTTTGAATTTTAAAGCACTACATAGCTGTTATAGACAAAAATAATGCTTAGGTGGACTGTCTTGACAAAGATGACCAAAAATAATGGTAAAGTATATTTAGAAGTGTCTGCAACAGGAAAAGCTTCAATTAGGCAATTTGTCTGTAAGAAGTGTGATGAATTGGTAAGTTACTCAGAAATTCAGTACTTCTTGCCCCTAGTATATAAATGAATTTCTTTAGGAAGTGATTTGTATGAAGATACTAATTTGAAGAATTTAAAAACTCATGTCAAAGTACCTGTATATTATAGTGATCTCTTGGGGACTGACCAATTCCTTCTGAGATGTGGGCCTTGCTGGGATTAAAGTAACTGTGAGATGTGTAGGCACAATTTGCTCTGTCTCTTATGTCAGTCAGAAGTTCTTGTGGCATACAAACGTGAACTCTGATATAGGCAAGTATTTTCTAGTAGATTTATTTAAGGTACTGCTGGTGGTAAGATGAGTCTCTCTTGATGTTTGTTCCTTCTTTCAGCAAGGATGCATTTTCTTTCCTTGCTTCACTGCTGTTGCTTTTGGCCAGTCTGTTTGTCACATCTGATGATCACAAATGTTTTAGCTACCACAACTTAGGAAAAATAACTTCTTCTCAAATTCTACTGAAGTACTAAAATTATTTACTGAATTGCATGTATGTTGTCCCCACCCTCCCTTTTGGGGGTGGGGGGGTGGAGGGAAGAAAAAAAACCACAACAAAATAAAAACCCCAACAAATGTGTGTGCATGTGTGTGCTCTTGCTGGCAGAAATGCTCTGGCTTTTCTTTCCTGATTACAAATATGTTGCCAGGATGTGAACTTTGTACTAGCAGCAGTCTTGAGAGTTTGAGAAGCCTGTACAGAGAAAATACTTCACCATGCCATAGAAATTAAGAAACCTTACAAAATATGGCATGGGTATCTGCTCTCACAGCTGGAGAAATGTTTGGAAACCATCATACTGGCATGTGATCCTGTCAGCGTCATCAATGGTCTGGTGTCATCTTATGTGTGGAGGCTGAAGTGATAGGTGGTGTCTTAAACTATCCCTGTGCTTGCCACAGCTTCTTGTCAGTTATGCTGACCTGGATATTTTTGGTTTACTTATTTGGTCTCCCTCAAACTATTTAGTGCTGATTTGGGGATTATTTTTTTTTTTGTATGCGTAATCTTTTAAAGGTAACAAGGCTTCAAGGCTCTTCCTTTTTATTAATAAATCTGAGAGAAGCTATAACCTTAATTTGTTAGAACAGCTTCCTAGTTTAGAATCTTCCTTTTGTTGTCTTAATCAGTGTAATATTTGCCTCCATTGCCTGCGTGTTATATGACTATATTCTGTTTGAAAAAGCTCTGGCTTCTGAGCATTCTGCCATAATTTGGACTCAAGTGAGAAGCATTCAGCTTTGAAGAAGTTAGTATGCTTCGAGTAAGACTTCTTAGTTCTCTGGATATGGGGTTCCTCCCTTCTGCCCCAACCCCATATTCATTCAGAGAGAGAAGACAAAGATGGAAACCAGCAGGTACTTAGTGTAGCAATTGCAGAAATTACAGCTTCACCATGTGTATGGATATTATTTTTCATTTTTATATCCTCGACAGAATGGTCAGTGAAGCATGAAAGTATTTCCCTCTTCCTCCTGTCCTCCTCCTTTACAGCACTTAAACTTCATTATACTGTTTAGACAATGTATTTAATTTTTAAGATGCCGAGTAGTTAATTAAAAAAAAATTTGAAGGGTATGTTTGATACTTCCTTCTTAAAATTAAATATTAACGTGGACTTATTTGACTTTGGTACTGACCCCATGCATCTGTTCGCCTTACTGGGATATTTTACAAGGACAGTGGCAGGTGCAGGCAATTGCCCACTTCAGCAGTGCTTTGACATACTTGATCTGTTTCTCCTTCCCGCAGGAAAAGCTTTGCCAGCAGAAGTACAATGTCTCCTGCATAATGATCATGCCCCAATACCAAAGGCAAGGATTTGGAAGGTTTCTCATTGATTTCAGTAAGTGAAGTGTTTTATTTACACTTGTGTTCCAGGGAGCTGATGGCTGTTACAAGAAATTGTAACATATGAAACTTTATTTAACTTGCTTTGTTGTTTTTATCAATAGATAATGGGATTTCTGTTTATATTTACATAGGATAGAAAAGCTCCCTGAAGTGAAAAACTTACTGCTGCTCTGTTATTGTACTCGAGGAAATTGAGAATGAATCTCTCAGCAGTAATATTAGCTCACAAAGCTATTACCCTGAATTAATTGTCTAAATTACTTTCCATTTTGCCCTGCTCATTAGTATAAGAAGCAATTATTTGTGATTAAAGCTAAGACGGTGTTAGTCCAAGGTATTCTCTACATTCTAATATTTCTAACTTATATCTTCTCTTAGCTAAAGAACTGTTTTAGCTGAAGAATTGCTACATAGAAGGAATGTATTTCAGATTTTGTCTTGAAGTTCATCAGTTCCTTAGTGGAAATTGTTAACAAAAAAAGTATAGGTGCTCATGGCTGTATATATACTTGCTGCTTTATTTTCCTGAATTGTCTGACCTGTTAGAAAGCTTCAGGCACACTTGTTTAAATATGGATTTGTTTTTTAAGCTGCAATGAAACTCCAAACAAAATTGTGTAGAGAAACTTCTTGGCTAAGTGTCTCCAGTACTACTACAACTTTCTACTGTAATTTGGAGGGCATATTATGAGGAATTAGAGTATATTGTGTATGTTTAGTTTTCACTACTACTTATGTTTTTTAAAGCACTGGAGAATTACATGACAATAGAGATAGTTAAGATAATAGGATTCCTGCCCTGAGGGTGTATGCAAGAACATTAAAATGCAAATAAAAATACATTGCAGTATAACAGCAGGACAAAGACGATAATTTGTAACTGTAGAGCTTTCAAGTTCTGTGTTGTGTAGTTTTCTACCCAGCATGACTACACTAGAGTTCATAAAGGTACTTAGTATGTCCTATCATTGTATGGCTTTATAAAGAGTCTTCACTATACCCCTGTGAGTTAGGTAGGGATGGTTCTGGACCAGTTAATTCACCGTTGAAATGTAGCTGTCACTGGAGCGGAACACAACAGCTGTTCCGTTGTGTGCCTTCTGCAACATTTTAGGAAAGGCAGTGAGAAATACTGCTTATTTCTGGAACTCTGGAGTGAACATTACGTTTACTTAGGTAGAAATTGGCACTGGTTTAGGATTAGGATCTCTTCTTGCGAAAGGAGATGGGGAGCTCTTACTGGGCACAACTGGTAAGTACTTCTAGGCTTTTTCTTTGGTTTTACTCTGGTGTCTTTCAGAAGAAGCACTCTCAACAAATGTTATGCTGGTTGAATTTGTGATAGTTAAGTCTACAAACCTGTGGATTCCACAGAAGATATGGATATGCTGTGTCTCTCTGGATCTGTGTTCTGTTACTATGCCATGTGCTACTTAATCTGGAAAAAAATCAGTAGGGTGTTCCATCCCTCTTACCCTTCTGGAAAAATCTGGAAGCACAGCAGATTGGTTGAATCATTAGGATTTCTGTGATAACTTGCAACATGATCTAGTGGTATCCTTAGCTTGAAGGTTATCTGGTGTTATTCTTACGCCTTTCCTCTTTGCAGACGTGTTTGTATCACAGATACAGGCTGCAGCTCTATACCTGCTGAGCATAGTCCATAGACCAGCTTTAGCTTCTGCTGTAGCTAACAGACTGCCCGCTTCGGGAGCACACAGTCAGTTCTTCTGTACCTTTCCACAGTTTTTTCCCTTTGTTTTCTGGACAGAGGATCTCTTAACTAACTGGGAATGAGACTGTCTCAGTTTCCAACAGAATGAAGAACCAAGAGGTGACTGAGAAAGTCTGGCTCTGCAGTGAGAGTGAGGTGCAAACTAAATTAAAGGTAGTGAGAGAACTCCTTGTGGCTGTTTTTTCCCTAGGTGTAGAAAGGAGGGTAAAGCTTCAAGGCTTGGTTTCCTAGGTTGTATTTATATCCTTTGGCAGGATGGAGGCTGAATGCCATTAAATAGGGCAGCCATAGCCGCATCTGGATTAGTGAGTCCAAAATCTGTCTTCGCACAAAAAAACTTTAAAATCCATTATTTACGTTTTTTCTTGGAATTTTATTTGTGTTTCTACCTCCTATATTGTAATTGACTGACTACCATCTTCTTTGTACTTCACTCTATCTGTTCACTTGCCGTTTGCTGAGAACACGTTGCTCTAACTGGCCTGAGAAAATGGGATATAGCAAAACCCCTGTTGTTATTCTAAACTTGAACAGAGCAAGTTTGTCATAGTTTAAAACATTTTTGGCCAGTATCGTTATCTAGATTGTCACGTTATCATAAAGATATTGGAAGGTAAATTTTATGCTCTGAATGTTAAGTCTTCATTTGTCCTGCGGATAATGCATCTAAACTGCTCTGTTTGAATTCTGTGAAGCAGTCACTGGTACTTATCTTTTTCATAACAGTAACCAGAACAGTGACTAAAATAATAAAAATGTAACTGAGCAAGTAATCTTCAGAAAATGATAGTTACAAACCACAAAAGCAAAGGTCTCAAGAACTGCGTGCAAGCAGTTGACTGCTCACATTACTTTGTATATATCTAGACACTTGACAGTTAGAAAGGCTGGAAAGAACACAGCCTTAAGCCACTACGCAGCTTCTGCTTTGTCAGCAGTCTGGTGGGAAATATAGTTTGTGGTACAGAATTTGCTTCTTTTTTGGTAAGTGAAATAAATTTGTTGAGATTGTGATGCATTCTTTTGTCTTGAACTAATTTAATCTTTGCAGATAAGTCTATGTGGTTGTCCTATAACTTGCAAGGGAAAATAAATTCTTTTATTTTGCTAAAAGAAAAATAGGTGTATGTTTTCTGAGCATTGATTTCTTTTTTTTTTTACTTTTACTAACTATATTTAAACTTATCTATATTTCAGATAGAAACTGATAATACTGTTATTTCTTACTCTGTAGACACCAAGATAAAGCTTTGTGTAAGGTCTGTCTGTGTATCTCTTCAGAAATCTATATTCTCACGTGTGGAAAAAAGATTTTTAGGAAGAGTACTTTAACTTCTGTGAGAATAAGAAAACATGTTGTAAAATGCCTGAATTCTCTAGCCTGATCATCTCGAGCAAAAATTTCCCGTGTAGTTTTCTGTATGTCATTGGTCATTTAATAGAAATGTTTTTAAAAACACGATATATGTGTCTGTATCTATTCTGTTTTTTAAAGCCTGTTAAGAATTATTTTTGTGTTTTGGGTTTTTTTTGGTAGGGAAGTTACAGGTTTTGACTGTTACAGAAATTTGCTGGGCTCTTTAGAAATGGAAAAAAAAGTTTAGTTTTAAATATTTATTAAATGGTGAAACTTGATTTGTAAAATTGCAGACTTGATACTGCTTCATTTTGCTTAATTCACTTTACTGTAAGATAAAATCATTTAACCTGTTTTATTTTCTAGAAGCATGTCATACTGAAGACAAAATTGTTTACACGAGGTCTTAATTTTGTTTACACTGTTATAGTATTTAATAAAACATACTCAATCTGTTGACTTTTCATATAAGGAACCTAATTTTTACTTGGAGTATATCTAAATGCACAAAAGCAGTTCCTGAAAATGAATAAGGGTCTTAATTTGCTTGATATATTTATTCCTTCCTGCCTTTTACAGGACTGATAATTCTTGCCAGACTTCTTGGGTTTGGGCTTTTTGTTTTGTTTTCATTTCCTTGTTGCTCTTGTATTCCATGAGGTTGACTGGATTGTGATTGCAGGGTTGTACCTGAGGGATAATAATTGACTTCTGCATGAATCTTCTGTGTTGGCTGTAAATTAAATTTTGGGCAAGTAGACTCCAGCTTAAGTTGATCCAGAAATAAACCAGAGAACAGGCTTTTACTGTAGAAGATCCCATTCTGTTTTTTTTTTTCACTTCATGTCCATGTATGAGTCCATTTGCAGTGATACACAGCTATCATTCCTGTCATGAGGATTATATATACTTGCATTTGGGTGAATCTTTATATGTCCTCTGTGAGTTTGGCCTGCATTGCTGTTTTGGTTTTGACAGTGGGAGCCCTGAAGCTGCAGTGTTGTAGCTGCTCCTCTCTGTGCAGTCCTTTTTCTTTTATAAATTTCAGCAGCTTCTCTGTACAAGAAGTTTTTCTTGACTTTCTTGATTTGAGCTCTCACAAAGCCTAGAATCTTCATATGCTTTCTGTTTTTATTCATTAGGCTGCAGTGCCTACTAAAATTAGTATTTCTTTATTTGGCATATCTAACACAGAGTTCAATATTACTAGAATGCAATACTGCAGTATTTCATATTTGGTTTCTTTGAGTTTAAAGCAATCTTTTGATTCACACTTGCTCATCTCATCCCAGTCCCATATTTCTGCTTACTGGATTGCAAATTCCATGCTGGAAGCCTAGCAGGAGTTGGAGGGGAAAAAAAGGCATGTGACTATTAGGATAAACCTTTTCAATTGTGCTGGTTAGTATGTTGATGGTTCGTTTGCATCACAGTAACAACTGGGTTCAATGCTGAGGAGCAAAGTCCTTGATAGCCTTTTGCTATTTATCTTGAGGGTGTTTCTGGTCCAATTGACTGTAGCAGTTTCTTCCTCCCCTTTAGAATTCCTTCTTTTCATTTGCTGTATCTGTTCATTGTGAAATGATTATTTTTGCTGAGAGAGGAAACCTGTTTTAATGATGCTTGTATTCTATTTGGGCTATGTATGTTCTTTGTTTTGGGTGTGAGGTTTTTTGTTTCACTTGCCTGTATGTGTGGGAAAGTCAGTGCTGACTTTTTTGACCTTTTGTATCATTCATTGTGTGCAACTTTTAATAGCTTTTTTATTCCCATTAGCTTGAACTAACCCCTGATTCTCTGTTGGGATGTATAGCTGAGATTTTTTTTGTGAGGAGATCATGATAGGGGCAGACAATTCAAGTCTGGCGGTGGAAGAAACAAACAATTTATTACTTGTGGAGTTGTATTCGGTTGTAGGAAAAGTATGTCTGTTAACTGTCCTTGTTGGCTCATTTCCCCAAATCTGGTATCTATTTCTTGGTCAAGTATATATATATATATATTTTTTTTTTTTTTTCATGCAATGCAGAAAAAAACTGCATTGCGTGAAACCTAGGATAGTCTTCAGGCACAGTTTAAGGAGACTGTGAAGAGTATGGAATTTTTCTTCTGGTCTTTAGTGCAATTTTGTTCTCCCTGCAAGTTTGGTATTGAGCTGGTCTAGCACATAAAAATCAGCTTTTCTGTGAAAGGGAAGGGGTTTGGTTTCTGCTAAGCTTCAAGAAAAACATTCATATTGTTCAAAAATAAAACTGCTTATTTCCGAATATGCTCAGTTCAAACAGCGTTTTCTTTTCTAGGCTCAACTAGTTATTTCAAAGTTCCTCATGGCTCCAATACTTTAAAAGCTGTGTCTTTTGATAGAGACAAAAGATTATTTTTGACTGAAAATAAGAATTTCTTTTAGACAATTTTGGGCCTAGTTTTCTCACTTATGTCCATTACTACGTCTTGAATTTTTCCAGTGTCTTCAGAAGGAGTCAGGGGTAGCTTTCCATGGCTAGTTGCAGTTTGGACAGTGGGCTCTTCTTCTAGCTCCATCTTCCACACTGGCTTTCTGGTGCTTTGGTATGTTAAGGTTTGGAAATGTTGCTGTGCCAAAAGATTGATTTCGTGACTCGCTTATCTTTGGTTCCTGCTGTAGTGTTTCTAGGCTTTCTGTTTTAACAGCAAATTAGGTTACTTCTCTGGAAACCTGAAAAGCAATGACTTTTTGTGAAGCACCATGTTTGTGCAGTCATCCAAAAAAATCAAGTTGAAGAGAACTTGAAACTAGTAATGGACTAACATGTGACCTGTCATTAGGGCAACATATGGCTGATAGATGATACTAGCATTTGAGAAAATGTCATCCCTGTTTTGAAGATGCAATTTTTTAAAATTCAATAAATGTGTTGGAATTAAGTGGTGGAATAGAGTAAAAATGCTGCCTGAGGTTTTTACAGTGGCTCTGAGAAAGTATTTTATCGGTAAAGGAAGAGCTTTGGAAAAGGTGACAGATTTTCTTTACTGAAGGGCTTTCATTTTTTGGTAGGAAGCTGGAATGAGGCAAATGAGCAAAGCCATTACAATATGGAAATGATGTTTCTTCTTTTAAGAATACTTGAACATAGAAACAATGACTGACTATTAACAGAAGCATTAAAAGGGGACAAAGAGGGCAGAAGTAATGAAAGGACATAGAGTTTTCTTTTTCATTATGATGAAATCATACATTTTCTTTGCTGTGTAGCCTTAGCTTGTGTTAAATAGCTGTGCAGACTTGCCTTGTAGTTAGTAACAGGTTGGAGGAGGGGTAACTGATTTAAAACTGTATTCAGCTGGAAATAAGACAGATCTTGAACTAAGAAAACTCGTGTTCTTTATACTACTTAATAAATTAAATTCCAGGTGGATGCTATGATGGAGTACATCTATTAGGAGTGATCGGAGGAAGTGTGTTCACATCTGTGGCATGTAAGTTCTGGTACACTTATGGAACTGCTAGGAACCACTTCTGATACCTGCCTGCTGTTCAGAGCTAGGCCCAAGCTGCAGTGGACTCTTAAGTGGTTGGATCTGCTTCTTTAGTATGTGTTTATATAGAATTGATCGTCTAAGGCCCTTAATTTGGTCATGGGAAATAATGCATTGGACAGAAAGTAATTTTTTTTAAACTACTTTAAGAAAATCAGAAGGAATTTTTTTAAATGTGTAAGTACTTTAATCAAATATGGATATCACATAGAGATAACATTTGAAAAACCAGGGTGTCTGTGCAATGATGAGCTCTTTCTGTAAACACCCCTTGCACTGTTTTTTTCCAAAGTCTGATGTTAACATGTTTTACAGTTTGCTGTAACAAATACTGAAATATATCAGAAATACAATCTAGGAATAAATACACTTTAAAAAAAAAAAAAGTTGTTTACAGTTAAACTTTGCTATGCTCTCTAAACAGGATTGAGGTGGGGATGAAGTGGGACCTTTTTTTTTTTTTCAAGATAAAATTTATTTTAACCAAGAGCATTTTAGCATTCCCTTTCTCACCATACAGTCCTGAAAGAAGTATTTCATTACTGCTGCTAGTGTGGTGAACAATGGAGGGTGAGAATGAGAGACTGAGGGTGGAGAAGAACAGGAAGTTTTTTTTAAACAGTCTTTATTGGTGTGTTGGGTTTGCGTGGCAAGGTTTTGGTAGCGGGGGGGCTACAGGGGTGGCTTCTGTGAGAAGCTGCTAGAAGCTCCCCCTGTGTCTGATAGAGCCAATGCCAGCTGGCTCCAAGACAGGCCCACCGCTGGCCAAGGCCAAGCCCATCAGCGCCTCTGTGATAACATATTTAAGAAGAAAAACACTTAGAGAGAGAGGCTTTTGCAGCCGGAGAGAGGAGTGAGAAGATGTAAGAAACTCTGCAGACACCAAGGTCAGTGCAGATGGAAGGGGAGGAGGAGCTCCAGGCACCGGAGCAGAGATCCCCCTGCAGCCCCTGGTGAAGCAGGCTGTCCCCCTGCAGCCCATGGAGGAAGGAGGAGGGGGTGTAGAGATTCCACCTGCAGCCCGTGGAGGACCCCACGCCGGAGCAGGTGGAGGCACCTGAAGGAGGCTGCGGCCCGTGGGAAGCCCACACTGGAGCAAGTTCCTGGCCGGACCGGTGGACCCGTGAAGAGGGGAGCCCACGCCAGGGCAGGTTTGCTGGCAGGACTTGTGACCCTGTGGGGGACCCCACGCTGGAGCAGTTTGCTCCTGAAGGTCTGCACCCCGTGAGAGGGACTCCATGCTGGAGCAGGGGAGCGATGAGAGGAGTCCTCCCCCTGAGGATGAAGAAGCAGCAGAAACACCGTGTGATGGACTGACCTTAACCCCCATTCCCCGTCCCCCTGTGCCGCTGAGGGGGGGAAGGTTGAAGCCGGGAGTGAAGTTGAGCCTGGGAAGATGGGAGGGGTGGGGGGAGGTGTTTTAAGATTTGATTTTATTTCTCATTCCTCTACTCTGTTTTGCCTAGTAATAAATTAGATGAATTCCCTCTCTAAGTTCAGTCTGTTTTGCTTGTGACGATCATTAGTGAGTGATCTCTCCCTGTCCTTATCTCGACCCACAGGCGTTTCGTTATGCCTTTTCTCCCCTGTTTAGTGAATGAGGGGAGTGAGAGAGCAGCTCTGGTGGGCACCTGGCCTCCAGCCACGGTCAACCCACCACAATTGGAAAAATATATTCTCAAACTACACTTCCGAAGTCAACACCACAAATTTAAGGATCTGTGTAAAACAGGCCTGTGTCATTTATTACCTGTGGTGGCCTGTATTGAATCATTCTGGTGTTTGGTTTTTTTATTATTGACTGACTTGCATACCCCAATACAGAACACTGTGTCAATCTTCTGGTCATTTTTGTTGGTGTGTTTACAGATGTATTGTGTCCAAATGAAAGGTTGAATTACCTGCCTTTTTCTTTCTTTTTCTTTAAGAGGGAGTTGAAAGTGTCTGTCTGTGGGAGCTGTGAATTTGTGAGGAAGCCTGAATGCTGCTGCTTATTTTATGTTCTTTGCTTGATGATTGATTATGTTGGTGACCTGAAGGCATGGGTTTGGCCTCTCCTAAATAACTAGTAAGGAACATTCTGTCACGCTGAGATTTAAATGAGGGGGGAATAAAGATGGATTCTGAATCAAGCTTTGTTGACTTAAGATTATTCCAAGAAAATCAGCCTCTCGGGATTTCTTGGCATTGTTTTTATATAGCTTCAAGACACTGTGCATTTATCAGAACTGCAAAAGAAGTCGGGCATGTCACTTCAGATACAGAAGCTAAGACTGTTTTAACTGAAGAGCATCTTTATTTCAGATAGCATTGAAAACAGCTAAAAGGCAAGGCCAAACATGGTAACAATGAAAACAAATGTTTGTTGGACAAAGCTGTCTTTATAGGGCGTTAGTGAACAGGAGAAGCCATCTGCTGAAGACTGGTGGTTGAAAACAGATTTTAATTAACTAGTGCATCTTTAATGATCAGGAATTTCTACTTTTGACTGCAGAGTGTAGTTCTGTTGCAGCAAGTCAGTGGACAAAGTGGGTATTTAGTAGCCTATTGCCCTGTTGTTGAGGCATAGTGAGACATTTCACCTCAATGAGATAACCTCGTGGCTTTCTTAATGGATGTCTGTTTCTTTTAGTTCCATTGCTTTTGTCAGGCAGTTCTACCTTCTTGTAAAGAAATTAATTTTTTTTGCTTGTTTAATGCTGTTTTGAGTAACAGTAGATATTTAGCAGATTGCCATGTCTTGGGCTTAGCTTTTTGAAGTGTGCTGTAATAGACAGATTTTTGTGTTCAGTGCTTGGTAGATAATGTGCACTTTTTATCACACTGTTTCTGTATCTACTGGCTAACCAGGTATCACCATGAGATTCCCTAATAGTCTCCTTCATCTGTGGTTCTTTCTTAAATATTACTTGGTTAATTCCTTGTTGTACAGCATACTTTAGTCGAGCAAATGAACAGCAATGACGTTTTGCTGCTCATGTAAGACAAATGCAGTTTGAGTCTTCTGTCTTATGAAGTATGTGTGTCATGACCACTTACCTGAGCAAATGCAGTATTTGCAGTGATTTCCTGTTTGTGCCTTATGACTTCTCAGTACTGACTCCCTGTTTCACTATTGTTCACGTACTTTTGTACTACTAAGCTATCTTTTGTAGGTGTGAATAAAACAATGATAGGAAAAGCTTTTGGGCTCTGGAACTTGGGAATCTACTCCAAAACTGTTAAAACCATCCCTGATACAGTTCTAATCCAGGGGATCTGTCACTTTCCAAGTGTAATAACAATTTTCCTGAGCCATGAATCTGGTAGAACTATGTTAACAGCCAGGTTATCACTCTAGCTGGGAGTTGAAGCTTAATGACGTGGATACCATCTGGTTGGCCTCAGTGCCGTGTAAAGGTCCTGGTCATATTTGGTTTACCTGTTAATGTGAGGCATAGCCTCCCAAGTCCATCCCCCTGTCTTGTCAAATGAGTCTTGTAGGAGTATGTAGAGCCTGTAAGAAGGCAAACAGGTAGCATGTTCTAATAAGCATGTTTGATACATTTTTAAAAATGGTATTCAAGTGCTGTCAGCATTTAACACTAGAAGGTAGTGGCGCTTCTTAAAGGAAATTCATTCAACAGTTACGGTTGTATAAACAATTTACTGTTCAGTGTAATTTAATAATGAAAAAATACAAATTTAAAGAGTAACTTAAAACATTGCTTATAAAATCAAGAACAATCTGGCTCTGTTAATGATCTTCTGAACTACTTAACCTATGACAAGTTTATTCATCCAATTGGTAGTCAAGACTGATGCCCTCTGTGCATGCAAGTCTTGCTTTTAAGGGTACTTCAATTCCTTTTCTCTTGCTTATGCTTTCACTCTGCTTATAAGTAGTCCACTTTGTACACAGAACCTTGACTCAAGAGGTTTACTGGCAACTGGCACAGGTAAAATAAGTGTTAGCCAATTAATTCATTCAAAGGGTGCCTTTTGTTGGTCTGACTGTAATGCAGTCACCTTTACCTTTCCTTCCCTTCATGAAGGGCATTTATTTAGCACTGACCTCTTCTGTGAAGCTTTCTATAAAGGAACTAAAGGTTTTGGGCCCCCTGTGTTGAGTTTACTTGAGGATGTGGAGAGGACTAAGAGCTGGCATTATTTCTTGTAACAATAATGAGAGAATCTTTGGCTTACTCTGTTCATCAGGAAGAAAGCTTTTCTTTAACCAGACAAAGAAGAAGAGAGAATGTAGCAGGTTGTTCACTGATCCTAAGCATCTCAAGTTACAGCTAGTCTTTTTTTTTTTTATAGTGTTTGTGTGGATCTTGGCATTGGGGTCCTTTGAAGCTGCCTCAAAAGTGCTTTCAAAGAGGGTACTAACACCTATTTAAGGTCCTCTATCTTTGACCTTCCTCCCGTTGACATAGATAAGAACAGTTCAGAGGCATACAGAATAGTTACGGAAAAAACGGTGACATGAATTACAGTTTTAGGAATTGTAAGTCTTAATAAGCTCATGCTTTCACCTTACCTATTTCTGCCTTCCACACATGGTCATACCTCTGAACTTGGAATGCTGAGCTGACCTGACTGCATTGAGCTATCTTGTCTGAATACTCAGCTGTTTTGATTTTTCCCACTACCCTTTTGCACCTGTGTCTTCACAAGTTGTTCATATAATTTCAAAACATAGTATTTGGTATTTTATAAGACAAAAGGAAGTTTCTTAGGATAACTTGAAATGCTGGTTTGAGGAAAATCTTTGCTTTAGATACCCATGTAGTAAAAACAGTTACTAGCACTTGCTGTTCTTTCAGATTGCTGGTTTATACAGAACATTGCCTGAAAACTTATGAGTTCTTCCTTTCCATATTAAGGGACTTACTTTACTTGGTTATGTTTCAAACAAAATGAAGTTTAATGGAAACATGCTTGATTCCATCTGCCGGAGTCTGGTAATTCCTTTGTGGGGACTGGCCTTTAAAGAGGCCGAGAAGAACTCGGAACATGCAAGGGCAAATAGTTCACTGGTTGCTTCTTTTGTTCTAGATAGATTATAATGAGTACGTTTTCTTCTGATGCAAATATTAACAAAATACAAATAGGAGTTGAACAGTGCAGATTACATAAGGGTAATCTGAGCACAAACTATTGCTTATGACTTTCAGATAGGCTCCATTTTATGACTAGGTGCCTCCAAGAAGTAGATATCAAGCTGTTTCCAACTTCTGGCAGTAGTTTGATTTTTGTTGTGGCTCTCTTGTCTGTTCAGGGTTTTCAACAGTGCATTGGCATCTTTAAAGTGTCTGTCTGGAAAGCTTTTGTAAGTAACCTGATTCTGTCTTCTGTATGAGAGTTACTTCAGTGGTGTTGGAATACCTTTGCTGTATGTGGAAGCATAAGTAAACGTTTATATAGTGTAATTGTGGTGTGCATGCATAACTATGAACCTGAGATTGACAGGTTTAAGTTAGACAATGCATGAGGAAAAGCTATTATCCTTACAAATCAGACTGAAGTCCAGAATGCTAGCATAGCATTAATTTCACTTTTTGCTGATGTAGTGTGTATGTTTCTAAATGGACTTTTTCTGTGAAGGCTACATTCAGTCTAAAATTGGGGAAAGATCAGTAGACTAAAATCTGTCCTTAAGATCCAAGCAACCTACTCCTATTTGACTCCCATTTTCATGACATCAGTACACTGTTCCTATCCCTTTGCTACCCTCCAGCAGCTCTGGTCAGTGGTGATGTTTTTTATCTCGCTTCACTGGTAGATAGACTAGATCAGTGAACTTCATTGTTGACTGCTAAAGTGCATAACATGAAGCAGTGAATAACTGATAAAATCCAAATGCTTATTTGTATCTATTGTTGCTCTAATTTGCAATGCAGTTAATCTGTACAGCTCGTGCAGAGGTGCATCATGCATTTGAGGTCTAAATGTTCCTGTTTATTATATAACTGCTCTAGACCAAGTGATTAATTGAAATACCTGTGAGTTTGTCATCTGTTAGTTAAACAGGTGTGAGTATATGTACCTCAGAGGGCATATTCATGCTAGATATAATACTTCCTGATAGGAAAATAGCATTTAAAATGGGCAGAAACGCATTTACAATGTTAATATAAAATACACAAAAGTGTTGAACCTTCCCCAACCTTTGTCTGAATATAAGATCGTAGAAATGGTCTCCAAGATGAATCGTAAATAATAGGAGACTATATTTGCCTCTTGGTAAAGTTTCTTATAATAACTTATCTTAACACTTCATGGAGACCCATACTTGTTTAAAGTATTTTTTTCACTTTTTCATAACAGTAGAAAAACATACAAATTTAGTGACCTTTTTTGTAAACTCAATACACTGTAAAATATGATAGAATATTTGTATTAGTTTCTTGTACTGAGCAATTTCCAGACTACAGGGTAGGAAATGGAACAATTTCAAAATATGTTTTAGAGCTGTGCAATAGCAGTTAAGGAGAAAGAGGTTTGTGTACAACTAATTTGGTTCCTAATTCAGCATGAGCATTTTGGAGCACAGCATAGGAGGATGGAGCATGTTGATGGATCCTTAGTTCAGAAGATGATTTGAACTATGTTTGGGAACTGAAAGACGGCAGGTGAAGTTGCTTGTCAAGCAGGAAGTCTTGAAGTGGGGTGGAGTAGACTTGTGTCCAGCTTCTTATTTAACAACCATGTGGATAGCACTAATGACCAAGACGTGAAAACCTGGCAGTTTAATGGAACAGTTGCCCCAGAATGGGATGTCCTGAGTGTCCAGGGAGCTGTTTGGAGTTGACACAACCATGATGGTGATGTGTCACAGGCACCAGTTGGAATGACCACATTAGCACATCGGAAACTAACTTCAACAGAGCTTCTAGGGGATTAAGTAGCCATCCAGATCTTGGGCTTCTTGGAGAGTGGGGTTTGCAAGAGACAGTGTGATTGGGGTGCGCAGGGGAAGGAGGCCCTCTTGCATTGTGTTTGAGATCCCATTATTCCAGTTTCTCAAGTCCTGAAGACAAAAAGGAGGAATTAGTGGACTGTACTCTGTCACAGAGCTGTAACCTCATGGGGGTTACAGAGGTGCAATGGGGTAGCTCAGAAGACTGGACTGCTGCAATAGATGGATAAGTCTCTTCAGGAAGAACAGGCAGGGAAGCCGAGGAGAGGAGGTTGTGCTCTACACAAAGTAATGACTTGGAAGCATGGAGCTCTGCTGCTGGTTGGGTGATAGTCCTGTCAAGGCTGTATGCCTTAGAATCAGCGAATAGGGCAGCAGTCATGAATACTGTGGTGGGCATTTGTTAAAGACAGCCTGATCAGAAAGGGAGGAGGATGAACCTTCCAAGCAACTGGATGACATCTGTTAGTGGAAGGCCTTTGTTCTCAAGGACTACTTGAAACACTCCGCTGGAAAGGCAGCACAGCAGGATATAAGCAATCCAGCAGACTTCTGCAGGGTGTTTGGGACAATGTATTGACACAGATTTTGGAAGGACCAGCTAAGGCAAATGCTTTGCTGAATCTGCTACTTGCAAATAAGGAGGAATTGATTAGGGGAGTAATAGTCAGAGGCAGCCCAGGCTGTAGTGGCCATGAGATAGCAGGGTTTCAGGTCCTGAGGGAAGTAAGGAGGACACCTAGCAGACTAAGGGCCAGAATTTTACATTGTTTAGAGAACTGGTAAGTGTTTTCCTGTAAGAGGCTGCTGTGAAGGGCAGAAGTGTACAGGACATGTTAATCTCCAGAGACAGTTTCCTCAAACTGCAAACATTACTCATTCTAATGTTCTTGAAAATAGTGGGCATGACAATAAGCCTGCTAGGCTGCAGGGAGAGCTCCTGACTTGAGCAAAACCGAAGTCTACAAAAGGTACTGATACTGTTTACATGTGCAGGAATGGCATTAAACTAGAGCTTGTTTGGAGTTGAAACTGAGGGATGCGGAGAGCAACAGGAAAGCTCTTACAAGTATGTAGACAGCCAAAGGAAGATTAAGCAGGACATGGCCCTGCTGCTGAATGGAGTAGGCATTGTGTGACATCATGGGGGTGCAGTGGGGATCTCGGAAGGGATCTGAGGTACTCAGTACTTTCTTTGCCTTGGCTTTCACTGACAGGGCCTGTTCTCAGGTGTGGCAGAATTTAAGGAGCAGAGATGTCATTCTTGGTAGAGGAAGATCAAGTTACAGAGTACTTAAGTAAAATGGACATATACAGACTCATAGGACCATGTGAGATTCACCCAAGGGAAGTGGCTGACATGATTGTGAGACCTCTCCCTATCATCTTTGAGAAGTGAGGGCAGTTGGGGAACATTCTCAGTAACTGAAAGGTGGCGAATGTTACATGCATCTTCAGAAAAGACAAGGAAGAGTAAACAACTACAGCAATGAGTGAAATAAATGGATTTGTATCATCATGATATTACAAAGATGTTAGAGCATTTGACTTGGTATAAATCATGTAACAAATGCGGAGATGCTTCTGGATCTGTATAAATTCTGTCTACAGGTATTTCTACATATGCTGTCTTCTGAAACGTCTGCTGTTAGCATTAGATTAGCTCATGGTAGAACTTACTTTCCAAGTGGACTTTGAGAAGTTTGGAAGTAAAGTGCCGTCAGCAGGCTGTCATTTAAGCAGTGCGTTCTATAGGTGCATTTTAAACTGGACTTTGTGATGTGGTAGTCAACACTGGCAGCTTTCTTCAAGCCTATTTATAGGATCAGTGATGTATTACTATTGTTAGTGTAGCTGAACAGGTCCAGAAAGATAAAATGGAGTTTAGTTATGCATTGACAGCAGTTCTGTGTAGCTGTTCAGATTAATTTGATTGCAGTGGCCTTAGTGCACAGCTGGAGAGCAAGCATGTTCCTTAGAATGGCAGCAGTGCTTCTGTCCTTGTTGTCTGTCTTGTCCTTCATTCACAGGCAGTTAAGCCATTTGCAACTCAGCTGCTGAATACCAGTATGTACGGATGACATGTCTCATAGGCAAACTGAAGCTGGTGACAGTTTACCTTATTATGACATGCTGTGTGTTGTAGCAGCTCAGTAGCTGTTTCATGATTCTGTGAGGGCTGACAACCTGACAGTTGTTCTAAGCTATGTCATTCCTGTTTGTGAGTTGAAACCTGTTTTTAAAATGGGCTTTCTATGCAGGCAAGGCTTGAGCAAGTTTGGAAATGTTTTAAAGTTGCTTTTGTGTTTTGCTGTGAGGCAAACTACAGTGGCAAAAGAGACTTAATTTGGAAGCCTAGGTTAATAGATTCGAGTTTGATTCTTCATATGGTTTATTCCCCACCCTGATGCTCAGCCATTAGCTATTACAAGAATACCATGTCACTTTCTGGGTTTAAAAATGATTGGAAGACTATTCAGATGTGATAATACAGTGTTGTCTGTTTTGTGGGTATTTTAATACATAACCAATAAATTAATGATTTTGCAGTTATACTGGTCTTAAATTTTGATCCTTTGTACTTTAAAAGATGGAGAGTTTTTCTTCCATGTAAATGAAGTAAAGATTCACAACAGAAATTTTATTCTTTAAAGCAAGGTACCATCATGATGATCAAGCAATTTTACTAGTAAGCATGGAAGGTGATAGCCTAAAACGTACAAGAGGAAGCTGTCTTGATGAAACCCTGTTGAATAGAATAAAGATTTCCTGTTTGCCAAGTCCATTGCTGTTCAAAGTCCAATAGGTTTTAGTGGCAGAGTTAGTGCCGAAAGACTCTTAGGAGTTGTTCTAATCTAGGGACTTTTGCTATGTTGCATTTTCTGTACTGTTCTTGTACTCTGTAAGAGTTGCTCCTACTCAAGAGTTTTGAGTGTTATGTGTATTAATAATTCTGTGAATGTGGAGGGATGAAACAGGATGTAAACATTTGTCTGTAATGAGTGTTTGCAGGGAAGCAAAGGTCTGCTGCTTTTCTCGAATTAAACTACCACCAGTGTGGTTCTGTTTTTGAAAGAAACACTGCATTTTACTGCAGCTTTAAGGTAAAAGCCAATCTAATCTGCAGATAATCAAAAAAAAGTTAAGATTAATTTTGAATTACAAAATTTGAGTGAAGAGTTGTGTTCTCTGGAACAGCTAGTATGATCCAAGATGAGGACTGTGGAATGCTCTGGTAGTACACATCTGAATTTTAAGATGTTTGTTTTTTTGGAAACCGAGTTCTGTCTCATTTACAAGAACATAATAGACACTTTTCACTAATACTTCTAACTTTTTTATTCAGACAGATTAATATTACTGATTTCCTAGACAGTGATACTGAACATGGCTTCTTAAATAAGATCAGAACTGTGTTTTGTCTCCAGTGTGTTATGTGATTGATACATAAAATTGTTTCCTAGATGACAGACTCTCAGATAAATTTCTTATAAATTTTTCAGCACAAACTATTATTTCCAGCTCTTTGGGCAAACAAAAAAATCTATCCTAGCTGAAATGTAGGACTCATGAATCCCTACCCTCAGGGTCCACTTTGAAGACTCTGTTTTAATTTTTAACCTGCATAAGTGAAAAACAAATACGTGAATTTGTTGCTAGTAGCATAGGAGAAAGCAACTGCAATTTGTAAGTACTTGCCCATGTACAGAATGAGATTCAGTACTCTTGCCATTCAGTCATGGTTTTGCTGATTCTGTTTCTGCTGAAAACCACGCAATGTATTGCAATGTGATGCAATGAGGTGGAAGATATTTTCAGAGCAATAGTTAAACATCATACATGATGTCCTCACAAAGATGAAGTGCCTCTTTTTGTGGCACTGTTTTTCAAAGAACCTGCCTACCTGTAAGCAGTGAAGTTCAAGGAGTGGAGGAATTCGGTTAGATCAGCACAGTGTCTGTTGTGTGTGGTGAGGTCTTTCTGTCAGTTGCTCTGTTAAGGGAGCACATGGATAGTAGAACACAGGAATTTATACTAGAGATTCAACTAGTAGCATCTTCTGGAGTAGATTAAGTTGAACCTGCATCAGGATGCTCTGCATGGATTCTGTTCTGCCTATGTTGAATTGTCAATAAAATGTACAGTTGTATTGCCCGTTGGAGATTGCAAGAGATACTTTGAAACTTTGATAAAAAGAGGACTAATATATTTTACAAGCCAAATATAGCCCTCTTTCACCTCCTTAGAACCTACTCTGCTACAGTTCTTTATTTTCCAAAGTGTGGATGCTAACCAACCTACTATTGCTTACTCTTAAGCTAAGCAAAGTAATCTTTGTATTTAATATAAAATACAGGATTTCTAGGATTCTTCCAGGATAGAAGTTTTTTTTAAAAAATAGATATAGTAAATATAATGACATCAAAAATACTTGTTCAAAACCTTCATATTAGCTAAGTTTTCTTGCTTCTTGGGTGAATAGAAAGCCACTAAGGCAGTGTTCATTCAATCCTATGCAATATGCATACCAGAGTTTAACTACTTCTGTGTGTAACTGAGCCACAGTGTGGCCGTGCTCTCTTGTGTGCACGTAAAGTAGTGTAATTCAAACACCTACATCCAGGTCACAAATGGGCTGGAGGGAAGGGAGGACAAGACTGGGGTTTTTGGTTTTGTGGTTTACTTGAATTAAGTCAAATTACTTAGCTTACTTGAAAACCTAATGGCTGTATAATGATTGTGGTCAGTCTTAAACACATTCAAAGAAACTAAACTTTTTTTAGCTAAATCTCTCTGACCATTCATCAGAAATGAAATAATAAATTGATTTGTTCATTGCTATAGAATATAAAGCGTGTATAGAGAGCGCACAGACTGCAGGAGAGTCCTTACAGAATATCTTCAAACTTCATTTGACTTCCTTCTGTCAATTTTAGTTTGTTCACTTGGTCTTTCTCAGAATACCAGTTCAGTTTAGTGTCTCTGCTGCTTCTTCCTATGCCACTAGCTTCTCTGTAATCTGCATTGCTGTCATCTTACACCTTTGAGGGCTAGCCTGCCTTTGCTACCGTGTGAAAAGCAAAAGGACGCATCTGTACTTCTTCAATAGATAACAAAGTTCAATTCAGCTGTCTCAAACTAAATTGTATCTGCCTTATTTAAAACTGTGAATTGATCTGTGCTTAATATTAGAAGGCTGAGGTAGTGATGTTTGGAATGTGTATGGCAGGGAAAGAAGGATGTGCCTTAGGGATTTGGAGATAAAACAGACTTAGTAATGAAATAGCCGCTTATGGCAGTTTGTAAATTTAACTATGCATAAAACTGCTTTCGTGCCATAGGACTGAAAGGGTGCTGATATGATCCTGATTTTTAGGTGATTTTCAGGAGAGCGCTAGGGAGATACAAATAAGTTCACCTCACATCAGTACCAGGCATATCAGTGGACATGACAATAAAGTCTAGTACTAGTGAAAACCTAGGTAAATGCGGTGAATGGAGGAGGAAGATGGATTCTGTGGTGCTTGCAAAAGACAGTGATGCTTAACAAATCTTACCAGGTTCTTAGAAAATGATAAGAAGTGTGGGGATGATACAAATGGAACCCGGTAGATGTTTGGAAAGAGCCAGACTAATTCTGTTGGCATGTGAATCTCACAAGATAGTTTCCTGGTTTAGGCTGTCCTTTGGATTTTTCTGTTGGCCGCTGTCAGAACAGGGTACTATCAACCTCTGATCTCACAGTGTTTAATTTGTTTTAAGACACAGAACTAAGCATAACAATTCACTAACTGAAAGTAATTCACTACCTGAAAGTTTCTGGAGATTGACACAAATGTATTAAAGTTATTGTTTTCACTGAAGTGTGTTGTGGACTCTGCTGTAGCAATTTCAGAGGAGTAACATACTAGGAATGCTGTAGATTGAAATTACAAGATACTGCTCAAGTTAATTTCTTTAAATGTATGTGTTAATATCTGATTATCTCCTAATTCTGTGTTGAAGGCATAAAATACATGTCTTATACTAAGTTTCCCTTTCTCAGACTGAATTTCTCCTCATTGTTTTGATCTTGAATAAGATAAAACCTTAGTGGTTCTGGGGAGGTTTGCATGACAAAAAATCCAAGGCTGTAAATTGCATGTGGCATGTTGCTTACCTATGAAGGCTGGCAATAAGACAAAAAATAAAAATCATTAATGGTATTTTGGCTGTTTGATTTTGTGATATTATCACTCATATGCCCAGAAGATATGACAGACAAACAACTCTTTCTTCTTCTAGATTAGGTCTTTTGTTGTGGGTTGGTGGGGTTGGGTTTTTTTTGGGTTTGGGGGGTTTTTTTGTGTGTAACTTAGTCTGACTTGTATACTCTTGGGGGTGGGTGGGGAGGAGCTATGTTTTGTCCTCTGAATGTTGCTGCTGTTCATAATCTCATATTAGGGGTTATAGTTTAAGAAAGTTCTTTCAGGTTTCCACTTTGAGGCTATCTATTATTAAGATTAGGTAGACACAATGACACTGGGGGTATCTGTTTAACAGGGGCATATTGTACTCATTTCAGATGCTTCAGGATAGATACACGAGCTACCAAGATCAGTGTTTTTTATTTACCTGCAACTTAGATCAATTATTTGGCGTCTCTTTGGTAAGTTTAATTTAATAGATGTCATTCAAATCACAGAATCTGTTAAGAGAAACTTTCCATTCAGTGCTCGCTACATGTAACTGAGACTGTTACCTCTGATTTATATTTTTGATCCTATATAATATGAGTATCTTGGATAAGCATAGGTTATCTTGTAGAATGGTAGGAGAATAATACCGACAGATGTTATTGCCATGCAGGTGAAGTTTCACTGCTTTAATGTAGAGTAAAAATATGTGAAAATAACCATTAAGAACTAGTCTCAAAGTCCCCGGCCATTGGAAGGATCTGATGAGCAAGAATATACTAGTAAAACTTTAAAGCTACTTGTGGTTGCTTAATGATTTCAAACTCTTGCAAGTGGTTTCTTATTAAGCTTCATAAGGTGCTTACCAAGAAAGTATATCTACAGCCCTGTTATGTATGAGGAAAATGGAAGTGGAGGAAGAATGTTCTTGTCAAAGTAATTTTAAATCACAGTGAAATACAAGAATGAAATCCAGGTCTTGGAAACAGCCTACAAACACTTTCTATTAGTACTCAAGTTTTCTTGAATGTGAAGTTGGTAGGTTAAACTGTAAAATTACTTGAAGCAGTTGTTCTCTTCATGGATTTATTTTAAAAATCTGGGTTATTCTCCCACTCTTCTTCAGTGTTGAGGCTTCTATCACTACTTGTACTGCTGCGCTTTTGCATGTTTTTCTACAGGCAATGATGTCTTGGTATAAAACTTGTCTTTATATGTTGTAAACAAGCTGATCCAAAATTCTTTCTTGGTACAAGTGAAGGTTTGTCTAAAATTATGTAGAATAGGCTATATGCTATAGGTCTTCTTTTGTGCAGTTCGAAGTAAAACAATTCTTTACCTTCAAACTCTTCAGGATGCAATGTGGTGTTGAAAGTGAAGGTTGGCTTTTCCTGTCAACGAGAGTTACAGGTAGTACTAAGATGTATCATCTAGTTATAAAAAATATAATATGCTGCAACTTCAAACGTTGAAATGCCTTCCTTTCTTAAGTTTTAAAGTAGTATTTCTTTAAAACAGAATAAATTTACTTGCTGAGTTTCCAGTGGTACTGTGCAGATGTAGGCAGGCTTTAGGTAGGCATCGATGTGCTATGTAGAAGTAGGCAGGTGCAGAATGGTATTCATCCTGAATCTCTAGCATTTTATCATAAATCATGCTAATGGCTATGAAGGGTCCACTACTTATTTCAGTATCTACATTGTTACCAATCACTTGGAATGTAGTAGGATGTCTGCTTTTCTGTGTAAACATTTTTATGCAAACTGGAGGTTAGAGTATGATGACCAGTACCTATGCATTTTCCAAATTCTATTGTGGACTTTTTTTATTGCCTCCCCAAAAAGGAACACCATTGTTTCAGGTTGAGTAAATACACATGTATATATGTGTGCATTTCATATTTTTATGTGTATATATATATTAAAAAATAGGTATGTTTGTGTGTGCGTACAGTTTGTATATGGTAGAGCATACATAAGGAAACAGCCACTGCTTCACTCAAAACTGGATGTTAATCATATGTTTTTAATTTATCGCTAACTTAATTAGGAGAAACTTTATGAAGAATTCAGGAGGATTTGTTTAGCAAATGTGATATGGCTGTACTAGATATGTTTTTAAAGCAGTCTTTGAAAAATAAAAGGCGGGATTCCAACTTCTAAAAAAAAAAAAAGGTATTTAAGAATACTGGAAGGCAAAAGAACTATATGTGTTGATGGTTACCAAATGATTTTGAGTAATGTCATTCCATAAGCATGATGTTCATGCTTATGGTGGAATAGGCATTTTTGTAAGCCTGGTGTTTAAGGCCCATGTTTTGGGAGTCTCTGTAAAGGCACAGGGCAGAATATGCTATCATGGAGGGATGAATTACTGTGAAAGGATACATTTTATTAATTGTGTTATTTTTTTTTTTTCTCCTGAATTAGTTTTAATGGTGGTAAATACCAGACTTCTTCTGTTATCTCCAAGCGGGTGTGTTCTACTTTAAACTGTAAAAGCTTCTTAATGCTGAAGAGAGTTAAAAAGGACTTACGACATACATAGAATATAAAATGAAGGTGGTATATTGCATAGTACCTGATCAGTTACTGTTCTGAAGACTGCAAACTGGAATTATATGAATGTTCTTAAATGTGAATTAAGGGAGATTATTTTTTAATTATTTCTCCTAAGTAATTCTCCTAGCAATTCAACTTGTGAATTATACGTCACCTCTGAAATACAACAACTAACTGTTTAATCAAAAACTTATGTCACCTGGGGCTTCTTGAAGAAAACCGACTTAACTGATATTACCCATGACACTTCCTCTTGAGATCCTTCTGAAAATTCTTGGCTTCAGTGATGTAACTCAGGTGTAAAAGTTTCTCGAAAGGCCAGATACTTCTAGTTTTAAATGAGATCATGTATGATGAGACCTGTTCTGAAATGTGTTGGCTTTTTCGTTCCTCCTTGCCTTATGATTAGAAGGGGGGGTGTGGTTAATGTTTGATTCTCATAACATAAGATCTGAGTCTCTTACAAGGTTTTAATCTTTTCCTATGTCACTATAATGATGAAAACCAATCTCTTTTGTGGGTAGGATTTCTTTAATTGCAAGAGTTACCAATAATGTAATCAGTCATGCTGATCTTTCTATTAATACCAACTTTCTTAAGCAGTAGTTAAAATTCTTTAGTTTTGTTATCTCAGTAAGGTATTCTGTTTCTTTTCCTTCTAGGCTATTTACTTTCTAGAAGAGAGGGTCAAGCAGGATCCCCTGAAAAGCCATTGTCTGATCTGGGTCGTCTCTCATACTTGGCTTACTGGAAAAGTGTCATATTAGAATACCTTAACTGCCACCATGAAAAACAAATCAGCATCAAAGGAATGAGTCGAGCTACTGGAATGTGTCCCCATGATATTGCCACAACCCTGCAGCAACATAGCATGATAGATAAGAGAGAAGATAGGTCAGTGAATCTTGTAAAAACTTAAAAAAATCTGTGATTAAACATTTACTTTCTTTACTTGCAAAACAGTTGATGTGAAAAAGGTCTGTGTAAAATTCTGAGTTTAAAATGAATGATAACTGTCTTACTGAAGAAGTCAGTACAGCCGGGTCTTCTTAATGGGGTCTTATGTAAAGAGTTTTTCTCCCTAAACAAATGGTGGTGTTTTGGATCCTCTTTCATGTTAATAGTTATTAGAAGGGTGCAGCCACCTTGAAATATTTTCAGCGAAGAGTTTTGTTTCATTCAGTATCATCTTCCGTAAGTACAATTCCTGACTCTTGCTTTGCAAATATCTTGCTTTAAATAACAGTGAGGGAAAAGTTTCTATTTAATGTTGTGATCAATGATGAAAGCTAGTGCACTAGGAAGGTGAGTTCCTGTTTTGTGAATATCTTCCTTCTTAATGGTCATGATTGATACTTTTGATTTAAATAGGTTGGTTTTGTTGTTTGGGCTCTCTTTTTCATTATATGACTTCCAATGGTATTTCTGTTTCTGAAGAGCTCCTTAATTCTTTCTGGGTATTCCAATCATAGAAACTTTATAATCAAGCAAAGCTGCCTTAGAAACAGTGAGCTGCCAAAAAATAAAACATAGATGAGGAATAGCTCAGCCTCAGTAACTTTTGAACTAGTAAGAATGCAAGTCTTCAGAAAGGAGATAGGCTTACAGGATGGTGTTATGAGAGTAGTAAGGGGAGTGCTGTCATTGCACTGAAACCTTAACTTTCTCAAGTGCTTATTTATCCACAACCTGATGCGACAATGCATTTTAAGGGAGAATCAGATAAGTATTCATTACCTACATGCAGCTTCTGCTCTGTCACAAATTATTATAGGCCCTGAATACTCACACCCAGTTAGAAAATAACATTTTTTCATTTATAGCATTCAAAATACTTTATGAATAGGGTCAGGTAGTCTTTTTTGAAAGGTAGTAAAGCTTAAACAGGGACATGAACTGACCTGGCTAAAAGGTATCCAGAAGGTCAGTGGCTGAGCCAAGAAAAGAAATCACTTCTTTGAAATTCCTGCCAGACACCTTGGGTATGACTTCCTACGATTTCCTACATTTTGTTAATTTTTCCTATGCATAGTGAAATAGAAGTTTGTCACAACTCTGTGAAAGGGGTTCACCTGGATCTGATTATTTTTTAAAGCATTCTCTCAGTGGAAAGCAATATTGTCACTTAACCTACCTGATTTTTACAGCATGTGAAATCCTTGCTAAAAACATTTTTTGTTGTTTAAAATTGTATAGTTCTTTTTAACAGGGGACTTTGGTGGGATACGTGCTAGTACATTAGCATACTGTGCTATTATGTTAGTCTTTACCTACTTTTGATACACTACTTCATTTCATTGTGATTAGAAAGTTGTTTTCTACTGCATCAGCATAGAACTAAGGTACATTTTTATGCTTCATTAGAAGACCCATGTTTCTAACTTGCTTTCTTGTCCAGTTAGCTGCCGTCTTCAGTTGTAATATTAATGGCTTTCTCACTCTCGTGAGATCAGTGGATCTCACGATCCACAATGTTTTCTATTTATGCTTGTATGTCATACTAAAATTGGAAATTGCTCTGGCAATGACTGACACGCCAACACTAAACCTCTTGCATGGATCTAGAGTAGTCAACTATAAAACCTTCACTTTCCTGTCTGTTGCCTTAGTGATTGAGCTTTCACTTCATGAACTGTTGTTTCCTCACTTTGTCTAGGTAAAGAGTCAGCAGTTTGTGTGTTATCTGTGTATGTCAGCTGATATTTGTAGTTTGATGTATCCATTTATTTACCCATCTATTTTCACAGGTTATTGTGCAAAAGGATTTAAACTGTAGGAAGGTTGGTTTAGGTGATCACTTTCTAAAATTACTGTTTATTGTATTGTAGATTTGTAATTATTAGAAGGGAAAAGCTGATTTCAAGTCACATGGAGAAACTGAAAGCAAATCCACGTATCAATGAAGTAGATCCTGAAAGCTTGAGATGGACTCCTTTGTTAGTTTCTAATGCTGCAGTTTCTGAAGAAGAGAGAGAAGCAGAAAAGGAGGTAATAACAGAAACAACTTCTGCATTTCCCTTCCGTTGGATGTCATCACTCTGAATATTTAGCATTAGGCTGTGTCAAATAGACCAGTTTTAACTTTGACCACTGCTTAATGATTGCAGATACTGATATTATTGTAATAAACAATTTGTGGAAGCTGTGCAGCAAGACATGGTAACTTTGGGGGGTTGAATATGAAAACTTAAAACATGAATCACTTGTCATGGAACTGTATTTATCACTCTTGAGGTAGTCGAAGAGCATGTAATCAGATGAAATTTGGTGCAGAGCTCAGGGGCTGCAGTGTCAATTGATTCTTTGTGTTATGAACTTGCTCAAAGTGATCCATGTCAGTGGGCATGTAATGTAGTGCTAAAGGACTTAAATCAATTCGCTGCATCATTAATAGTGCTAAATATCCCATGAAATGCAATCTTCTTTGGTTTGTTATCCTAACTGTTGTAAAGGAGCTACTAGATGATTCAGCTGAAATTTTGTTGCTAGGTTAGCCAGTAGTGCTAATCAACGTTGACTTGTTGTAACTCTTTAGCTGAACGTAAAGGATATGGCTAAGTAAATGCTGTTTCAGTGATCCATTATTTTAACCTCAACCCTTCAGGCTGAGCGTCTGATGGAACAAGCTAGCTGCTGGGAAAAGGAAGAGCAAGAAATATTCTCCACAAGAACTAATAGTAGGCAATCACCTGCAAAAGTACAATCTAAAAATAAATATTTGCGATCTCCAGAAAGTGTGGCAGTGGTGGGGGAGCGAGGGCAATCCACAGAGCAATCTAAGGAAAGCAGCGAGGAGGATGGCGGGGATGAGAATCAGCAGAGTTCACCTCCTCGGCTGACAAAGCCGCAGTCGCTGGCCATAAAAAGAAAGGTGTGTTCAATGGTTTGGTTTAAAATCATTCATCTCTGATTTCAATCAAATAGTTATCATCACACTAACAATCTAGTTTTTACAAACATTTATTAGACTGTTCTAATCCTTTCTATATGGTTTGGACACTGAACAATTCCTGTCTTCTGTTTTTTTTTCCCCTTCATCCAATTTTTTTGTCTTTTGGATTTTTCACAGAACTGTAAAATACTAGTGACACAAATCAGAATTTCCTGTTAATTTTTAAACTAGTGATTGCCCTCTGCTGTTTGGGATTGGTATTGGTTCAATATGTTAATGGTTCTTCATTTTTTCATTTTAAGATGGAGTCCAGCTTCTGGGGTTTGTCTTTTTACTGTTTTTAACATAGGAACTCCTTAAAGCAGAGAATACTGTTTTTCAAAAGCAAATGCTGTTAAAAGGGGTTTTTTACCCATATTCTTCTAATTGCCAGTAGATTTACATGTTAAATTCTGGTTACTGCAGTGTTTACATAATTCTTAATTTAATTGAAAAATCAGCTATTTGAATGGTTTAAATTAGTAGACTAAGCATCCCAAAATTTTTAAGTGCTCACCTTAGCATATGTATTTAGGTGTCTCTGGTCAGAATTGGAGTGTCCCTTTGTTTATACTTTAGAAGAGCAAACTTTAAAGTAACTATAAATCTGTGAGAATGCTTAATAATAGAAACACAAACTGTTGAACAGTTTTTTAGTTATAGCAGCCAACTGTAGGATTCTTTTAGTGTATTGTTGAGACTAATGTGAAGCCTGGGGTGCGCTTCCTCTGCTGTTACCTATTTTTCTATATACATACTTATTTCTAAAATAGCAGAAACCAGAAATGTAGAAGAATAAACTTTGATACTTGTCAAGGTTGTTGGGGAATTTTAAATCTACAGAGGAAAAATGTGTAAGTACAATTTATGTAATATTTCTATGAATATTATTTGACAGAAGAAAGTAAAAGTCACTACAGTATGAAGAAAATTCTAGCCTTAATTTTCACCTACAGAAAAGTTCGTGTGCCTATACAGATACATACCTGTATTAACTGTTTAGACATTTTACTTTTAGATTCTGTCTACATTTGGATTTGATGCAATGTAAGGTATTTTTTGAATGAGTAAATAGATGATTGTAAACTCACTTTACAAAAATTTACTTATGTCCAGAATCAGCTTACAAAGGAAGGAATGTAGGAAGCGTTATGTTTGTGGAATTATTTTTCAGAGACCTTTCATACTGAAGAAGAAAAGGGGCCGTAAACGCAGAAGGATTAATAGCAGTGTTACAACAGAGACTATTTCTGAAACAACAGAAGTGTTGAATGAGCCATTTGATAACTCAGATGAAGAGCGTCCCATGCCACAGCTGGAACCTACCTGTGAGATGGACGGGGAAGATGATGACTTGAAGCCTGTGATTAGAAAAGCTTTTGAGTATCAACCTGGGCAGCAGAAACAGGAGGAGGAGGAGGAAGAAGAGCAGAACAAGGAGGAGAAAGAGATTCGTTGTTACAGGAGTGACGACAATTGTACAAGTAAGCTGAAAATGTTCTTATGTTTTCACAAAAGTAATTTGCTGGGTGGTCTTCAAAGGAAGTGTTTATTTTTGTCATAAATCTGGAAATTTTTAACAAGATGTATTTAGCCATTTTGGTCTTAAAATCTTATGGTCTTAATATGCTTTCTGCTTAGAGGTACTACTGGAGCCATTAATCTCACGTAGTTTATTAGAATTCAGTGGTAGCTTCAGACTTTTTTTTGGCTTGTTTCTATTGTATTTACTACTTCTGTTATTCCTGACCCATTAATATTATAAACTGGTTTTTGTATTCAGAAAACAAGTGTTTTCCAGTCTGAAGCACTACAGTCCGTGTCATGTTGCCAAAACCAACTTTTATGTCCCTACAGCAGGGCATTTCATACTCAACAGAGCAGGGATATCACTGGAATGTTGTCTAATATTGGTTTTGTATCCTTGGTAAAGGATACAAGCAAAAAGTAAGACTTGATTTACACAGATACCTTTCTATTCAGCATTGTTGATAATTCCATGAAATGTTTGCTGTTTCTGGGGCACAATATGTCCTCAGCACCGGGATCCCTACTTTTTTCCCCACAAAAGAGAGGGATAGTTTTAACTGTCTTCTTTAAAAACGGCTTATCTAGTTTGATTTCAAGGATGTTCCCTGGCAGAAAAGCTAATGGATGGATAGTGAAACTACTAATGAGCTTTTCTGAATGTATACTTGTGCCTTGACCTTCTGGCTCTCAAATTACGCTTAGAAGTTTTAATTCCAGAATGAATGACTGGATTCTCAGGTCTGTATATTTTCTCTTAAGAAGCCAGTGGGTACTACTTTAGTGTTTCCATAATTGCATGGGAAGTTTAATCTTTGTAATCCTCAGTTGAGGGACCATGCGCTGATTTCTATTTTAAACAGGTTTTGTGCGACTAGAGCAACCATGCTTACAAATATTGGTGCTGTTACAAACCAGTGTAGAGGTATATTAGAATATTACTGCTTTTTCATGCTTTTCAACAGAAATGAATTAAACTAATAGTAGCAAATTTGGAGTGTTCTAGTTATGTCCCAGTAGTCAGGTTTGCACTGCTTTAACTAGGCTGATACTGTGTATTTGTCCATGGACCGTTTCATCACATTAATTGACTGTAGGAGCATTAGAACACTACAGTGAGAGGCAGAACTTGGCAAAGGAGTATCGCTGAAGCCATTACACTCCCAAGTGCGGCACATTATATCCTGAGGACTCTCCCTTTTTCTCATGTATATGTAAGTGGTATCCGAGGAGAGAGGAGAGGAGTGAATGTCTTCGTAGTTTTTTTTTTTTATAGTCAATGGATTCATGTAGTGCTCTGATGCACTCTGTGTTCAGTTTCAATTATCATTTGGCTTTAGTCATGTATTGTGAGCTGTATCATGATATGCTGCCCGTGAGAAGATACTAGAATGAACCATCTTTTTTTTCTTCTTTTTTTTTTTCTCCCCCCTCCCCCCCCCCCCCCCCCCCCCCCCCCCCAGTGTTGGTAGTAAAGCATGATTATATGCTTACTATGGCTTGTCCTCCAGAATGGTCAAACAGGAAATTCTAGACTCTCGTGTTATTACTGTCAAAAAAGATAAATATCCATTAGATCAATGTCTACCTAAAGTGATGGCATACCTCTATTCTAAAACCACAGATTAATAATCAAATATTTGGACAGTATTTTTGTCTTAGTTTACCTGTCTTGTGATTTAAATCTGGGATTCTTCTAGTGTATAAATGGTGGTTCTGATGGTCATAGTTAAAAGGCCACCAAACAAGAACAACTTTACATACCTGTGTAAGTGTGTTTGAGCTGTAGATATTATGTCATTCTGTTGTAGTCTGAGATCTGTTTATAACTCTTGTTCCAGAGTTTCTTAATACATTTTGAGTTTATAAATTACTTTTGGGTTTATGTTTGAAAATATTGACTAGTTTGTGCAAGCTAAGACTTTTCTTTTGTCTCTGTTGCCTCCCAAAGATAATACAGAGGATGTAGCTGTATTGGAAGAAAGCACTAAAGACAATCTTGAACCTTTAAAGAGTAAGCAGGGTTGGCCCAAAGGAGTTAAGCGTGGTCCATCTAAATGGAGGCAAAGCAAAGAAAGAAAACCTGGCTTTAAGCTTAATTTATACACTCCACCTGAGACTCCTATGGAGCCTGACTATCAGGTGCTGGTGGAGGAACAAAAGGAAGTAGCTGAAGACAAGCCCTGCTCAGTTCCTGCTGTTATGGAGGAAGCGATTAAAGAGCCTGTTGAAGTATTACCACCACCAGATGACGAGCTAAAAGAGGTAGAACCTGAACCTCTGCATCCACCCAGTGAACCCTTTGAAAAACAAGAAAACAATAGGATGAAAGCTGGGGAAGACAAAAGGAGTGTAGAAGAAGGGGGAATCAATTCAAAAGATCAAGAAAAAGACAAAGCAGAAGAGGCGTTTCTGCAAAAAGAGGAGGAGTCCATGCATTTGGATGATCAGGAGGAGGAGGAGGAGGAGGAGGATGAAGAACCTTCTCACAATGAGGATCACGATGCAGATGATGAAGATGATAGCCACATGGGTTCAACAGAAGTGGAGAAAGAGGAATTGCCTGGCGAAGCTTTCAAAGAAATGCTGGAAACACAGGAGTCTTTTTTAGACGCAAATGTTCAAACTGGTAATTCCAATCAGGAGGACATAATGGATTGTGGTGTTGACCTGGCAGCTGATGAGTGTGAAAGTGACCAGAAAGAACTTGCTACAGATTCAGACCCAGTACCTGAATCTGACGATGATCATACAGATAACAACCAGGACCAAAAAGCTGGTGAAGAGTTACATTCCAATTTGAAGGGAGAGAGTACTGAGACCATGGAGATTGATTCAGAGACTGTTCAAGCAGTACAGTCTCTAACCCAAGAAGCAAGTGAACATGAAGATACGTTTCAGGACTGTGCAGAGACTCAAGAGGCCTGTAGAAGTTTGCAAAACTATGCCCATAATGACCAAAGTCCCCAAATGACCACTTTGGATGACTGTCAGCAGTCTGACCACAGTAGCCCAGTTTCATCTGTGCACTCTCATCCTAGCCAGTCAGTTCGTTCTGTTAATAGTCCAAATGTTGCTCCTTTAGAGAACAGCTACGCTCAGATCAGCCCAGATCAAAGTGCCATTTCTGTGCCGTCTCTACAGAACATGGAGACCAGCCCAATGATGGATGTTCCCTCAGTTTCTGATCATTCGCAGCAAGTTGTGGATAGTGGGTTTAGTGACTTAGGGAGCATTGAGAGCACAACAGAAAACTATGAAAACCCAAGCAGTTATGATTCTACAATGGGTAGTAGTATCTGTGGAAACAACTCTTCTCAAAACAGTTGCTCGTACAGTAGCCTTACGTCTAGTAACCTAACACAGAGTAGCTGTGCAGTGACACAGCAGATGTCTAACATTAATGGAAGCTGCAGTATGATGCAACAAACAAACATCAACTCTCCTCCCACTTGTAATGTAAAATCTCCCCAAGGTTGTGTTGTTGAAAGGCCTCCAAGCAGCAACCAACAGTTATCCCAGTGCAGCATGGCCGCTAATTTTACACCACCTATGCAGTTAACTGAAATCCCTGAGACTGGCAATGCAAACATTGGTTTATATGAAAGAATGGGGCAGAGTGAATTTGGAGCGGGGCATTACTCACAGCCATCTGCCACCTTCAGCCTTGCCAAACTGCAACAGTTAACTAACACGCTTATGGATCATTCTTTGCCTTACAGCCATTCAGCTGCTGTAACTTCCTATGCAAACAGTGCCTCTTTGTCCACTCCCTTAAGTAATACAGGGCTTGTTCAGCTTTCTCAGTCTCCACATGCTGTTCCTGGAGGACCCCAAGCACAGGCTACCATGACCCCTCCCCCCAACCTTACTCCTCCTCCCATGAATTTGCCACCTCCCCTTTTGCAGCGTAATATGACTTCATCGAATATTGGAATATCCCACACCCAAAGACTGCAGACTCAGATGGCCAGCAAAGGTCACGTTTCTGTAAGAACCAAATCCACACCTCTGCCACCTGCTGCTGCAGCCCATCAGCCACAAATTTATGGGCGTGCTTCACAGACTGTGGCCATGCAAGGGCCTGCGCGGACCTTAACAATGCAGCGTGGTATGAACATGAGTGTAAATTTGATGCCAGCCCCAGCTTATAATGTCAATTCGGTGAACATGAATATGAATACCCTTAATGCTATGAATGGTTATAGTATGTCCCAGCCGATGATGAATAGTGGATATCACAGTAATCATGGGTATATGAATCAAACACCCCAGTACCCTATGCAGATGCAGATGGGAATGATGGGAACTCAGCCATATGCACAGCAACCAATGCAGACAGCACCCCACAGTAACATGATGTACACTCCTCCGGGGCATCATGGCTACATGAATACAGGCATGTCGAAACAGTCTCTTAATGGATCCTACATGAGAAGGTAGGCCCTTGGAGAGACAGACTACCAAACTGGCGTATTGGATTGATCTGCACAAATATCTTTTGGAGAGTACGATTTCAAAACCAGCAATTGGTGTGAATGCAAAAACATTTGTTGGCACCATTTAAAAGCTGTATGCAGCAGAAAGCCTTATACAAGTTTTTCTTTTTCCTTTATTTCTTGTTTCGGTTTCTGTTTCATTTTGGTTTTGTTTTTGCCTTTTTTTTTTTTTAACTTTGTGGGATTTAACTTTTCTTCTCTTTTCTTTGGGGGGAATTAGATGGTTTTCCATTTTTTGTTTATTTCATTGAGCTTGAAGTTCTCTGGAAAGGAAGAACTCTTTCTATGAACTGCAATTACACAGCAGCTGATGGTTCAGAGCCATTTTATGTGCCTGCTCCCATTAAAAATGTGGATAAATAGACTCCAAAACTATCAGACAGTACTGGATCGTGAGCTTTTCTCTCTCCTTTCCCCACATGTAAATGCCTTTTAGCAGTTCTTTTATTGTATTATTTTGTTTCTGAAGGTGACACTTCCGCATGCCGCTAATGTCTTTGTTAGTGACAGTGCATTTTGTAGTACTGTACAAGTGTTGTGCTTAACAGTAAGCCATTTCTTAATTTTTTTGCCTTGATTAGGTTACCCTAGTTTGAGGGGTAAAAAAAACAGAACTATATTTTTGTTAATTATAAAACTTGTAAAAAATAATAAAAAAAAGCTGCAAAAGCTATTCACGTTTTGGTTAGTTCAAAGGGTTTTATTGCTGTATGTTTAGTGTAAAGTTGAGACTCTTTTCCATTTTTGTGACCAGTTTCTTTGGGGCTGGGGTAGGAAAAAAGGCAGCTTTCTGTTTTATAAATACTGTTATGTTTTTTGTTGATTGAAACATCTCAGTGTTTATTTGTCAAGTTTTGAAACATTTTCATATATGTCCAAATACTTGGCAGGATTTAAAAAAAAAAAAGTAGTGAATTTGGTGTAAAGTTGCTATTTTATGGAAATGCCTCTAACTTTACATTTTCATTCCATCTGTAGATTTTTCTATCTTTATAAAATATTGGAGTTATTTTTTAAGGGAAAAAAATAGAGCAGTAGCGTGTGAATAGCTCAAACTAAGCTTACAGATCGCATGTAAAAAGGCAAAAGTTATTTGTGTCTGTTTATATTGCTTCCTTTTTTGTAGCCTTTGTACCTGTACAGAGTGACTGTAAGGGCCGAACAGAAGAGGCTTGATACATGTAAAAATAGGACCCAGTGACACTCTTGTATTTATCTGTTACCTTTTTAGTCAGTCACTTAAAAAAAACCCCACAAAAAACCACCCAAGAAACAAAAATAAAAACTGCAAAAAAACCAACACCCCCCCAAGCTGTACATTTTAACATAAAATAAATTATGATGAGCCATTTTTAGCCTCTTGTGTCTTGTCATAGTTTGATGTTGCATGGGAATTACCTCCTGAAACAGTGTTTGTTACAGTGCTCTCACATGCTTGATCTAAAGCCCGTTAAAGTTGATGGGGTTTGGATTAGGCTGTTAGAGCCTAAGTGTAGGTTACTCATCATAATTGCATACACCTTGTGAAAATAAAGAGTATCTAAGATTATTTTTTTTAATAATCTTAATAAAATATTGAATAAATATGTATTTAATACATTACAAGGTTGTCAATATTTAATGTATGAAACTCCTTTCCTATAGAAAGTGTTAATATATATGTGAAAGGATATGTGATAGTAACAGACATGGTATTTGAAGTGTAGCTTAATGATAGAATTATGATCTCTTCATTTGCCATTTATTGCTGGGTTACAAGACAATGCAAATCTTGTGTTGAACCTCTGAATTCTGTGTATATGCATGTATATGTGTACACACAAACACATACACACATATATGAACGCTTCTAATCTAGCAATATAAGGTCTGTAAAAATCAAGAGGACTGTCTATACGTGGAGCTTGTGAGTGGACCAAGTTTAAATTGGGTGCATGTGAATCTGCACCAGAAAAAAACCCATGTAAGAATTTTTCAAAATGCTTCTAATGTGAATGTTGCCACTGAATCCCCCTCTAGCCCACTGACACTGAAGGCAAGTTGCTAGCTAAGGTGCAAGGATTGGTCGTCTTGATTGAAAACTCTGTCGCCATCCCAGTATATAAAGCAGCTTTATAGGTGATATTTTATATGCTCAAGAGTCAGAGAAATGTATATTTCTTTAAATAAAACCCTTAAAGTGTGTGGTGTTGCTAAATCAAGAAATTGATACTACAGATGCATTCACATAACCTGTTCAGTTTTAATATGATGCAGCAGTCTAAGATAGTGGATCTGGATGGGACCTAAAATTGCTGGTTAAATGGTAATTTGGAATAACATTTGTGTTTTAGGAGTTCAGAAGACTTGATAAGGAGAGCACAATACAACAAAGATCTTTGTTCATGCACTTACACTTTCAAATTTCCTTTTCGAAGGCAGAGAGTATTCATAGTACTTAAACTACATGTGTGTGTGTCTTCACAAAGTCACTGTTGCCTTTTTTTTTATCCTTGGGAAAAGAGAAGGTAAACTCAGCACGGTTAATGTGCAGCCTTTGAGTGTGTATAACTAGGACCTTGTATTTTTCTGGAATAATTGCATCTCATAGTAGCAGTATGTTTTGTGATTTTTCATTTGTATGTTTTTACAGTGAGTGAAAAAGGCACCTGCGTCTTTGGCCACTGCTGTTTAGTTTCAGGTTTCCCTGCCTGAAACAGAGGCAAATCAGACCTTCCTTCCATTTCAGTACGTCCTAACCTGAAACAGAGCATCCTGACTCCAGAATATTGCTAGAATTCTGTATTTGCAATATATAAATTAAAACTTGGGTGGAAAATGATGTACGGTGTGTGCACAACATGCAGGTTTCCAATATTTTTTTTTAATTTCAGAACTGAATTCCTTTCAGGAGGACAAATGGCTCTCCTTTGTCTTTTCCCATAGTGACTATTCAGCTGTGAATTGCACTACTGCACTAACTTCTGTTATATAAGAAAGCTGTCTTTTCCTTGACAGATCTACCTGTTCTATGTATTGTGTGCCCATTGCAGTGTCAGTTTTGACTGTTCTCTAGCACCATCCCAGCTGAGAATTAACTCTTTCCTTTAATGTCTGAAAAGAATTCTTCACAGAGTTGCAGTAGATGATTCTTGTGAAATGCAGGAGGTTTCCTTGCCTGTGCAATCTTAGTTTTTGGTTTGACAAATAGGATACTTCATATCACTAGTGAATTCCAAGAGCAAAATAAACTTGCCTCATTCTGCACGTACGTTGCTTGCAGACCTGGCTCGTAGGTGAACTTGGTGCTGCTAACACTTACTAGTTAGCTTGTTAGCAACTTGCAAGGGTTGCCTCCTTTGTGGAAGCTACGTGTTATAGAACTTTTGCCTTTTCTGATTTTTGGGAACGTGGTAGGGAATAAAAGCTAGAAGTAAATAAGAAGTATGTTTAGTTCAGAATCGCTTAATTGGCATAGCTGTACCAGCAGAGTGCTTCAGGCAAGACCTGGTTCTAGGAAGGATACCTGTCTTTGGAGCAGAACCCACTTCATCTGGAAGCTGCTGAATGACAGTACTCCCGAAAGCTGTGCTCTAGCCCTTAGCAAAGACAGGAATGGTAAGTGTTACCACACTCTGGCTACCTGATCTCTTAGCAGTGGACAACATATAACCAATTTTAGACTAACTGTGTAAGAAGCTGCATGATTTAAGCAGAAACAGAACTTCTAAATGTACAAAACTTTTTCATGTTGGATCACTATGTGTTTTAGTTTTATAACCTGTTTAATTTGTCCGTCGGGCAGGCTGCTTGATGGAAACAAACTCCATTTATATACAGTGTGGTAAAGAGAAAGAATGGGCCTGGCATCTAATACAGCCTGTTCTGTGGAGACCGACACCTTTAGCAGCAAAGTGACCAGTGTAGTAAAGACCTATGGCTCTGTTTTTCTTCCTCTTTCCTTTACTTTTAATACTTACCTGTATTAAAACTATATATTTCCAGCATTGTTTATGACCTATATGGCCGTGTAGGTCAACTCTTCCATAGTGAAGCTCTGGGGTATGCATTGATTAAAAGTTGTTGTTTTGAGCTTTGTGGAGTAGGGAGGGAGTTTGTAAGATGATAGAAGGTAGGATTACAGTTCTGGGTTTATCGTAACTTTAGTTGAGTAAGTTAAATTCTTGGTAGTTTTTTTCCCATCTACTAAATAAGAATAAGTTTAATTAAGCCATGTTTAAGGCCTTCCAGTGCAGAAACACTGGAATAAGGGGTTCTGTTGATTTACTTGAGAAATCAGTTTTGTGCTATTTTTCATCTCCATGCAAGAATAGCAGCTCTTAGTTTCTGAGTAGCTTGGAATCCTGTCTTTTGGAAATTGTTGATACATTCTTCTGTCGCTATGTCAGTGTTGCCATGTGCCAATTTCCTAATCTGCTATGCAGGACAAAATGGGAACTACTTAAGTGTTCTAGTATTTTGCTTTCTATCAGTAGTTGGGAGGCTGCTGTTTGAAAGCTCTGTCAGTCTCCACGAAAAGCAGCTGGGCCTCAGGAAATTAAAATTTTTCCTGCGTATTTGCACAAGTCTCGGACTGCAAAAGAAATACTCATCTCCAGGCCCCAGAAAACGTTGTTTGAATAGAATTCTGTACGTAAATCAGGTACAAATCCTTCTCCAGTTACAGCAGTATCAAGCTATCATGCAGGATACAAGAAAGAAAATAACCTGTAACCTGATGGAGGGAAATCCTGGTAGATATTTGTTGTATTTTAGTATATCATTTGGTACAGAATTCCTGTCTGTAAGGCTAATGCTAAGAAACACACTTCTGCCATAGAGGTGAGAAAGTTCAGCTTTCTCCATCAGAGTGCGTGAAAGAGCGGGGCCGTGCGTGAAAGGCAGGCTTGTCTGACACAAGGCTGGGAGAGCTGTTGCATGTCTGGATTGTGAATTAAATTGCAGTAGACAGCAAGGTGCTCTGAAAAGGTGCATTTGGAGGTCTATGGAAGTAGATAGAGTTGAGGGACCTCGTCCAAGAATTTTTTGACTCTTTAAAGCCACATTGTCACTGGTCATTTATTTTTGAGGTGTGAAATTACTTCCTTTGAGTTCCCTTTTTATTTCTGGGGTTTTTTCTGTTGTTTTTTTGGTTTTATTTTTTTAGGGGATACTGAATTTGGTAATTACCAGAGTTTGTGTATTTCTATCATTAATATTGTTTACATTTTGATGTCTATTTTGTGTTTTTTAACTAATTTAATTGTGTTTATTGTGTTCTGCTGAGAATTTGAAGATAAGGTATTTTATTATACAGATAAATACAAATTGTAAATCAAAAGCATTGCATTATGCGTGTCTGCAGCCTTAGCTACAGTTACTGTTTGGAGAAGAAGATTTATGAGGTTTTGCACCCCAAAAGGAAGTGAAGGAATAGGAAAGCCTTCACACTAGAGATGCTAAGCCTGTAAAGAGCTGTTAACATCTACAAAAATGATTTAAAGTTGTGCTCAACTCTTTGATTTGCAGCATATACTTGCAGTTCTGAGTGGCATGTTTCTGCCCTGTGTTCTTGGTTTTTTTAAAGTACCAAGACTTCTGCAGTCCATAGTGCACCAAAGTGACAAAGTCTTTGTCACCTGGTGAAGACCAAGAGAATTCTGCTGTGCTGTCGGTGGCTAGGTCGCTCATCTCGGGCACTGAGGCAGTAAATAGCTCTTACCTGATACACTGAATTAGGCAAAATTCCAGCAGGGAGGGTGATGACTTGACCTTTTTGCAGATGCAAAAGTGGTGAACATGGCTTAATTGTGATCCTCCTCTACAGTATATTTTAAGAATATCAAATACTGCTGAGGTGGCAAAACTCTCATTTGTGTCAAAACACAGTTACTGATGACTTGTATCAAATAGAGCAAATTTAAGTTTAGGCAGAAAAGTAGATCCAGTGTCCCCATTTGTGTATTTGGACTAACTTCTGTCAACAAACACAATTACTAGCAACTGTATTGTAGCACAATGATGTATTAAGGTGATTAAAGCTGAGACAGGAGGAAACATTTGGTAGTGGTAAATATAAACAGTGGTGTCTGGAAGCACAGCAGCAGCTTTCTCCTGGTTAGTCAGGTCACTGGGAGATATTTTTTAAAGGCTTCACCTGTGTGTCTTTCCTTTTTAATCAAAAATAAATTCTCATTAGAACTAGTTGATTATTTAGGGGTTATTAGGGCTGCACAAGTTCAATGTTGAACTTCCTCTTAGCAATGTAAAGGACGTCCTATTTTTCTTGTTTATTGTTCTAGCTGTTAGTTTTTTCCAAGTGCAGGAAAACAACTAGTAACATAATTTTCTCAGGTGTTTGTAGTTTTGTGAACTAGTAAATTGACTTGGATACTGTCTGTATAGGACCTTTTAAAGTTCAAGCAGTTGAAGCATTTAGGAGAAATAAGTTAAAACTGAAACTGCCAAAATGTCATGTGTATGTACCTCTTTGAACCGTCGTCCGTTCTGTCTGCTTATGCATCTGACCTTTGCGGGGGTCTTGCTTTGTTTCTAGCTTGTATGGTCTGCTGCAAAGTCCATTGTGAAGACTGGGTAGTTGATCCTCGTCTGGAGGCTCTCTAAACACTGTGCTGCCCTAGATTATTACTGTGAAAGAAGAAATGGAGATGCCAGAAAACGGCACAAAAAGACAAACTGCTGCAAAATCCTTCAGGACTCTGGGACTAAACTTATCAATTAATCTGTGCTGTTACCATCTTGATATTTTTCCTGCAAATTTTCTCCAGGAATGCCTAGCTCCACTCTTAAATGCCACATGCTTTGGTTGGGATCAGGATTTTGGGGGTAATCGGCTAGAAGAGGGTTTTCTGCTTTTGTGCTGTAAAAGCTTGTTTTACAGAGGGTAGAATTTATTTGTTGATGCCACAAAGAATTCTGCTAAGGCTGGAACATTGTAAGAAGATGGGTTTTAAATTTGGCTTCCCTTCTTTCTCATCTTGACAGCATTTGAAATGACTTTGTTTTTCCTTCCAAATAACAAATGAACCTTGTGACTGTGTAATTAACTACACCTTCCCCTCCCCTCCTTTTATGGAGTTTCTTTTCCAGTAGCACAACCCTGCCAGGAACAGTACTAGGTCGTGGTGCTGTTCTCATCGTCATCACGTGGTAGGCTGTTTTTGGTGTTCCTCCTCTGCAGTGCCAACGCTATGTCCAGTTCTCTCAGCTGCTTCAAGAAGCCCCGGTTTGGCAGGATGCATCGGTGTCTTGATACTTGCTCAATGGCATCCACTACTGTCATGTTCTTGTAAATCATCAGGTAAGCCAAGACCAGTGTGGCTGACCGGCTGCGACCCATAGCACAGTGAACCAGAACCTTGTCTGCAGAAACAAAGAGAAATGATGCAGAGATGACACTGGGTAATTTCTGGTTTTCACAGTGAAGGTTTCTGTAGTGCCCCTGCTCTGTATGACAACCCTTACCAGCATTTTGTAAGGCCCATCTTTTTACAGATGGGGAAACCAAGGCTGTAAATCATACTGTAGTAACTGAACACTATCTACATGGGAGAGTGCCCATTTAATCCTAAACCAGGTATAGTTGAATGTATTTGTGAACAAAGCTTGCAGAGAAGGCCTGGGGGCTGCAGCAAGCCCTGCAGCCTAATCTTGCATGCCTCACAAGCAGTGTGTCTGTAATTCTGTGTTTGGATATAATGTCTGATGCACAAGGGTGTGGGAGGGTTTGGTACGCTGTTGAACCATCCATGAGGATAAATGGCATGCACGGAGGTGCCTTTGTCAGTTCTACTAGCTAGACAGAAAAGCTAACTGAATTTTGGGGTTTTTTGTTCTGATAGTAATGTCTTTCAGGATCTAGATTGCATCACCTTATGCCCAAATACTTAATTTGTAAAATACAGCTAACAAGGCGTTTTTAAGGGTTAGCAATATTTTTGAGGGCAGAGGATAAGGAGAGCCATAAAGTTAATAGGCATGTAACCAGGGGGATAGAAAGAAACCACCTCTTAAACTGTAGAAAAACTTCTTTAGAAACCTCTGGCTAGTCACCCTTGTCCTGTCACGTTAAGGACGTTTCCCCACCAGCACCCCCTCTCTGTTTTATATGATTATCTCCTCGCAGTAGTGGCTTATCTCGTATATTGTAAATGAAGAGTCTCTACTAATAGTTTTCATTCCTGAATAAATGTGCCTCAGGATTGAGCTTTGTGACATTACTTGGTTTAACTTTGGACTTTCAGAGGCAGAAAGTCCTTGGCTTCAGGTACTGGCGAGGATGTAAGCCAAAGTGGAACCTTCCCCGTTTGCTGTGTCTGGGGGAGGTGGAGGAAGAGAACAGTAAATGGGTTCAGGTCTGATTGACAGGTTTTGAAACACTTCAAAAGATTTCCAAAAATGATTCAAAGCCCTTGAGGGGGTCTCACAAAGGGTTGAACTGCTGAAGGAAGTAGATTTGGAGCACTCTCTTTAACACCCTGCTAAGCTAAATTGCCACAGGAGAAAAAAAAGAAGCCTATCAGGGCCAATAATAGTTTATCTCTGTCAGCTATGCCTAGTGAGAAGTGTTGGGTGCAAAGCCATGACTCCTGCCGATTAACTCCTTTGCTTCCAGGCACGAGAGGATGTCTTGGCAAAAGTAGCATTGCTGTGTAATGGATGCATCGAGAACTGCCAACACTAGAGGATTAATGGTTACAGTCTGCATCCTAATCCCAGCAGATAGTCTTAGAGGCATCTTGGCAAAATTCCAGTCTCTCTGATAACTAAAAGTGCCTCTTCCTCTCCTGGAAAATGATAATCCCTTCTATTATTACTGCAAATATTTGAAACGGATGAAAACTCTCATTTGTTCAGCCCTTCATGCTTCTCTTTAGAGCTTCCCACCTTGTAAATGGGATGCTGTTGAGGTGATAAAAGACGTGATAGGACAAGGAAGGCTTTGCTTTGTGTGGGTTGCAAGTGCAGGGGATCTAGGAGAAAATGTTCAGGTTTATATTGTGTTAACAAAGGCAAAAAAATGGCTGTACAATTTTCTGAAATGCCTCCTGGTTGTAGGAGAGTCTCCTTTCCTGTATGTGAATATTCAAGGTCCGACTCCTGTTACAGCAGAACACAGGGCCACGTCCCTTCTGTACTATTTGGTAGTCTCCTCAGTTCTGACGCAAGGAAAATCTGAGCCCTCTTTCCCCAAGAGGAAAGTCTTTGACCACTTATATCCTTCAGGGTGTGGCTGAATATAAAGTATTAGTTCACAGAGCCAGAGGTCTGCTGAGTGATGACAGGTCCCTGAACTATTTTGGTCACTTGACTTGGGCTTGTGTTTCTTGAAAAATCTGTCTAGATGCAGCATTCCCTTTCCAGAGTCAGATGGAGTGATGAATGTTGAGGTGTCTTTGGTCAAATGCCTTGGGTCTTTGTCTCATGTTTCTTCTCACGTTGCTTTTATCATCTCAGTCTTTAGTGTATTTTTTCCCATGACCTCTTCGCATGAAAATAAAATGCTATTCCCCTCTACTTTACATTCTGAGGAACTAAGACACCAAGGGAATATGTACTAAATCTGTAGCATAGAAAGGAACTTAAAAACTTCTTAATGCCTTCCTTTCAGGTTAATCAGGCCCCACTGGTATAAATTTTGAGCTGTCCTGCTGTCTGAATTGCAGTTTTTGGGAAATCTTTATACACAGCCGAATGATAGCATGCATAACTCTGAACAGTTTGAGTTTGCCTCTGAAACTTACTCGTAACTAAGCTACTTTCACTGTTCCTAAGTCCATCTGCCCATCCTTAAAGTCTGCAAATAGTGGTCTGATCAGGGACTTTCTTCACCATCACAAAGCTTTTGAAGGTTAAGTCAGAATTACTGCATTAGGACTGTGTTTTGACAGCATCCAAATTGCCAAGCTTCCTGGCCTGTTGCAGACATAGAGAGGCTTCTTCATTTGCACAACAAGTTGTTTCAACAACGTTGACTATTGAGCAGCTTCCCAGCAAACAGCATTGTATGAAGACATCTATCTAATCAATGAATTTGATCACTTGGCTGGCTGAAGGTCACACCCCAAACAGTGTGATACAGCTGAAGCCAATTCAGTAATACATACATTCTGGTCACAAAAGTAAAAACTTTTTTTTCCCACCTTTTCCCTCTCTTTGCATTTGCTCGATTCTAACACAAAGTAGAAAATGAGTGTAATGCTGTTACTGATCAGTATTTAGCACCATATACTGAAGTTCCATGTAGTTACCACTGGTTACTTACTATAAAATCCTTAATGTTTAGGAATCTGGATGCTTTGGTCAGGAAGATGCATGCAATAGTCCTTTCATTAGTTTTCCCTCATGAGAAAATTAAGAGCTTGCTCTTTTTCTTCATGAGTATTACAGTAACTTATTGATCTCCATCAGAGAAGATCCTAGCTATCTTGTGTAAAAACCACGTGAATGTGGCAGGCAGTGCACAGCTACAGAAATGATTACAGTTGGTGATATCTACTTAGATGGGATTTTTTTTTTGTTTTGCAGAAGTTTGTCCAGTTGCTCTTTGATTTGGTCTTATGTTTCAGTGCGGGGCTGGTGCTTGGTACTGTCTCAGAACTTCCTGGACTTTGATGTGGTTTTGAAACAAAAAGGTTAATACTCCCCCTGTCCCATCCTTCCCTGCCCAAATATTTATTGTGATGCAAATTTTTTTTTTCTAGCCTTTGCTGCTTCCCTTGTGCTTATTTCTTTATCTCGGCACAGCAGACAAAGGTGTTACAGGGACAGGAGGTGATGGGAAGTGAAGAAGTCTGCATTTCTTATTTCAGCTACTCCAGTCTGATCCTGACCTCTGGCCTCCAGCCATGGCTAGTCACAGGTGCTGATAGTTATCCACTCCTTCCCAAAGGCAGTGCTTCACACATACTTTTTTTGAAATGCAGGGTACCTTTCTTCACAAGCAAGTAAGCTTCTGAGGCAGTTACTCCTGCTATTAGGACTTTCCTTTTTTAATTTATTTTTTTTTTAAACTGAACTGCTTTCAAGACTTTCTCGTGAACGAGGGAAGGGACTGTTGCTGTAGACTGTACTTGCTGAAAGTGTAAAATTGTAAAGACCTGGCTGGGTATTGGGGGCAAGCTGGGTAAGAGCTGGCTACAGCTGAACTAAACAGCCAAGAACAGAAGCTGACACAAGGTTAGAAACTTGATATGTGACCCTCTGATATTAAGGTCTCTGTAGGTCAGCAGGAAAGCCTTAAGTTTCTAAGCTGGTTTCTGGGAAAATATCCTGTAGAGATTTAAAAAAAAAAATATAAAAACACGTGGGGAGTAGGAGTAGGAGTAATACTGAAAGCCAGTGTGAGGCCTAGACTGTAGCACTTCACATCAGTGCAAAGCTTTCTGATAGAACACTGCTGGAGGTCAGCAAATAATGAATTGTAGTAATCAAGCTGAGAAATTACAAAGGCTTTAACGAAATGTTTCTAGATCTCTGCTCTCAGAGTTGTTTCAGTCCCCTGCTGCTTGGAAGATGGCGGAGAGAGATATCTGTTATAGCTTGGGGTAGATCTGATGGCCAGGTAGGAAGATGGTTTTTATATTTACAGAGTGTATCTAATGCTGCAGAGCAAGAAGCTGTGGAGTGACAGCTTGGAATCTCTGCAGAGCACTCGTGTTCCATTCCCACCGCAATGCAATCAATATTCATTAAACCTGTCTTAATAGGGACTAATTTAAGGAAAAGACAGCTAATTCATGGAACCTATGCGATGTCAAGTTGTCTCTGATGTGTTTACAGAGGAGTCAAAACAACAACAAAAACCCTCTGTCATACAGGACACCTTAATGCAAGCTGTGATGTGAACTTCCATCACAGTGCTTGGTAAGGGGCTCTTGGGCTGGTAGGAGCTCTGCAGTGAGAAAAGTCCTAGTTACATCACTGCCTTCCCTCAGATGACTTCCCTGCTACTAATTTTATGTTCTCTGTTAAACTGTATTGGACTTGATTCATTCCCACAAAGGTGAATGCTGTGCAACTGTGCTTATAATCAGATGGAGTAAATACTGTACTGTTTTTAACCCTTTTCAGCACCCTCCTTACTTCTTTCATCCTGAAGTGCATTATCAATGAATTTAGAAGCTGAATAAAAGAACTGGCTGAGCTTGAAAGTGGGGAGATCATCTGCTTCCACTCCGTGGTACTCCACAGTCATGTCGTGATAATATTCTGGTCCTGTGTCCACATTCCGCTGACCATGGGCTGCATTGAGGATGTGGGTGAAGCCTGCCTTCTCAAGGCTGTAGCGATCTAACGCAGTTTTCCTGTTAAAACAAGAGCTGTCATGTAAGTGAAAAAGTTTCTTACCCAGCAAGCCATAAAAAAAAAAAACAAACCTGATTTGGTATGTTCTAAACGTTAATGAAACTGATAATGCTTCAAAAAATGCATCATGTACCATTGTCAAGCTGTTAAGATACTGTCATTCAGAGTGAATGATCCTTCTGGAGTTCATAACTATCTCTCCCAGGTCCTTAGAGCACCTTAAAAATGAATTTATTTTCCTGGCACCTTTGAAATGTAGGCAATACCAGCTTCTATCCATCTTGTACAAGAAGAAACATGAGATACAGAAAGAACGAATTATTTAAAGTCATGAAAGCAAATCAGTGACAGAACTTGAAATAGGACCTATGAATCCTGTTTTCCCCTTCTGTCCCATTACTAGACACTAATGAAAGAGTCAGTGATATGTGAGTAGCAAGATAGTAAGATCATGTGGTATTCAAAAAGCAGCTCTTCATCACTAAAAGAAATTACTGAGTTTTTTCTCCATTTCTATTAAAAAAAAAAAGTAAATTAAAAATCACCCTTCTGTCATCATAACTCCCTATCAGGTTTCCTTTTACTCTCACGTTTGGTTAGACAAAAAGAACTAGGTACGGACATTGGATATTAGCCTTCAGTGAAAGCTTAAAGTCATGTATTTAGCCCAATATTCTAATTTATTCTTGCCCTCTCTTTCCTTGGACAAGGGAAGCCAGATAGGAGAGGAAATCGTAGATTTTTTGTGTGCCTAGTACCTACTCTAAATGCTTTCTAGCAGCCTGAAATTCCTCAAAAAGTGCAGAGTTTGTGGACAGGCGTGTAAAAACTTTTTTGTTCCATTACAAAAAGCTTTTAATTTTGGAAAGTTTTCTTTTGGAAAAGCTGTCAGGTTTTTACCAAAATATTACATAGACTTTATTCTGTTAATATATTTTCACATAACTACTGCTGCCATAATGAATTAGCGCATGACATGAAACAGCTTTTTCCAACCAAAAGTACCTCTCTCCATGAATGTTTCCTGAACATTTCAGTGTGCAAATGCAGCTGCTGCCTGTGGCGGGCTACCTGTTGTGTTTCATAATTCTCGTGGTGACAGCTCAGAATAGCTTGAAGTTGACTCCACCTTCCCAGCCTCTGTCAAAGTCAAAATCCCCCTTTGAGCAGTGGAGAACCTAGTGATTTAGAGCATTTAACGTGAATGTGGCTACTGAAGGTCTTACCTATGTTTGCTCTTATTTAAATTAAGCTTATGGTAATTGGCTGTTCGGAGTAGATTTTTCTCCCTGCAGAAATTCCTTTCTGGACAGGAACGATAATGTCTTGACTCTACTGGCATTTTTGCCATGAAATAATATCGTAAGTCCCCTATGTGACAATTTAAATAAAAACTCCAGTTAGTGTGCTGATGCCTGCCTAAGCCCAGTAGACTCTGGAGGACAGAGGAGCAGCAGCATCTTGCTTCTAATGCTGTGACTTCCCACCTTCACCTCAGGTTAAATAATGCTCGCTCCTTCCCTTCGCATTGTCGTTGCTGTGATTGACCTGGAAAGATATTTATTTTTCTCCCTCCTTTCAGGAGACTCATGCCGTAGGATTCTCTTCAGGTGGATATGCTCTATACAATTTGCCGGCACAGGCACTTCAGTTCTGGACTGTAAGGATGGACAGTACTTCAAAAACAGATTAAATGTCCTGGCCGAAGAGTAAAGGGGCAGTGAATAACTGCTTCTCTTGATGTTTTGATGTGCTTGAGGTGAACTGCAAGATTCTAGTTTCAAATTAAGTCTTATTTTGTTTTACCTCCCTAATACTGGGATAGAGAAAATATGATTTCCATTCACCAGACTTGGCCTAAAGCATGTATCCAGCAAACAATGAAAGACTGACGGTTTCAGGTCAGAGATCTGTGCTCAACTAGAAACCCTGCAAGGGGAGTCCTATGTGCTGAATAGCAAGTAGGACTGCAGTGTAGTTAGGGTTGATGGACTGTAGATACTACCAAACTTTCGTTTCTGCAAGCACCGCTTAGGCTAATATATAGGATTTGAATTAAATAATGAAGTTGTTCTGAGCAAAGACAATGTCAAACAATAGGTCGCATGACAATCATTAACATTTGACAGTTACATTCATCTGAAATCCAATTTTCCTGTTTCCTCGATTAGGTTCTCAGGAGATTGCCTTTTGACACAGTGGGTGCATCTAATGCATTTGTTTGGCAGTCGCACTTACAATCTTGTTACATGTCTTAAGATCTCATTTTTAAGTGTTCGGTGGCCCTGGTGGCTTAATAGGTATTCAGAAAGAAGGGATACTGTCTTTCGCTAACTGCATAAGCAGGCTCCTGAGAACTTCCCCTTCCACCTCCCAGTTTTGCCTGTAGCTGCATACCGGGAATTTGTGGCCCAGGATGGAATTCATCCTCCTCCTTTTTATTTAATCAATTAAAGGCAAGGCAGCTAGGTGTCCGTTTTGCATCACAATTTGCACTGGCGCCTGGCCCTTGGCCTGTTAGAGTTTGGGAATATGCACATTGTGCATATTCATAGCAGGTGATCCTGCTTCAGCAGGAGGGTTGGGCTAGATGGTCTCCAGAGGTCCCTTCCAACCCCTACCACTCTGGGATTCTGTTACTCCCTCTGTTTCCCATGCCTTGGGCTAGAGATGGAATGAGTAGCAGCAATGGAGCAACCTTGAATGCTGTTACAAAAAGCCTATTGTAAATGCTTAGATGTAACTAAATCATCTTCTGTGAAATCTCTTATTTTTAAAGTAAATCATAAGTGTACCAAGGAAATACTTCGAGGGTTATCTACTCCACTGGCTTTGGCACTGAAGAATTTACACTGTTTTCCTCAATGCTTGGGATAGGCTGATTTTAATTGATAATTATATTTTCATAAAAGATATCTCTACTGTTCTTTCAAAAATTTTCCTTTTCCCACCCACCCCCCCACCCCCCCTTGTAAACCTTTCCCCAAAAGCCAGGCAAACAGCCCAGCTGGACGACCACTTGTCATACTGCCTCGGGTTTGTCTGCTTTTTCACTCCCATCCGCTGTCTCTCTACCTCGCCCATGGATCATAAGTCCTATTGGGCAGGGGTGGCCTGTGCTGAGGCTCTGACACTGCCCTAATACAGACAGTTAAACTTGAGGTCATGCTGTGTCTGCAGCACGTTGTTTGCCAGTTAACAGAGAGCAAGAAACAGGCTGTGAAGCCCTCATAGGGGGACCCGTGTAAATGGAAATGTTACTGTGCCGCTTGGACCGGCTTTAGCCATCAGTGAACTCGGGCTTTGTGTAAAGGACTGGCTTGCTTTCCAACCTCACCTGACTCTATAGCGTGGATGCCGTTGTGCAAGCATCCCTCACTATCTGTTTAATCAGAGCCTAATTTGTGTTTGTGCGTGTGTTTCATCATGCATGATACTCCTGGTTACATCCCAAGGAGAGGGGAATGTTTTTGGTCTTCCTTGCAGTTTTTACCACGCCTGAAGTATCAGTATTTTAGATGGAGTAAATCAAGCAGAAATATCTGCAAATATCTGATTGGTTGAGGTGACTAATAGCATAGGATCATTCAGGGGTATATGAATCATATGCCTTATTGGAGGATTTATAGCTCTATTTCTAATTCACTTTCAGCTAGAAATGGCACAGATTTTTTTTTTTCCCTTGCAATTGGCTCACTACCAGAGTTTAACAGTCAGGCTAGCAATATTCCTCTTTTTTCTCCCTCTTTGGGTGCTGCCGTTTCCTAATAAGTTGCAAATAATATTTCTATTTTTGTGATTATGGTTGAATTTTAAGTGGCCATGTAAAGAAGAGTTTGCTACAAATGCCAGTGTAGGTGAAGCCAGAAGCATTTGACTACTCTTGCGATTGTTTTCATTTTGTGTATCTCCACCATCTGTGCTATTAGCACTTGATTTCTTTTTACATGGTGCAACTGTGGCCTCCAGTGTCTGCCTTGAATGTGTTCCTGTGCAGAGAAGGTGAAGTGTGGCACTGGGAGATAACAGTGAAAATTTCAGTGTAATTCCATTTAGTAAGAGATGAACTGGGCAGATTGGTCCCATGTAAAAACTCATCAGCTCTTCAATTCAGAGCACATAAACATATGCTGAAAGTTAAGCATACCCAGAAGTCTTCCTCTCTGTAGCAAAGCACGTTAAGCAAAAGCTCAGTGCTTTGCTGAATCAGACCCTGCATTTACTGTAGGACAGTTGGACTCATAAACATGTTTTTAAAGTTCTTAGCCAAGGGGGAGTACTTTGATATGGGAATGCCATGTAAATGGCAAAAATTGGAGATAAAATCTCTTTCACATAGGGATATATTGATAATAACAGACTATCACCAAGAGGGAGAACTGACCCGAATAAAAATGTCATCCATTTTCAGATGATTCCCAAAAGACTATTTACATCCCTTGGGTTGTACAAGGGCAAGTAAAGGGCTTGTCCAAAACTTTAACTCTGCCTGCTGTCAGTTTTAAAGCTAAGATTCATAGCATTAAAAGCAAATGCTGCAGCAAACTGTGCCGCCTTCTGGAAACAACAACGTAAGTAGTTATAATGTGAAAGAAAATCCTTTCAAGTTGCTGTCTCCAGTGTACCAAATCCCTTCTCTCTTTTTTCAAAAATACTGTCATACAAGCTTTAGTCCCAGCTGCTTTCATCAGGCAGATGCCCAAACCAATGGAGTTGCAAGAGAGGGGAAGACAACGTGCAAGCACTGCAGCCTGCACCTCCACATCAAGTATTAAGTATGTTAAAAGCAGCTAACAAAGGGAAGAGACGGTGGCTCATGATGAAAGCCCAGGTGCATCTAAAGGAAGGGAAGTAATTCTCTGAAGCCTCATGAGGATGTGGGCAGAGCAGCTCCCACCACAGGTAAATCAGCACCTTGTAGCTGGTACTGGTCAACCAGACGAGTGGTATGCTTGTGAGCTCTAAGTAGAGCCAAGTCTCTTAAGCTTCGTGTGAAGGTTGAGCAATGCAAACGTGTTTCGGTATAGACTACTAAAGCCAAAGATTGCTGTGACCCAGATTGACAAAACACAAGGAAATCTGAGGCAACACGTTACTAGAAGAGGAATCGTCTCTTTCAAACTTTTGCATTTTCTTAAACGGTGAAGGAAAGCTCGATGCAGGATGATAATTTACCAGATGGTCAGTGTCAGAAAGAAGCTTCCTGAATATAGGCAATACTGACACTTTCTTAAGGAAATCTGGCAGTTCTCCCTCCTGAGGAGAGATGTTGAGAATTTCCAATAATACTGACCCAATTTCCTTTGGTAACTCCAGCACTGAGGCAATCTAGAGATAGCGTAGCATTGTATCCCCTTTTCCGTCTGAGGTGTTGCTCCATTTCTGTAGATACCTCCTGTTCAGTGTGAATTAGAAGAATTTTTAGTTACCACTGAAAATACTGAACAGGATCTTCGTAATATGTGGTAGCAAAAGTTCTGGTAGTCCGCTTTCCTCTAGCCCAAAAAGGTGGATGTTGGTTTTGTAAGTGATACAACATAGATAGAGGAAATACCTCTCTGCTTTCTGTACAGCAAAGGCATCAAACCCATGTGCTGTAGTCAGTCAGTTCCTGGTCTTGACTTCACTCACCAAGTGTTAGAAATACAGACCTATATAGGTCTGACCTATAGACAGAGATGATGTTGTGTGAGGAATAGTTACTTGTCTTGGAAATGGTTGCTGCTTGAAGAGGTTTGTGGTCCAGTGTTACAGATCTGATTTTTCTGGATTGTTAAACTGCTGTTACAGTCGGCGGATTCTCATACTAACAGAGTTGAAACTGTGTCCTCAAGAGTGTTGTTACAATCTAAATCTGCATACACTCCTATTTTTGTATGATTAATACTGGTGTAGATCCTAGGAGTTCATAATGCTAAACAGTGGGAGGTAACTATTTGCTACCCTGAGTGAGTCCCATCTGTTTTCTTCTAGATCAGTATAAATTGTCTTTCTACTTAATCACTTGGAAAAAGCCATACTGTATTGTTTTTTCTGGAGAAAGGGAAGAGGAGAGAATGAGTTTTAGTTAAGCATATATGTCAAGTTTAGTTATATATTTTAATTATCATATATCCCAGTCTGTAGGTTTGAGCTACTCGTGTGTCTTGGTGAACCTTACCTGCGTTAATTCTCACGACTGTAAGCCTTGGGGCTCAGCTGGAAGAAGCACAGACCATAGCTTTCTTGAAATGCAAGCTCAGCTCAGCTGCATATCCAGAAAGTTATTTTTCATATTTAACCTGTAAGGAATTAGACTCCAGAAGACTCCTTTTCCTCTGGGAGTCATTTGAGAACACAGAAAGACCTGAAATTGTGATCAGGCTTTAAATCCTAATGAGAGCTAGAGGATAGTTAAGAGGAAAACAAAATCTGGGGAGGCCTTTGCCTTCAGCTAAAATATTATTTGAAATTCAGAAATGCGGAACCACGAACATCATCTCAGGTAATAAGGCGATCACTGAAGAGCTGCATGAAGAAACTACAATCTGCAAAACTGGCAGAGATTTTCCACGTGCCTGCGGTGAACCAAGCAGGCTTGGGATTAGCCAGTGAAACTGCCCGTGTAAGTAACCTGGTGCCCAGTGTGAGAAAGGAGCAAGACAAAGCTGCTCTCTGTCCCTTTAGAAGGCTTCTGGATGTGAGAATGATACATGTAAGCACTGATCCTGGTAGCAGATGAATCAAAATCTTGGCAAGGCATGTTTTATTCCTATCACTGGGCTGTCTCCTACAAGTTCCAGTGTCTGGTCTTTAAAAGTCCTTGGAACTTGCTGGAGGAAAATTTCAATTGGAGCTGAACACAGCATGTTATATTTTGAGGCTTTGATTATTCTGGGCCTGACAGGCTCATGGAGATTTCATTGCCTCTGGGCAACATCTGCAGCGAAGCCTTGTAACAAAAGGATTGAGTGGCCTCACAGGGCTCCTTGATAGCCTGTATTGCATTAGAAGGAAGATGTGGTTACGTAGTCAGGGTAATTAATTAGCATTTCCATAAGCAGTCACAAGTCCTGTTAACCTTGTAAATGCAGGAGGCAGGAATGAAGCACAGATGTGAAGGCTCTGAAGATAAACTCTGCATGTGTGTGTTCACTTGATTTTGTTGATGAGCTCCACTAAATTCTTTCAAGATCAACCTTAATTTAGCATGGCTGAGGATGCAAATACACCCAACATCTGTTCATGTCTCCATGGCAGCTCTTTGGCGACCAGTGCTACAGTAAGATCTTAAAATAAAACAATACAAAACCCCCTGCCACACTGAAGGGGGAAGCTGTTGGTCAGAAGTAAGATGTGGAGCTGGCCTAGGAAAGATGTACGTGTCCCTGGACTTTGCCTGCTTCAAACCAAATTTTAGCTGTGGTAATGAAAGCTGCATCTTGCCTGTGGACCAGTTCTCATCTCAGATTTTCTGCTACTGGATGTCAAGTTTGTCCTTATCTGGCTGACAACAGTCACTGTCATGCAGGGACCCCCATTTTCTGGGGAAGTTTTATTTCTGTTCACCCCCTATCTGCTCCCCGCTTATTTATCCTTCTCAGTTGGTTTTCTCATTCCTTTGTCCCGGTCACAGGGGGGGACTTGGTTCCCCTTGAAGCACCATTGCTTTTCCTCCTGACTTAAGACCCGTCCCCTGCAGAAATAAGAAACTGCCCAGTGTACGTGGGTGCAGCTCTGCCTCTCAAGAAACTTGTTTTTCGGTTCCTCTGGTTAGTTTGTACAGAGTGCGGGTGCGAACTGTAGTCAGAGCTGCGCATTTATTAAATACCAAGTGTAGCAAGCCGCTGCTACAGGAATGGTCCATTACATGAAGGAGTCAGTGTCTGGTGTCCTGGGCTGGGAGACTGACTGTCCAAAGACCCGTTGTCTCGTTAGATCCCTTCGCTCAGAGGGCAGAGCTGTAGCTTCATCAAAGAGTTAAGAGGGAAATTATTCTACTGGCTTCATTCAGGATAATTCTGCTGGTGATTTTGAAGAAGGAATTAGGAAATAAATGCCAGGAGAGGCTGTTCTTTACCCTGAATCTTGAGTTAGAAGTATCTAACAAGACGGGCAGGGTAGGATGGGGAGAGAACAACTCAACCCCGCTTTCCTTTGCTCCTGAGTCATTTGGCCAGGCTCTTCCCATGCCTTAAAATTTTTTTTTTTTTTTTTTTTTTTGTTTTCCCCTCTGTCTCTAAAGTAGGAGCCCTGGCTTGGTTAAAGCCCAGAACTTTTGTGTGTCTTTCTGTTGCCTCTGGCGCCACATCAGTAATTGGTCGATGATATTAGGAGTCTTGTAATGTTCAAAGCTGTATATCTTTCCTCTTTTATAAGCTGGCAACAGATGAATTTTAGGACCTTTTAAAAAAATTATTGAGAACTTTGGAGCCAGTGGGGCTCCTGCTTGTGCCTTACAGTGATGATGTAAAATAAATGTCATGTTAGTGAAGGGTGTAGAGGAAAATGGGAAGGGGACCAATAATGCCTAAGGGGTAAGAAAAGCTTTCTTGCTCTGCTCAGGGTTTGGGTTGGGAGATTTTCTGATGGCATGTCTCCCCGCTGCAGCAGTCATCCCTGCCTGTCAGAATAGGCTGTTTCCAGCTTAGTCCTGTGCTCAGCAGAGCTAAGTCTGGTTTGTGGGTTTGGGTTTTTTCCAAATCACACTTGGTCTGATCAGTGAGACACATCTCTGCAGCTTTGCCTTCCACAGGGTTCTGTTTGTTTTAATCTCTTGAGCAATTTGGAAATGCGGAGTACTCCATGTACACAAGCACAGGCTTGGAAATGCAGAAATACCACTGCGGGTTGAGCTGTCTCTTCAGTCACTTTTCAAGAATTACATTTTAGGCTTAAACCAACCTAAGCTGTGGTCTAGCCATGGGGGCTGTGCCCTTCTGTTCGTGTAACCATGGCAGGACTTTCAGAGACACATGACGAATTGCTCCTTGAGACAGTTAAAAATGGATGGTGACTAGCTCGAACCTCTGCAGCCTGCACTGGTGCCACGACTGCTCCTGGTACTCGGCCTTTGACAGCAGACCCCGCTGCACAGCAACCAACACTGTGTGCCCGTATGTGTAAGGGCCGTGCCAGGTCTGATTGCTCTGTCGAACTCTGGCATCTGTCAGTAGCTCATCAGATCACATCATCGCCGCTAAATACTAACGAATGGGTAGGAGGAAGAAAGAAGTACCTTGCTGTGGTGAGCTGTACTTAGTACAGCTTAGTCATCGCCTATGTAGAAGAGACGTACTATGTACACTTACTCATCTGCTATGTAGAGAGGTATCATGTACACTTACTCATCTCCTATGTAGAGGTTGGGCCAAACTTCGTTGACATGAGTGTACTTCGGGCATCCTTTCCAGAAGAGTCGCTCCAATTCAAATGCACCTGGGGTACAGTAATCCTCATCAGGATCCACTTTGATAGCTGTGTACGCATTTTTCTTCGCAGCATTCAAACTTGCTGATGACATCTTGTCCATGGAGGACGTGCCAGCGTCTGGAATGCAACCAAAACGGAACGTTGACCTGAGGAAGCACAAAGCAAGTTCTGCTCTGGCTGTGGGACGCTGGGAGCAGCACTGGCCAGGTGCAATCGGGCTGGCCCTGCTCTGGGATGGGTGTACCTGCTCTGGGATGGGTGTACCTGCTCTGTGGCACACAGACTCACACTCGGATTTCTGCCTCCCCTGAACTAGGCAAGGAATGCTTTGTCGGACAAGCATACCAGCAATGGGAACAAAAGCCAAAGGTCTGTGAGCACTGAAGTTCGGTCTCCACTGGGAATTTGTTTCCTGGAAAATCCACTGGAAAATCCACAAAGGATTTGGTAGGTCTAGCAGCCTGATCCAAGGGATCTAGAGCAGCTAGGGGAACTGAGTGGGGGAAACTGTTTCTTTATCATTGTGAATCTCCTAAAAGCTTTTATTTTATGTGATTTTAGCAGCTCAGGGAGTTTGAATGTGTCCATTCAGGTGAATGCTGGGTGTACCTGTTCTACTCTTTCAACATCCTAATGGAGCCCTGCATGCTGAACTTCACAGGCTTTTTGGAGGAATGAGTTTGCTTTTTTGTGGCACCACTGACTGACAAAATATTTTTTTAGCCAGGATGGGCTCAAGGACTTCCTGCTTTTCAGGTTCACTTTTTTTAACCTAGTGAGTAGGAAGGAGCACTGATGAACAGATTATCCTGTAGCTAAAATCAGAATATCATTAATGTTGCCAAACCCAGCACCCTTTGCCTGGCCATGCTGTCAGGGCTGTGTTGCTCAGAACTGACAACCTTGATGTTCGAGCTACCTGCTAGTGTTGAACCCTTTGGTGTCAGCTTTATACATCTCTTGAGGCCACAGATTCTCTCCTGCTTCTGTGATTTCCTCAGCTGCTGTCCTGATTGAGGCTTTCCCCTGTATTTTCCCTCAGCTGTGGAGTCGGCAGTTACAGCCCAGTTAGGTGGTCTCCCTCCTCCCCCGCTTGCCAAGTCTGGGCTTTACGCAGGAGCTGAGCACTCTGGGCACTGACCCGCGAGCGGCAGGACCTCGGAGGGCAACCGGGCGTTTTCACAAAGCTGGTCAGTGAAGTTAAAGGCCAGAGACTAACTTGAGAGTTGACACGTCCCCTATCCATGCCATAGGCCATAACTATAGGTTTGCAAGAATATTCTTGTCTCTTAATCAGGTGAGGTTTTTGCATCCATGTTTAAGTCTCCTAATCCCCTGCAGCTGAAGTATTTTAGGTAAAAGCCCAGTGAAATAACTGTGATACAGACACCGTGCCAGCTGCTGCAGGTGCAGCTCAAGTGTGGCACTGCACTGGCCAGTGGTATCCCCACACATACAGTGTTGGGTGCGTTTAGGTCAAGGGGTTTTCAGATCATTTTTTATTTTGATTTTTTGACTACTTGAAGAAAACTTTGCGGGGGAAAGCTAAGGTACAGTACAATCATGTATTCTCAGTAAAGACGAAGAAACAAGGGAGTGATTGACAAGTGATAAAGGTGTACATGAGAGTTTTTCAGTCCAAATTAACAATGCTGGAAATTCTGCACACTACCAGACAAATACTGAGGTCGCAGATCCAGGCACAATGTCGGAGAAGGATTATTGTGAGGGACATAGGTGTTGCAATGTCTCCTTTTGTTTTTCTTCTATGAATTTGCACATTTCTGAAGGCAAAGCATGTTTTGTTCTGCAAGTGGTCAGCAGGAAGATAAACTGCTCATGCAGCTGATCCTCAAGCTACAGCAAACCTCTAGGAACTAGAATTTGGGGCTGGCCACACACCTGACCTCCTATTTACCCTGTCGCCAGTTGTCACTTAACCATCTTCCCCTCTTGTCCTCTGAAACAAGTTTCCCTTTTTTCCATGTTGCCAGCCTTCTGCTGCAGACTTTGTCTGCTGCAGACTTTGTCTGCTGCATCTCTCTGTTGGGTCTGTCTTGTTTCTCCTGCCGGACTCCCTGATGTCTCAGGGCAGCGGTTGCTCCTGTCTCTCATCCCCTTGAAGGGAGAAGTTGAACCTTGCAGTTCCACAGGAGACTTGTAACAACAAGAAGTGGAGTTGAGCTTGATCTTATGAAGTATGCGAGTACAGCCAGCCAAAAATCCACCTTTCTTGCAGGCAACAAATTCTGTAGTGGCTCCCACAATTTTTTTTTTTGTGTTGGCCGCTGGTGAGGTTTGTGTCCTTTTAATTATAAAAATCTGGCTAGTGGCTTCATGCAGCTGTTGTAGAGCTCTCCTGCAAGCAGGATGGCCATTTTTCACTGACATCCCGTGTACCCATGGGGTTTGTTTCCTCACTTTGGGCTCTTTTGTGCCTGTCATGTTCTGTTTCTCTGCAAAACTTGAAAAAGCCAAATGATTCCTGTTTTCCTACTCCAAAGCTAGGCAAGATTGTGGAGCCAGTTTTTGTTTGGCACATGTACACCTTTGTTCAAAAATTGGCTTGCTTTCACTGGCAAGGGGATCTATCTTTCAGCCAAGCTTCCTAAAACATGATGATGATGTTTAGCTAAGTGGTCCTCTGTTGAGATTTGTATAGGCCTCTGAGAATTCCAGCTTCTAGCAAATTTACCTTGGGCTCGGTCTTACGTGCCTCTGAGTAGCACCAAGTCCCATCTCTGTGCCCCCAGGAGCCCCTTTTTCCTTCCCCTACCAGAATTATGCTAATTCTACATGCAGACTCAACAGCGTAGATAATGTTAGACTGTCAGAGATACAAATCTAATACAGTCTGACTTTGGGAGTGAATAGGCTGTTATCTAGCACTTGATAAGAACTGTTATTTGTCTAGCAAGGAATTATCTTAACTGAGAGCCTGTTGCCTTGATGCTGAAGGACTGGCTGTGCTTTTATTCACGGCTCCATAAAATGGGAGGGGAGGAAACAAAGGAAAGAAGAGAAAGCAATGTAATCAGTAATCACGCGGCGCATTGATTTGTTACACCAATAGTCCTGCTCCTAGGCTGCAGACCTCGAAACAGGGCAATTACATCTGCAAATGATCCTTTGTGGTACTGTAACACCGTCTCAGTTTGAAGCTCGGTTAGCACTCTGAAAGTTAGACCTCTGCTGAGAAATACTCGTTTCTGTCTGTCCTGGGAAGCCATATGCTCCCTGAACTTTCAAGTAAGCTCTGTTCTTTTATGCCTTGCCAATGTTATCTGCTGCAGGGATTTTTAAATTGAATTAGAGCATAGGAAAGCATCAGCTGAAATTCCTCTAATAAATTATGTATTTCAGATTTGACTCTAGACTAAGTAAGAAGTAACAGAGTTTAACTAGGAGGAGGGGAAGGGGGGGGGAAAGGGGCTGGTTTGCTACTTGAGCTCTGGAATTAATTGCCATGAAGTGTTTGGTTGGGGAGAGGACAGAAAGGCTTGTGTCTTTCCAGGAACCAAAGATGTCCGACCTCATCTCTTATTGACTGTTCTGCGTACACCAAATGGAGCTGAGGGAAGGCTGTTCCCTAGGCCTGCCCTCTTCGATTGAAAAGTGAAAAGTGGATTGGAATTTTTTTTTTAAATTGTTGTTCTTAATGCTGTTGTGGCTATAAGGATGATTGTTTGTCTATATAAGGATGGCTGTCTAGCACAAGCCCAGTCAGGGAAAGCTCAGATTTCTTTTGCAGATCTCTGGGGAGGGGAGACCGTCCCTTGCAGGGTGCTGTCCCAGTGGAGTTGGATGGCAGGGTTACCCCAGCACAGGCTCATGGGAGCAGTCTCCCACCCCTTGTGGTGCTTCTTTTGGGCTAAAATGCTTTGCCTTACAGGCTGGGTAGTGCAGGCTGAATGATGTACCAGGGCAGCTCTCCCGTACCAGCTTCGCAGTCGCTTCACGGCACCACACCACGCTGGGGACATGCAACCTTGGATGTGAAAGCTCTCTGGAGCAGGGATGGTCCTCGTGCCCTGTGCACCGGCGACTGCACCCTGCTTGCTCCTGGAAGTGCTGCTCCAGCTCAGGACAGCCTTTCTTGTTTCACGGGGGAGGGGTGAAGAGGAGAGTCAGCTAGCGGGAACTGCCGCTCTCCCAGAGAGGTTCTGCTCGGCAGGAAGCTTTGACCCCAGCTTTGGGGGGTGGTGAGGAATGGAGCCCTGCATCTGGGACAGGAGTTCCCTTCCAGCGGGGCAGGGCAACCTGTGGCTCATCCCACTCTTCCCCCACGCCCAACCACGGCTCCTCTCTGGTTCTCACCAGGCTGTGCGAGCTGCTGAGACCTGGCGTTGCCCCGCTGCGCCCACCCTGCGCTGGCTGGTCAGCAGCCGAGGGCCGGGTCCGCCTCATGGGACCGGGGTAGGATGCTCAAGCCCGTGAGGTTTTGTCTGCCAAGCCCGGCATCCTGCGGGTTCTGCTTCTCGATCCAGCCTGCGCATGTAACGCTGAACCGCCGGTGCTCACCAATTATGCTGTCATGGACTTAAGTGTATTATCGGAACGAGGATGATAAAAATTCAGTCATCTGCATTTTTATACCCTAATCTTTCTCTTCATAAATAAGACCAAAGTGCATGTTATCTAATGAATTTTATTTATTAATCACTTGGATGGCTGGAATATTTCTCCCCCTTGGGTTATATGTATATAAATGAAAATATTGTTAGTGATTTCACAAAATGGTAATTCAGAATAATGGAGAGTTAATCCTCTTTTCATTAGTGAGCCACTTCAGGACATACACTGTAGCAAATTACACTGCATTTTAAGTCATTCTCAAGTGCTGTGCACTAGAAAAAAAACATTAAACTATTTTTGCATTGATAGAAGTAATTGTGTGGCTAATTTGGATAAGCAGCATGCATTAGGCGCAGCAAAGGAATCTCTTCTTTATGTTCACTATCCGCTCTACAGCTGCCAAATGGAATTTCTGAGAGCTCTGTAACTTTTTTATTTTATTTTTTAACAAAACAGGGAGGGAGGAAGGAAAGTGCAAGGGGAAAAAAGGAAAATCTGCCAGTCTATCTGCTGTTTAATTCAGAGAGTGAACACAGTCTAGTGGCTGGAGCAGTGATATGGCAGTGAATTATTTCCTTTCTGCACCTTGTTCTGAGTCCCTTGATCTACTCAAACTAACCCAACTTTTCCAGGAAAGCCCTGGGAAGTCACAGAACATAGTGGCCCATTTTCAAATGTGTTCAGCTGGAGGCATGGGCCTCCCCCACCCCAAAATTTGTAGAGGCTTAATTTAATGCTTTTGGAAACATCAGCCATGAGCTCTACAGCTTGGTAATCCCACAGATGGGGGGACAGGACTGAGGTTCATATCTAGAGGTGAATGTCAGAGCTTCAGTGGTGATGTGTACGTTTCTAATGTTGGTTTTCCAGATGTGGTGGAAGTTTGAGGACTCTGAGGCTGAAAGCTATAAGTCATTATCTACATAACAAAATACTATGTTTCTTAATATTTTTGGCTCAACATGCTGTGCAAGCCTTAGCGCTGTGTATAAAGATGCCAAACAATTTGGCAAGATTTATGCCTGGGAGTTAAGATCCAAGTCAGCTGTAGAGATTTAAAAGAAAGAAAAGAAAGAAGAAGGAAAAAAGCAGGCATGCACAGAAAAGGATTGCATTTGCCTTTGTCCTTTGCAAGGACCTATGTACCCTCTCCCCTTTCCTGCACCCCTCCCTGACCCAGGGGGGTTCCTCCATCACCGCTGTTGTCCCAAGCGTACGTACCAGAGTACCGGAGCCCACTGCCACGCGTACGCTGCCAATTTGCAGCTGTGTTTGTGTGCCTGAGGCTACGGATCCCCAATAAGGTCAGAGCCCAATGGTGTCGATACAAACATGCAGCGAGAGAGGCTAAACAAATCAAAGGTGGGAAGAAAAATGGAGACAGAAGACAATTTTCCTCGCTCTTTCCTTCAGAAGGAACAACTGTAATCCTGTTAGCTCTTCTGTCCTGCCTGACATAGGGCACAGGGCCTGTTGCCTTAATGCCTGCTTCAGTCCATATTTATATAGCAGAATAGTTTAAATTCTTTACCACCCATGTTTCCTGCTTTTGGGAGTTTTCCCAGCCCATATGACATCAATCACCTGTGCTAGTGGGGCTTTTGATGCTGGTTTTATTAAATTTAATTTGGTGTGCACAGGTGTACCAGCCTCGGTTTTGTACTCGGAGAGTTGTCTAAAAGCTGCTTCTCCCTGAAAATACCAAGCAATCGACAATTCTTCCGCTTTAGCTGGGAATTGAAGGTTTTCAGCATCCAGCAAACACCTAAATATATAACCTAGTTGTAAGTGTGGAGGCAGATTTTAATCTTATTCCTGTTTTGATGCTTTCAGATTTTGCTTCCTACCTCTTTCCTCATGACAGCTCTGAAAAAGGAGTGGAACTGTGATATCTTCAGGGTTTTTTTTCAAGATGCCAAGGGAGGGAAAGAAAATAACCAAAGCAGACTATCTAGCTGTCAGCTCTGGGTCTTTCATGAGAAGTCTACAGAAGTAATGACATTTCCAGTAGACCTTATGCTCATACCAGTGCAGTAGGAGATAAATATGGTGCCCTTGAAATTAGCCAGCGGTTTGACCCTCAAGTCTGGGGACTGAATTTATCTACTGCCATGAACACTAAATTTGAAAGAACAACAATAAAGTTAATTATGATTAAAAATAATTTTTGTGCATGAAGTGCTTGTTACTGAGAAATGATTCCCATTTTCTTTTCCGGTGTTGTATGGAGAGCCAACTTATTTGAATGTTTTTATTGATCAGGTAGAATTCAACACCAGTGAAATCAGAGGACATCTATCTTCCAGAAGGTCCAAACCTGAGACCTTCTTGGGTTCCAGACAACTGAAAAAATAATGCTTTTGTTTTTATTTACTTATTTCTTTCAGTTTAATAACTACCTTAGATAAGACCTTTGTGGAGAAACAGTGTCTGTAACAAGTGTGTACAAGAGATGGAAGTACCTGAGCGAAGGTAAGGATGGAGCATACCAATTCTCTTACACTTGCAAAAACAATGTGCAAAAGGCTTGAATGCAGTTTACTAGCCTGTGTCCAGGTAAGCACTCTCTCAGTGCTGAAGGCAGACAAAAACCAGCTTTAATGACTGAGGGTCTCCAGAAATAGTGAGAGGGGATCTATTAAGCAAGTTCCTGAATTCTTAAGAAATGTTTTGTTCTTCCATTTCCAGCCAGCATGCCAGGTACATACCTCCCTTCAGGGTGAAAAAGTACTTACTCTTTTTGAGTATGACTAAGCAGAGTGTTGCTTTATAAACTGGAAAGTTCTCCTTGCAGAAGCCAACGCACATGCTGTCTGGAGCACAGTGTTTGCACTTGGGAGCAGGGTAAACAGCGCTTCGGTTTCTAAGCTTTTCATGACGCGAAATACGTGAACTGAGAGTTGGTTAGCTGCAGTAAGAAAAGCTTGCTTTCTTGGATGATTTAACTAAACAAATCTAAAAGTGCTGCGCCCTGATATGCCATCCCCATGACGTTTTGCTCGGACTCCAAACGCTGGCAAGACCAGGAGGAGCTGGACGCTTTCCTGTGTAACCTGGCACTCGCTGTGCCCCGCGGTGCTGCAGTAAGTACAGTGCTGCAGAGGTGCCTTGGGTGGCTTTTTTCCCCCCTAATGCTAGACCAAAAAATGCATTTTCTACAAATACTTCTTGGGAGGGAGGAGTAAGTCCTTTGAAAAATCTTTCTCTGAGAGCACCCTAAAAGAATTAAGCCAAGTGGTGCGTGTACATCCAAAACTGGAAATCCCTGAGGTACCTATAGTATACGTGAGTAAAGAATAACACATCCCTGTGTTCCTTATTCCTGTCCCAGTCTTCACCAAAACCTCTCATTTACTTTGGTTCCTTTATTTTCCCCCTGCATGCTTAAAGTGTTCAGGGACTGTAAAATAGTTCATCCAATGCATTCGTCTTTAAACAGTTTAAAGCCAGAAGAATCATAGCCTCTGTGCAATTATTTCTCAGACCCTCCTGCTGTGAATATTCAAAACTAACCAGCTATTTCAATGAATTTCTAAGCCACTGATGACTTTTTAAAAACTTATTTTTGCCCTCATTCTTTATTGTTGACTGAACTGGTTAATTTGAAACAGATTAAGCTGAGATTTCATTAAATATTATGAGTACCCAAAGAAACTTAAAACACGGCGTCATCTGAGAGAATTGTAATTCAATTGGAAAAGTTAGATTTGACTGGAGGGTGGAGCAATTATCGAAGAGTAAGCAAAATATTCTGGGATGAATGTCACAAAAGCTTGAAAAATTGCATTTTTATTCCTAACTTTTAAAATGTAAATTGAAATTATCTCTAAGATAAATACAGTTTTGGCACTTCATCTCCTATTTTATAAAGTCATTTCTGTAACATGACCAAATTGTGGCCTTTTTTTTTTTTAAAATTATAAATTATACTTTCAAACCCTCTTTGACTCTGCAATAATTTTAAGCTCTTTTTTTTTTTTCCTTTTTTTCTCTGCAACAAGTTTATAAAGTTATCAATTACCTCAGAAAGTCAGCCAGCTTTCAGCTGTCTCCTTGGTTTACTAAGCTGGGTTATAAAAGGAAGCAAAGGAGCACAAGAAATACAGCAGAAAATGTATATTGCTTAGCCTTACCTGTAAGCTTAGGTGGGTGCTCTGCGTAGCTGGGTCCTGTGAAGTGTGGCAGAACGACAAAAGAAATCTTACTAACTTTGCAACTACAGTCTATTTTTAGAGGAGGATTTGCTGACTCTGACCTTGAGTGCTACCCACTCCAAAGGATGATCTTTACATCTGCTGGTAAAACTATTCCCTGATGTGACCCGAAACATTAAATCTGGCAATTTAGTTACCTAGTCTCGATATGACTAAGATAACGTGATGCCTGCGTGTCAACTGTGATAAAACAAAACTCATCTTTTATCTTCTTATCCCCTCCCTTGTCAAGCCTGATGCTGTACGGGTTAGGAGCATTGCGCTGCTGTTTTCTGTCATGCTGTGCACAAGGGATTTGGCACTGGCACAGCGGGCAATGGGAGCGGTGGCATCCTGACTAGATCCTTATCTCTTGCACGTGCACCACCAGAAAGCCATCTTCCCCTACCTACTGTCTTGGTTTTCTCCAGTGCTGCCACTCTCAGTACCCACCTGACTTCTGAAATGCCTTTCTCTGCTGGGAAAGTGATGTGGTGCTCAGCCCTGCTCGGCTCTGGTGACATGGGCACAGCTCACCGAAAAGAGGTGGAGGTACGCTCTCCAACCTTTGGAAAAACTCCCTACTTTCCGAAAAAAGGTTTTCTGAAAAGCTCCATGCCTTCCTATTGCAGAAAGTCTAAAACTTTCTTTAATAACCCATGGTCAGATTCATCAAAGTTCAAATCCGGTTTCCCTGGTGCCAGAGCCACACCTCTTCCATGCCAGCACATGGTCTGCTGCGAGACCTTGGTGGCCTACAAGGCTGTCTGCTAGAGGGATCAGTGGTCACGTGCGAGGAGCTGGTACACAATATCCTCTCCCCAAGCGTTTGTTCTGCAGCAAACCATGCCTCAGTCTTGCCAACTCAGACAACTTCATTAGGAGTAATGAGATTTCGGTGCCGCTGGAGCCAGGCTTGCAATGACATTAGAAGCTCCAGCTGTCATGTGAGTATTGATATTTCTCAGGGGAAATTCTTCAGATACATTGCCTTCTGCCTGGGAGTGGGGTAAGGAGGCAAAGAGACCAGTCAGGACAAGCTCATGATACTGGGAAGTAGCCCATTGGTCTCTGCATCTGCTTTTTGGGGTCTCCCAGCCCCTTCTGTTGAGATGTCCATCTTGGAAGCATTCCAAGAGCTGTATGTGCTGCTCGCCTCATCTTCCTGGCTCAGAGCACTCCCTACTCTCACCCCAGTGCATGCAAACAGCAGCCAGTTGTTGATGTATACCCACTGTGGAACTTTTTTCATCTCTTGCAAGAAAAGAAAGTTTTCTGTGACTGCAAATGCCTGACCAAAGTTTCGGGTTGCCCAAGAGTTTTTTTCCAAAGTATCCAGGTCTCTCAGTGGATGCCATTAATTTTCAGTGGGACACAAGTTCCTGACTATGTCAGGTATTTTTAGTGTTGCTTCAAATCCTCACGACCACCTTTGTCATCCCCTGCCTGCTTAAAAGATAAAAGTTCATCCCAGAAGGACTAGGACCAGACGTGGTCATGGCCCGTGGCTAATACTGCAGTACAGATGTGAAGTAATAACAAACAGTTTCAGTTCAAGTTCTGGGCATTGGATCTGCTGCTGTTTCATGCTAACAGCATCACTGTAGCCAAGTTTCTGTATTACAGAGCAGCCAAGCTCCTCCCTGCCAATTATTCAGATAGTCGCTCTTAAAACGAGAAAGAGCTTAGATGTTAGAAACCTGCTGTGCCTTCTAAGTTACCTTGGAAGGTTGTTGTGCAAATTAATTCTATACTGATAACAGAGGAACTTTGTGGAGGAGGAGATACAGACCCCATATAACAGAAACTAGCAGCGGTTGTTTTATTTTTATCCCTGCAGGCGACCCAGTATGGGGGAATATGGGTAAGATGATACAGCAGACCAGACGGGCAGTGCTGGCGAGAGGAGGCTATGTAAGGTGTGCGATGGAAGGTCTGCGCAGCCCGGCGTGGGGATGGGCAGTGGTCTGGTGCTTCTCTTGGGCTGTCACTCCCCAAGGTTATCTTTCTGATGTCAGATCAATGGCATGATAATATTTTGTGGTATTGTTTTTTCAGACTGGCATTTCGAGTTCCGGGAATATTAAGCTGAAACACAAGTATTTGTTTGTCTGCCTGGCTGTCAAAACAATACGAGCCCTTGTGCTCCTCTCTCCGTAGGGTCCCAAGAACATGTAGCGAGAGATTGTTCACCTCCTGGAAAATGTTCTATTTTTGGGACCGGTTCTGTGTGTTTCCATTAGTTTTGCTTTTGTTAAGTAAAAAATACTAGCTGCTGAGATGTTTTGAGGGTGGCCAATGACTTAAAGTGCTTTGGAGCCTGGACACATTGGAAACACAGCAGGAAGGCTCTTACTTTGGAAGAGGGAAGCACCTGCCCTCTGGAAAGTTGAATAGTTGCCTTAGGCTACTAAAGCAGATGTTTGTTATGTTGTTGGTCATTTTTGAAAATCTTGGCTAAGCTGATGATGGTGCTTTGAACATGCAGATCACTCCCCCTTCCTGGAGCCTTGAACGCATTCAGCCCGCTCTTGTCTAACGTGCAGGTCCCTGCCGTCGGTGGCTGGCTCTTGCGTGCAGTCATCTGCTGGCCCCGCGGCCGAGGACAGCGCCAGGCACTGTTCAGATACACGATAAAAGGCAAGTCCTAGCCGTGAGAGCTGGTGCTCTAGATAGGAGAGACAAAGGCTTAGGTGGGGAGAAAGGATGGCACCCAAGCAGAATGAGCAAGACTGTGGCCGAAGAAATGTCACAGACCAGCTTTCTAGGTGGCGGTTTCTGTGGCACAGAGTATGGAGCTGTGGGAAGGGTGAGAGCTAAAGTCCCATTCAGGGGGGAAGGGGTGGGAAAGGGCAAAAAACCCTCAAAAACTTTTTTTTTTTTTAAAAAAAGTAAAAAAAAAATTAAAAAATCTTAGGAGGACTGAATTTCTTCCACAAACACTGGGTAAAGAAAAGAAGGGAGAGAAATGATAGATTTCTGGCCAGACCACACTAGCGGTACAGTTGGAAAAATCTGACACTCTGTTTTCTAAGGCTTGAAATTTTTATGTTGGTTTAAAATAAAAGCTTGGGGTAAAGTTCTGCTTTAGAAAACTTCCCTCCCCCATTCCAACCTGGTGGACTGGAAGATTTCCTCTTTTGCTACAAAATATGCTATTATTTGGAAAAGCTGGGGTTTTAACAATTGCATGGGAAGAATAAGTATATAATTATATTAGATTGTCCTAATGGACATTTGCAGCTGTACTGAGATGCTAACAGCATGCAGAAACCATTATGTTTCCAGTTGTTTGGCAAAAGTTAAGAAACCTTATATATATATATATATATATATATATATTATTTTTTTTTAAAGTTAGCTATAAAGTAAATCCAGATGGTTCTCTCTTGCACAGACAAGCAGTCTTCAAACTAGACATATAGCTGTAGCCTGGCTATAACTTGTTTTGATTACTGCAGATAGAGAGAAATGTTTTAAATGACTGTGCACCCTCCTCACAGAATGCTGCCTGCCCTTGTTTCTTGCTGAAGTCAACTGGCGTTTACGCAGCACTACATAAAACTTGTCTGACAATACTTTGTGTGCATGAATATCTAGCTGGGCGTTACTTGTTTAATTTCTCCTTATACTGAATTATTGCTTAATGGCCCCCATCAGGGGCTGGGGCTCTGCTGAGGCAGGTGTTGCAGACCCATAAAACAAAAAGGACAGTTACTGCCCTATGTAACCTACCGTTTGAGCTTGAGTTTGTTCTTCTCTCTTCATCTCCTGGTTAAGGATTACCAGAAAATATTGGCTGTATGCTTATTTTTGATTGATATATTCAGAGTTTTACTCGATTCTTTAATAAGCATTGCCTGTTGTGTTCATTACTGTATTTCAGGCACATGTCTGTTGTGTTACTATCAGCAGGGGAATCGGAATCATGTTGACTCGTGAGACCATTCTGCAAATCAAATCAAAGGACAACTTTGCTTCACAGAGCAAAGATTTCAGTGTTTGAATGTTTTAAGTCACCACATTAGGAGCATTTCTGAAATTCTGAAAGTACGGGGAACTGAAAGGTCCATCAAAAATGATAGATTCATGGTACGTTACTTTTTATATTGTTTGGTATTAGTCAATAAGCAAGCGTTCTTGTAGATAACAGTTGATGTTGTTTGTCCAAGTAGTATAAGGGGTAGAAATACTGTTTTATGAGCTGCTTGGGCAGTGTTGTCAGGAGGGTAACTTGGATTTGACCTGGTAGGAGGCAAATTTACTGGCTGGTGCATCTCTTGCTATGTCTCTGACAGAGCTGGTAGCCCAGCAGTAGTGGCTGTGTTTACAAGACAGTATTTGAGTCTAGGGACGAAGCAAGCTCCTGGGGGCTAGGAAGGAAGGACCCTGGCCCTGAACGAGGTTCCCTGGGCTTGGCGGGGGAGGCTGGGGCCAGGGCTCTGAGAGGCGTTTTGTTCACTGTTCTGCTTTTTCTCTCTCTGTCAGCAGAAAAAATGTTCTGGGAGATTTGTGTTCAAGCGGAGTATAGCTCCCAAGGCACGGTAATGTGGAAAAATACGGGATGAGGGCTTTCTTGTAACCTTCCCTTACCAAAGAACGCCGGGAGCAGGAAGGTCTGGGGCCCCAAACTGCTTACTCCCCTGTTTGTCAGTGATTGCTAAGAGGAAGCCCTGTGAGAAGAACATCTACCAGAGAAACCCTACAGAGAGAGTGTTAACCAGTGAGTACATCACGCTGTGCTGTGCAGGGCATCCTGACATGCTCCTGAGGTACCAAAATCGGGCACCTTCAATAGTTTATACCATTTAAACAGCCCTACAAGGAAAATGGCATTGCCAAAATTCAAGGTGGTTTTGTCCCTAACGTACCACAGGATTGCACTTAAATTCTCTTGATGACAATTTGGGAAACTGCCACAGTCTATTTCTACTCTTATTGTTCATTGGGATAACAAGGGTTTTTTTCTTCTCCTTCACTATATCCTTAATAACATGTTGCTGTAGAGATTCCAGAAATGTGTGGTCCAACCTATTCCCTAAGCATAGCGTGTTTTAAAAAAATAAACAAAAATAACGCATACTTGGTATGTAACTCTGATCAGAAAGTTTTGTCCAGACATGCTGAGAGCAGGTTTCAGGTCAGAGTAATCTCATGGCATACTGAGTGCCAAATCTAGACTTAAATAGACCTGAGAGCCAGGAATTGGGTTGATACTTGTTGTCCTCTTGGTACAGGCTTCTGGCTGGCAGTGCAGATAGAGAAACAGCAGAGTTGCTGTGCTGGTGCCATTAATCCGGTGTCTGTACCACTGGCCGTGGTCAGTAACAAGAGCCTTAAAGGAAAGTACATGAAATCTGTGCCCCCTGCTTATGGGACAAATTTTCTGCCCCACAGAAAATCTGTTTAATCTCCCCGCTCCACGTCCTTAGATAAAGTTTGGCTGGAAGCCTGAAGCATGAAGTTTTACAGCTTTTCCAAAACTATTTCTTTTCTTCCAACGTAAATTGTCTCTGGTGGTGGTTTTTCTTATTTATGTGACTTCTCTTTATTCTCTTTAACTCTTCTGTGCTCTTTGCCTCCAAGCGTTCTGATAATGAGTTCAACAGACTAAATAATGATAATAACTTATAACATTAAGTAGTTTGAAATATGTCCCCTTTTCATTTTTTCCTGAGCCAGCTTGGGGGGAGTTTTCCCGACCACTGCTCAGGTGCAGCTGTTCTGCCATACATCTGGTCCTGTGGTACCATATGGCTACTACCCGACCTACCCCGTCCTCCTAGAAGTAATCAAGTACACTTCAGGTCATAAAACCCCACAACAGCAAAACAATGCCTCGTAATCCACCAGGAATGCTCCACGCCACCTCAGGGCAAGTTCCTTTTAATGGCTTTTTTGCTCCGAGTTTGATCAGGTTCCAGACTCTTTTAAGCTGAGAACACCGTAAATATAGGAAATGAGGTACTCCATTTCAGGAAAAATACAAAAGCCAGACCAAGTAGTTCTGTGAACTAGAAATAGAGTTGTTACACTATGAGAGATAGCAAGACTGCCTTAATAGATGGCATTCAAGTGCAGCTGTTTATGGGTCTTAACTGGTGTTGGCCCACAAAACGCATACTTAGAAAGGAAATCAGGGAAAGCTAACACATGCCTGGGGGCTTTGAAGTTGTTATTATCATCCACATGCATAAGAACGGGAGATCCTCTCTAGTCCAGCAAGTACTGAGAAATGAATGAGTTTGGCTGGCGCGTACATCAAAGGTCTTCACTTGTAATTTGCTTAAGAGATTAAAAATGAAATATGAGGGAATTATTGAGGAAGAGCAAGCTGCTGTTTTTTCCCCCTTGCAGCAGGGAAGAACAACAATTGAGCATCTATTCTGGCTGACAGTGATTACTGAAAAGCTTTCTGACAACCTTGAGCAAAACAGCAGTTGCATCTTAGTTTCACTGACATCAAATAAGCATTTGATTTACAGAGACCCAATTGGACCTGTCCAGTGCCAAGGAGTGTCTTTGAGAAGCAAACAAACTTGATAAAGCTCTTTCTTTACAGAACCACAATCTCTAAAGCAATGCATTGCCAGACCATGAAATGTGCTCTGCATTTTAGCTACCAGAAATGTTTTGCTTCAGAAATAAACTAACAAAAGCTAGTGACAAACACTTGAAGCTTGCTACTGTTCCCTTTCCTGTCAAACGCAATTTTTACTGAGGTTCTCCAAGAGACTGAGTAACCACTAGGAAGGAGACAGTGTCGTCACGGTTGGACTGGGAGATGTGAAGGCTTGATAACAACCACAGTCGCCTGGGATAAAACTGACTACAAATGCTTTTGAGGTGGAAGGAGGAGAGAAGTGGCTTCCTGAAGCAGCTTCCAGTAGGAATGCAATGTCAGAAACCCATATTTTAGGGTTTTGAGGAAAAATTGTGATGAATTTTTGAAAAGGATCCAGAGATGTTGGCAGAGGTCTAGATCATGTCAGTTTTCCCACCCCATGTCCCTTGCTGTTGGTGAGTCAGAGATTTTGTGGAATGACTTGGATCTTCTGAATCAAGATCAGACACCTCAGAAAAGAGCCTGGCCTTTTTTGGCGCTAACACAGGAATCATGGATGTTAGTCCACAAACCGTGTGACCCAAAATGGAAGATGCTGACTGCAGATAATTTCTGTGTTCACTTTGATAGTTTCTTTGATAGCATAAAATTTGTAATATTTACTGACTGTATATCCAGCACGTGCTTTATAACCTTTTCTCCCCTTCACCACACAAACTGTTACTAAGTGTTCTTGGTCCACATCATCTCATTTAGATTGGGATTTTACCTGCCCTTTTATGTTCCAAAATGGGTAGTCCTAAAAAAAAAAATCCTGACTGTAACTTCATTGTATGTAGAGCAGATGATCATCAGTCCAGCTCATGTATTGTTTTATGTCAGTGAGGCACAAGGCAGGACAGTAACAAATGAGTGCATGTTTCCCAGTCAGAATTAATCAACTGCATTTATGAGAATTGCTACTCTTAATTTTTATGCAGTGTTAAAATAGTCTCTCTTTGTGAAACCAGCCAGTCTCCCACGCCTTTCAACCCAGCCATATAAACATGCTAGCACTGGGGATTTTAAGGAAAGCTTTTAGCTTGACCCATTGCTTTTCCATTAAGACTCCAAAGCACTCGCATTTCTCCACGAATCCATTCAACACACTTTATTTCAGCTGTTACAGATGCTGATTTCAGTATGAATTATGAATTCAATCCCCTGCATTTTCCTAATTTACAGACAGTGAAGTGACAGCCAATTGTTTTAAAAGAACATTCATGTAGAGGATTTTCATGTGAATGAAAATGAACTCAGAGCCACAGCAGACCTGAGAACACCGCCCTGTGCCGGAGAGGAGCGTGCAGAGGGGTGTCAGGAGATGTCCTGCCACTGGAAAGGGAGTGCCCAGGGACAGGGTTGGCTGTCAGGACCCCAGGCTTGAGGACTAAAACTGTGGGAAAGCTGGATGGGTGGTCAGTGAGAGGATTTAAAAAAAAAAAAAAAAAAAAATCTTTCCAGCAAAAGAGGACTTGGGACTGAGATGCAGAACTGAAGTTTTTGGAAAAAAATTGAGCTATCAGTAGGAGTTGCTGCCTATTGCAAGTATAGCTCATTTACTATCAGAAAAGTGATATGTATAAACAGTGCATAAAATTATTGCTAAGCATATTTTTGAAATGTCTTGAATTTTTCAGTGCTATGAATAAGCCTGGTTTTAGAGAGAGAACTGTGCTGCATGTCAGAGATAAATACGTACAGGTTTTACCTATTGACTTATCCCTTTAAAAAGGGAGCGAGGGAGGGAGCGGGGAGAGAGGGGGAACCTAAGGGAAGGAAGGAAAACTTGAAAGTAGAATACATCAAATATTGTTTCCTTGGAAACAAAGAGGAAGATTACATCACAGGGTTCAAGCCTATAAATAGAAACCTAGCAGTGCAAATGCAGAAGAAACTCTTGTTCCTAGAGGGGAAATTTAGAAATGAAGATGACCTCCCTTTAGACACTGCTGTCACAATGCAGTCAGCACAACCTCATCTTGAGGACCAGCAGTAAATTTAGCTGACGGTACATGACAGTCTTCTCTCAATTAGTTGTAGCATTCAGCTCAGGGAACTGGTTCAGTTGGTGAGAAGAGGTACAATTTTCAGGCTGCTATAAATACCGTCGGTGTCTCCAGAGCCCTGCTATGTTGCTGTGGCAGAAATTACTAAAAGTCTTCAGCCTGAACTCTGAATCCTTCAGGCAGCCATGACAGGACAGTGAAAACCTCAAGCCCATATTTATGTTTGTGAGAAACAACCTGTGCGGAGCACCACCACGCTCTGGTGGGAGTTTAGACCTTTGGACAAGATGAGTTTTGGCTCACGGGAGCAACTCAAGGTGCGCGTCCTGCCACTTCTCTCCCTCTTTAGTCACCCCGCGGTCATGCAGCGGTTGTGCTCATGGCCAAAGCATCGCTCTGCCCCGGGAGGGTGAGCAATAGCATCAGAGGAAGGTCTAAAGGCAAGCACAGAGGGATGGTGGCTTGGCACACACCAGGCTGCCCCACTCCAGCCTGCTGCAAGCTCGTGGTCCCAGCCGTGTCGTGGGACCCGTCTCCTGCAGCCTGCTAGTGTTAATGTGGATTGCGAGCGTTCGCTGTTTCTGACTTCTATTCCTTGATGTTATGAAATTTTTATACCATTAGTTACAAAACCAAATAATGATGTTTTCATTGTTACAAATGGGTTCCTTTACACTATGTAGTGGTTCATCTTATAACATTTACTTCTTAGTGGCATGCAACTTCCTCCCTGCTTCTGCACCTGAACTCTCATCTGAGTATGTGTATACAACACTGCTAAAAGGATAGCTTCAACGTTGGGCAATTCACGCATCGTATGGGCTAATGGAGCTAAATCTTCCCTCTAAAGACTAAAGCCTTGTACAAATGGTATGGTCTTTCCAGATGTTTAAAATAATAATTTTTTTAAAAAATAATTGATTGGTTATGGCTCTGTTAGTAAATGATTCCTTTCAAATTGAGACACAGATTTGTTCCATCAGTTTGTATGTGATAACACAGGGCCTGGTCAAATTTCCACTTTCTGGTGGGAATCATCTCAGTTTAAGTAGTGATCTTAGTGTGATTGACGGCTCACAAAGGGCTGTTCCTTCCCAAAACTGACAGAGCAGGGCTTGGAGCTGCTGGTAAGCGAAGAGATTTGTTAAATGTCCCAATGTCACAGATGTTGATGAAGCCATAATATATATGTGTGTATACATCCTTCCCTGGCACTGCTCATTTTAAGGCATAGCCGAATAAGTGAAACAGCATGTGCTCCCAGCTGCTTTAGCCCTAGGACGCGTCTGTGGTGTACCAGGTGGCAGTACTCTAGCTCTCGTAGCTTTTTCCATGTCTCATAACATGGTACGCACTTCTAAATCTACCAGAGAATCTCAGCTTTCCCTGGCAGGGGAGAGGAGGAGGAATACAAGTTTATTGCCCTTGTCAAGAAAATAATGAAAACAATGAACCTTAAGGCAAATAATAATAATAATAAAATCCCATGCTTTATAAAGACATTCGCACAATGGAAAAGGAAGGGTGGGTGATACAGGAGTTGAACATCTGAACATCTGGAGCTGGCAGAAATACAGTCCTTGCTTAGGCAGATACAGGGGTGATTTGTATGTGCGTCTGAGTCTAGCTGTGATTCGGGATCCAAGGTTGCTATTACCATAATAAACTTTAAGATCCCAGGCCTGTAACTGTCTAGCGCTAAGGGAAATCTGGATAAGATTTGGACCTTGTAGTTTGTGTCGATCTTGAGTTAATCTTATGTTTTAATCTGAAAGAATTGTAAGGGATTTGGCGTATCACTTTTGATGGGAAAAGTGGTTGGGGTGGGGAGGCAATCTTGATATGGTGGTGCTTTCTTTGACTTGCTTTGGTTTGCTGCTGTAATCTCTCATCTCTCTGAGTCATTGTGCCTGAACAGTTTGCTTTTTTTTTTTCAAAATGTCTGTTCCACATTGTGAACTGATATTCCATGATGCTATATTCTGCCAGTACAGTCGCAGCACCCCAGAAGTGCTCTTGCAGTACATTGCATGGGATAACTACTAGAATTTACAGAATTTTTAGCCTCCCGTGATTTTTTTGTTTCAAGTAGCCTGAAACTTATTTCTTTACTTTTTAGGAAGCCAACATCTTTATTGGCAAGCAGATATTTCTGAGCATTGGGATGACTATTCTCAACTTGACTAACCTGAAAAAGATGTATTAATATTCATCTCTTGAAATGCTTTTGGATGACTCGCCAGGTGCACCACTATGGCACTGATACTTGACATCTGACCAAAAGGATCTGGGATAGCAGAGATGCAGGTAAGATGGCATATGTCTGTAGCGCGAAGCAGGATGGGTTAGAAATTAGAAGGCTTGCTGGAGGTTATAGTGACCATAAAATCAGGGTGTAACCACACGGAGGCGTAACTGAGTCTAAACCAGTTGGTTTTGTTGGGTTTTTGTTTGGTTGGTGGTTTTTGGTCTTTTTCCATTCCATGAGAGATGATAGTAGGTAAGGACCTCAGGTGAATTAAAGATTTGTGTTAATTGATGGAAACTTTGGTTGTAAAAATCTAAATGCTCCTTTCTGTTACTGCCTTCTCCCAAGCACTCCCTACCTCCCCAAAAAGTAACAGACAGCTACTCTGCCTGATCAGATGAGCTGTTTAAATTAAAGCCGCTCCATAAGACTAATGTGCATGCCGGGACTGTTTTCCTTGGTACAGTTTGCATTTCTTGTTATATGATGTCTCCTTTGATTAATTCCAATAAGTAGGAAATGAAAAAGATGGTCAGTCTTGATTTTTTAATCAGTTGTGTGTTCCAGTCAGGTATCAGCTAATTACATACAGACAATTAACAGTTGCATCTCAGAAATGTGTTGCTTAGCCTTCGAATGTGCAGAACGTGCAAGGCTGGGATTTCCCCAGGAGAGCCGAGGAGGAGAGCAATCTCCCCTGGCCCGCGGCAGTATTTGGTCCCACCAGCCAGGAGCTGCTGCACAGCCTTTCCCGGCAGCCGAGCGCTGCCTGGCAGGGGGTGGCGTTTCTTCACGAATGGAGATTTTTCTTCTGCAAAACTCTTGGCCGGGCAACACCTTCCGGTTATGATTTCTTGAAATCATCTTGTTGTTGGCCGTTATGGACTGAACCCTTCAGAAATGTTCCCTGCATGGGTGACCTGGCCAAATCACGTGTACTGGTACATCCAGGCATGGTCATAGCTACAAAAATTGTGCAGCTGATTGATAGTTATACGTGCACGCACAGAGGATTAGAAATGAAAGTCAATGAATAGAACAGAGAGTAAAAAGTAAATTTAATTTTCCAAGTATGCTTAGTTTGAATAGTCTCTGATAAAATGCTGTTTTCCTCTTGTGAGAATGGCAAAGAAAAGTGTCTTTGAGTCCAGCCCTGGGATCCTGCTGTGTTTCTCTTGTGAATGAGTAATGAAAAGTGGCCATTCATTGCTGAATGATTATTTTTCCCCTTCAATGGAGGCGGGGGGGGAGGGAAGAACCCTCCAAAATCCAAGGCCTCTATGAGTACAGCAGACTAAAAGCATCAAGAAACCTCTGGAGGGAAGTAAAAAGTTATGAATGGAGAATAAAATATTGGTGCGGAGCAAAAGGGCTGTTGTGTATAAAGAGCAGATGGGAAAATGTTGAGTTTGAAGTTTAAAAGACAAGGATCTGAATCTCATTCAGCTGAGCAGGGGGAAGTGGTTTGGGTTTCCTTTCCTTGGAGGTTGGCTCCATTTGATGAATTGTCGAGATGTGCTATAAATGTTTAAGATTTATAGGAGAGGCTCCAAGTAATACTAATGAGCAGCTAAAAATAGATATGATAGGAAAATATAAACTGACGAACGGATCATCCAGCATAACAATAACTTCATAATCACGCAACTGTTGCCAACTGAAGATGGGAGACATGGCATGAAAATGAGCTTTTGTTTTTCACATCTGAAAGTTAAAGGAGTCGGAGTGGAAACAGATGTTCTCCAAAACAATGTGTCAGAATAACTCTAGTAACAGCCAATTGTCACCAGAGCTGAGCAAATAGTTCCTTGCTCGCTCTTCGCTGGCTGATGGTTTTCCAATGATGGGTGGGGTTTTTGTAAAGAATTTATTTATTTATTTATTTATTTACTGTAAGCAACCTAAATGGGTTTTGTGCAAAAATTATCAGGGTCTCACTTCTTACAGTTCTGTCCTTCTCGGGTTTTGGGAATTTTTGTCTAAGAACAGTTGGTCCTCCAAATCAATCTTAAGGGCTTTGACAAATAATTTTGGCTGTAAATTTTTGTGAATATTTCATTGTTGATACTATTGAATTAGGAAGAATTAGATTAATTAGATTTTTTGTTTTAATAGAAAGGGGTTTGTAGAGCAGCAACTGGCTTTCAGAAGAGTTTTACACTGGGAATAACCACAAGGCTAGATCTTGCCTGCTACAACAGCAGAGTTGAGCTTTCAGTTTTAGGATCCGTCTGTTGAACACCTACAGAAGAGAAACATTCAAGTCAATTGGGTGATACGTGGATGGACTGAAGGATCAAAGATCCTTTGTGCTGCTATGAATCTCTGTCTGTGCTGGGCGCCTACTGAATGCGCTGGAAGATCTTTGTGGTCATGAGGATGACTGGCAACAAGCAGGATCAGGCTGCAGGAACTGAAAGACCCCGTCCCTTGATGAGAGGCATTTTCTGTGAAGGGAGGCTCTGCCCACATCTTGGGCAACAGACAGATCAGACGTGTGAGCTGAGTCCCAGACCTGCTTTTGAATTTTACCTGGTTTAATAAATGATGTTTTTTGTCAGCTGGCTGGATTTTTGCCGTGCAGATTTTCTACTTGTACTACTGTGAAAATATGTTTATTTGCAATGGTATTTCCATTGGGAGATGCTTTGTCTCCAGGGTAACTTCCCTGAGAGTGGTTTCAAAAGTTAGTCTGTGGAGAGTACTGCATCTTGTTTTGCAGGCCCTTTATAAAGTAAAGTAAAAGATGTTATTCTTTTTCTGGTACTATTTTTGCCCCAACTTGGCCCCTTCTTATTGTCTGAAAAGTGGGCAGAGCCAAGTAGGTGTACTCACGGATTTGACAAAGATGATGTGGATTTCACTGTAATTTAGTGATCGAGTGAGAAAACACTAGATGGGACATGTCATGGCAACATCATGGAAGTAGCTCTGTGACAGGGTGGGGAATGGCTACTGGCAGAGGAGGAAGGAAAAAAATGATTTTTTTTTTTTTTTTTAGAGGGCGAGACAGGAACAAGGTTGCTTAAACAGCCGGCGTTGTTGAGCATGCAAATGATGGAAGGATGTTATGGAGGCAGAAGCAGGAGGAGGAGAGACAGAACCAGATCCTCAGCTAACACCGCCAGGTATTTTTAGGAGTGCTTCCTGAGAGTGCTTTCTGTATATAAACAGTCGAGGTTCCAGGAGGCAGTGGTGAGGGGGAGCAGTATAACTCAGTGATACTTGTACCACAAATAGTACATTGCAAAGAGCAAATTGTTTGACTTTATTAAACTGCAGCCTCCTGCAACAGATCAAGGGTCTAGTTTCTAAGCAAAATAATTGTAGCCTAAAGAAAACTTAACTGTTGAAAGCCTCGTAGGCCCTAGATTCCTGTTTGACTTGGCTTCAGGAGCTGCATATACTCTTTGAACCTTAGACTATGAAGTAAATTTGCAAAGCGTAAGCTATTTTGAAGCCCCTCTCCACAGTAACACATAGCTCAGCCTTGTTATCAGGAAAATACAAGACAAAAAATAATTGGAGGAGAATAATGTCTGGCAAGTCGACTTGACAGTGCTTTGCAATTCTGGAAGGGCTGGCAGAAGCTGGGCAGATCTGATCTAGACATGAGGGTTATGCAGAAGAAGTTCACTTGGTCTTGGTAAGCAGCGCCAAAGCTAAAGCAGAATTGAGAGCCACGGGCTAAAGTGGAACAGGCCAGTGTAATGCAGAACCAGGGGATCTGTTGTAAGACTGCTTGCCTCCATCCTTGCCTACAAGCGCTGCATGTTACTTAGGGTGCTGTGTCTGAAGAGCAATCATATGTTCGTTCATCAGTCATGAAGGCCATGAACAGAATGGTTTCTCTGGAATGTGGTCAACTTAGGCTTGGCCAGTGGCTTGATACTCAACCCTGACAAGTTAGTATTGGTCACACGTAGTTTTTCAGCTTTGTAGTCTATTCTGGTCCCAGTTAAGTGTTGTGTTTTGGTGGTATTTGGTGGTTTTTTGGGGGGGTTTTTTGTTTTTTTTTTGGGGGGGGGGTGTTGTTTCTTGTTTGTGGCTATTTTTGGTTTGTGCGGGGTTTGGGGTTTTTTTTGAGAAAAAAGGCAAAAGCTATGAATTAAGAAGGTTCCATCAGAGGGCCATTCTTGCTGCAGAAACCCCAAAGCTACCTGTGCAAGGAGGAATGAATTAATGCACTGACAAGAAAAAGGCTGACACTCTTAGTTGTTGCCACTATACATGGTGCATACCTGGGCAATATCCTGGCTGGCATTTCTTTCCATGGGAAACCTGTCATTGGCATCATCTCCTTCCATGAAACTTGTTGAAAATTTCTATCCTCCCTTCCCTTGGCTCCTTGCAGAGCAGATTTATGGTCCCACTTTCCTTTTACAAATAAAACCCTAAGTGCAAATCCAAAGGATAAATAACACAGTGCAGACATGCCCGCAGCAATATTCTCTGTATTTATCATTGCTGAAAGCCTGGGAGGAAAAGCTGGTGAAGGCAAGATATCTCATGTGAGAAAACTATTCTCATGCTTTCGTGCCAATTCTGGAAGCTGGAGAGCAATCCCGTTGTGCTTTTCCCCAAAATCCTGCTGCAGCTCAGGCAAAGTCGTCCAGGTGCCTTGTCTGTGAAAAGGGGCTAAGATGCCCCTCCTCCCTCACAGGCTCCCTGTGTGGGAAGTACACCAGCTCCACCGCAGCACTGGACGTTGCTCCTTCATAAGCACACAGAATGGGTAGGTGCTCGTAAATAAAGCTCAGTGTCTGCTCTGCACTGGGTAAGGAGTAGGCATGGAAAAGATGGTAGCATCAATGCTGCTCTGTCCATTAATATGTCTGAACCTGCCATTCTGATCACTTCCACCCTTCCTGCAGTCTCAACTGACATTGCTTTTGGCAGGTAATATTTAGCAAGGGCGCTGGACAAGTGTGATGATAGCTGGCGCTGCAGAGGCAGTACACCTGCAGGGGAGAGCGGGGCTTCCTCTGCCTGACTCAGCAGCAGCAAAATTGACAGCTGCACGCCAGGACCAAATGCCTTCTTGTTAGCAGGCATGGCTGTGGTGGAAAGAAGGTGTTCTTTGTTTCTCAGGCCAAACTAGTAGCTTGCAAAGAGTCAGCAACTCTGGATCTTTAAATTGTAGCGCAAGATATACCTGGAACCATCCCCAATATTGTTTTCATTTTCTGTGTTTTGATTCCAGCTGTAATTTTAAGAGACTTTTGCTTAACTAAGCACAGGGGCAATAAGCCACCTCAGTGTGCAACACACAATCAGACATTAGGACTGCTTAATTGTCATCAACTACTGAGCCTGCACTTGTGCCCCCGCCATGCCGCCTCCATGATGCTGCAGCCCTTGCATAGAGGGAAGGTGGTGGTGGGTTCAGGTACTGTCATCTGCTGGAGGGTGGAGAAACTGCGAGGAGATGGGGGGACCTGCCTCCCCCTGCCTGAACTTTGCAGCAATGCAAAGTGCTGGAACCAGCCCAGGCTTTTCTAGAAAAGGGGATTTTATGTCCTGGGGTTGGATAGCTACATGATTGTCTTTGGGTCAGTGTTTTGACCTTTTGTTCTTTGTTGTTTGGTTGTTTTTGTTTTTCCAGGTTGAAAAGGAAGTGTCCATTATACACCTGTACGGTGACATCCAGCCAGCAGTCCTGCTTTGCCGGTGCCCTGGCTTTCCTGGTGGGCTGCAGCTCCCACCGGACTTACTGCTCCCGCGCAAGTCACGCGTGGCAGGGGAATCTACGGCTGTCCTTGGCCAGCTGAAGTAGTCCTGCAGTGGCCAGCAGGCCTTAGCTGGGGTAAATTTAGGCTCAGTCACTCTGAGAAAAGTTGTTCACTTTCAGTTCTGCCCTGCAACCACAGATGTTTCCAGGCGTGCAACTCGCTGGGAATTATGACCTGTCCTGCTGGGCTCAACGCACGGAGATTTTAGAACGTTGTGTTTCATATATAACCTTGTGCTTTAATATAGTGCCATTTGGCTTGGCATAGGCTGAGTTACAGAGAGGTGAAGGGAGTGGTTAGTAAGGCAACTGAAAAGACTACTCACAAAACGGCTTCGGCATGGTCTGCAATAAAAAATGATCCCCAGGCAGACCAAGGTGGAGGAGACCCAAGTGCCAGGAGCGGTTCAAACACCATGCTCACTGAAATCTAATCTCCTTGCTGTGGCAGCCAGTAAGAGGCCTGTGAAAGCTATAACTTCACTGATTTTTTCCATCATTAGCTATAAGCTCCCTTCTGGACGCTTACACCAGTCTCAAAGGATGGGACCCTTTCTGGAGGGAAGACCTGTCTCTCTGTTCCCTGAGAGGAAATTAGTCTGTAGCATTGCTTGTGTTTTACTTGCTATGTTTATAAAAGTGGAAATACCACCTGAATTTCTCTATAGGCTCTGCAGGGAAATCATGTTTCCATATTGCATTATGAGAAAAGCAGTGGAAGTGTGCTATGCTCAGTTAATTTTTTTTAATGTATGGAGGCAAAGGAAACTTCAGTTCAGAATGAGTATATGCTTCTCTCTTTCTATTCAACATCCATAGTACTGTAAATACAAACTGCAGGGTACTTTGAGAACTGCAGGCCTTTAAGACCTCTCAAGGGAAAACATCACACCAAATTAATCTGCCGTCAAGTGGAAATTCTATATTGTTTGCATTTGCCAATGTTCTGTATGTGGCTGTAATTGCACTGAAGCAAATATCTGCTTCGAGTTCTTCACAAGATTAAATGTGGCCAATTGGGCGTAAAAGAGTAATCGAAATGCAGAGCTGCTGCTTTGGATTTGTTAGAGGCATTGCTCATTTTTGCTCTGACACGATGACACTAGGTTCTGGCTTTCCATTAAAACAGGGAAATTTGGGGAATGTGATTTGGAGCGCTGGGTTGCAAGCCAAGAGGAGGACATTTCTGTCTGGCACTGCTGCCGCCCTGCAGTGCGCTGGCGGGCAGCGTGCCCTGAGCGTGCCCCTTGCTTTACGTGTGCAAGGGGACACCTTCCTTCCCTCCGACCAGCAGTGAGGCTGTCGATAGCCATGCCCCAGGGTGTGATGTCTGGCTGCGACCTCCAGTATTTTGTGGTCTTTTCAAGTTCTGAGTATTTTCCATAGATTTGAAGCTAAAAGGACTTGTGAAGGTCCCAGCAAGAGCCTCCATGGCTTGTAACAGAGAGAGCCCAAGGTCTGAGTTGGATCTTGACTAGCGTCACCGTTTCACACTAAAGGAGCATGTCAGCTTGCAAAACCTGAAGTCTCGCCCTATGCCAGCTGGATGTGAAATGTTACAGGTTTGCTTAAAAAACCTCATGCTTTCTTTTTCTTTTTACTAGTTTAGCCCTTTTCCCTCTTGCTATATAAATGCAGTGTGCTGGTTTTGGCTGGGATGGAGTTAATTTTCTTCATAGTGGCTAGTACAAGGCTATGTTTTGGATTTGTGCTGAAAACAGTGTTGATAATATAGAGATGTTTTTGTTATTGTTGAGTGGTGCTTCCACAGAGCCCAGGCCTTTTCTGCTTCTCACCCCACCAGCAAGTAGGCTGGGGGTGCACAAGGAGTTGGGAGGGGACACAGCCGGGACAGCTGACCTCAACTGAACAAAGGGATATTCCATACCATATGACATCACCTTCAGCATATAAATCTGGGGGAAGAAAGGGGGGGGGGGGGGCGCGGGCATTCGGAGTGATGGCGTTTGTCTTCCCAAGTCACCATTACACATGATGGAGCCCTGCTTTCCTGGAGATGGCTGAACACCTGCCTGCCGGTGGGAAGTGGGGAATGAATTCCTTGTTTTGCTTTGCCTGTGTGTGTGGCTTTTGTTTACCTATTAAACTGTCTTTATCTCAACCCATGAGCTTGCTCACTCTTCCGATTCTCTTCCCCACCCCACCAGACGGGGGAGTGAGCAAGCGGCTGTGCGGTGCTTAGTTGCCAGCTGTGGTTAAAACACGACACGCAATTATAAGCAAGTAAAAAGTCTTTTTTCAAGTTGACTGTGCTGGCTTTTAATTCTACATGAAACCCCAACTGCTCCCTATGCCCTGCCTAACAGGTAGTTAAATAAACAGGCCCAGGTGGGCAAAACTGCTAGTTGCATCCTCCTTTATTTTGTTTTCTTTCCAATTAGTGGGCTTATCCAAAAAATACATACTGAACTCCTACCAGCTCACTCATGCTCAGCCATTTCCCAAGGGGTTTCTCAGTGCAGCTACAGAGCAGTCCTGACAGCATCCTTGCACTGTCTTTAGTGAGGGCAGCACCTCTCAGTCCAATGCCAGGACACATGCCCCCTCAGCACTATCAGGCTTCTGCTCCCCTGCCTTTTCCCCTTCCTAACTGGAGGTCCAATTCCCAAAGCTGCTTGAGGAAGCCAGAGTTGGGGCAGATCCCTCTGTGAGCGCGCACAGTCTGAATTGCATCAGCGAGGGACATATCTTCACAGATCATTAAGAAAGCGAGGACAAGTGTTGCAGATCGACTGATTCCCATTGCACAGTGAACTAGTACTTTGCCTGGAAAAAGGGGAGAGAGAGAGATGCAGTTATTCCAGGAGGCCAAATGGTGGGGTTTATCATGCTGGAGCAGAGATTGAAGTGGTGCTGATACTGGGGCCGAGCAAGCAGGTGTGCGCAGCCCTGCAGGGCAGCCCCGGTGCACTGCTGGTTGGAGAACAGTGGGGGTTTTAATGGCTGGGGACAGAAAATTCATAATTGTATTCCAGGATCCATGATAGCTTGTCTGGGCTTAGCGGTCAGCCTAATGGCATGCCCTTAGCCTGCCATCCGTGTTGTCCCTGCTTGCTCACGTGTGGTTTTGGGAGTGATGTGCTTGCTGGCAAAGCTTCAAGTCTTCATACCTGAAGGCCGTGTTATGGGAAGCAACCTTGGCAGGTTACTTACTACCAAAGGGCCCGGAAACTTGGGATTTCAAATGTGCAATGCTCAGGAGCGCTTGCTGCTATTACAGGAACCCTCCCGGTTTTCCACAAGCTCTTTTTTTCTTCTTTGCTTAGGGCAGTAATGCTTTCTGAGGGTGCTGACTGCTGCCCAGACCTTGTTGGAAGTGAGTGAGAAAATGGGTGTTACCATTAAGAACAGCTCCTGTTTGCATATGCCATTTGCACCAGCTTCCTTATGTTTTTCTATTTCTATAGCCTACCCTGTACATCTATAGTCACTATCCTTCCCTAATGCCTTTATCTTCCCTTCTGTATTAGGTGATCACTAGAAAAAACAATGTATGAAATATTTTGAGTTGCTCAGATTTCAATGTGAGGTGTGCATCTTCAATAAGAGTTCATTAAGAGTAATGTCATGACTCCTTCCATGTTGCTGTAAGCAAACCTCAGGGAAGAACTTCCAGGGATCCAGGAGCGTAGCTCCCTCCTTCCCTCTGCTCTGATTTTGGTTTTTCTGCTGTGATGACTAATAGAAAGAGAGAAATGCAATTCTGTAATATGACTGCTTCCCAGGCTTCTAATATGTGTCTTTGACCCATTCTGGAAAAAGATGATTTTTTTTTTTTTAAATGGTCTTATGTGTGAAATTAAAGGAAATTTTATCAAAAGGATTGCTTTCAGATGGAAAAAATTCAGGTTTGTAGTCCTTTCCCTCTGGATATGAACAAAGAAGCTGCCTGCAACCTGAAAACCTGCATCTTGCAAATATTGTAAAATGCTTTCACAAAAATGGTATGATTCAATGAGAAATTTTTAATCGGAAAAAATATGTTCTGTTGTTCTACTCAATTATAGCCATGCCTAAAAATTTCCAAACTCTCTTGTCCTTTGCTGCAGTCAGCTCTGGTCTTTTCATAGAGATCACGGCTCAGCAATTGGACATTATTAAAGTAATCAGTGATTAGAATCAGATTTGAGCTCCTGACCACCTAATGGACAGCTCTGTCTCCTATTAAGGCAGCTGAAAAAAAATGTATTGTCTTTAGCATGAAAATTTCAGAACACTTCTTCACTGGAAATCTTCACAAGTTTGAAATGAAATATTTTCTGCATTTTTTTAAAGATTTTAATTTTTTTAGACTGTCATATTTGTAGTCTCTTTTTACTAATTGTATAGCTGTAGAAAATGCAATTTAACAACAATACAATTTATGTTCAGAAAAAGATGAAAATCGGTTAAAAAAATCCCATGTTGCTTTTTTTCCTTCGAAGGTGGAATAAAGTATTTCAGATGCCACTTCTTTGTAAAACGTAAGGAGGGGTAGAAAGAACGGACAGCTTTTCAGGGCTAGTTTCTTATTTTGTTTGTGCTTACAGCATCTTAATTTCTCTATTACCAGGGAGTGATACAAAAATATCCTTGCTGGATGATGAGCCTAGATCCAGCCAAAACCCTCAGACTGATTGCTCCCATCTCCCTGGGTGTTAATTCTAGGTACTTTGTGCACAGCTTTTCATCTTAAATCCCATTTTGTTTGTGACAGAGTATTTATTTAGCAACCGTTCCAGTTCTGACTAATGATGATGGCATAGCCACATGCTCGGAGAGTGCGAGCATGTGTTGTAAAAACCTGCTCTGGCCAGCAGGTTGAGAGAAGTGTTGAATTCCACAATGTATGTGACACAGCCCCCTTTCATTATCCTGGCATGAGAAATCTGAGCTCAGCCCTAAAGATAGACGTGTCTTCAGTAGAAATAAAGGGACAAATATAGTCTCCAAGGAAGCGGTGAAAAGAGCTCTGGTGGCAGCAGACTTGGACTAGGCATTGAAACCTTTGGGGGAAGGAAGAGGATTTTTCCAAGGTAATGTCAGTTTTGCAGAATTAGAAGATCAAGTGATTTCTATGTGTTTTCCCATTCAGATACAGCTTCACAGAATTTACTGAGGTACCAATGTCATTATTGATGTTAAATTATATCTATCTGTCAATTCCATTAATTCTATGGAGATTCTTGGAAATGAAGTCCTATTTTTTATGGGAATATGGAGAAATGCTTTGCACCCCTGCTAAAAGATAATGCTAATTTGCATTTTCACTAGACTTTTTTTTCCCAATGTGCTGCACTATCATTAGCCTTCACACCAACCTTGTGGGATACATGTGCTGTATTATCTTCCCCACTTCAGATCCAAATAATCCAGGTCTGAGATTTTCAGAGGAACATAAAGGAGTCAGGAGCACAATTTCTCTTTGAGAAATACCGCGAACAGGGCTAAGTCCAAAAGGTGTTTGGAAAATCCATGCTTTGGTAATTTGCAGTAGGTCTAACTGCAACATAGTGGTAGGGACTGGGGAAACCCAGAGCCTCACCCTAATGTGTCCAGCTCTGGGGGCCCCAGTACAGGAGAGACATGGAGCTGTTGGAGCGAGTCCAGAGGAGGGCCACGAAGCTGATCAGAGGGCTGGAGCACCTCTCCTATGAGGACAGGCTGAGAGAGTTGGGGTTGTTCAGCCCGGAGAAAAGGCGGCTCTGGGGAGATCTAATTGTGGCTTTCCACTACCTGAAGGGGCCTACAGGAAAGACGGTGAGGGACTGTTTATCAGCGAGTGTAGTGACAGGACAGGGAGTAATGGGTTTAAGCTGAAGGAGGGTCGATTTAGATTAGATGTTAGAAAGAAATTCTTTACTGTGAGGGTGGCGAGGCACTGGAACAGGTTGCCCAGAGAGGTTGTGGAGGCCCCATCCCTGGAAGTGTTCAAGGCCAGGTTGGATGAGGCTTTGGGCAACGTGGGCTAGTGGAGGGTGTCCCTGCCCGCAGCAGGGGGGTTGGAACTAGATGATCTTTGAGGTCCCTTCCAACTCAAACCATTCTATGATTCTATGAATGCACACCCCAGATAACAGAAGCCAAGGAACTATATGTCCTGAAAAAATTCTTGGAACTAGAACCACTCTTTTTTTGTCTGAAAACTACTAAGCTACCAGCACTCTGCAACTAAAAGAAAAAGAAATTATATTTATGGTTTGAACTGTACCAGGAGGGAGAAAAACAAACAAAAAACCAACCAAAAAGAGATGGCCTTGATGTTGGATTTGATTTTGAATCACTAAATATTTTGAAATTCAATCTATATTTGGCCAGAAATTGGATGGGGGACAGGAGACTTGCTATTCTGAACCTAATTTCTGTAAAATTGCTCTTGGGTCCATTTCCCCCCCCCCCCCCCCCACTCAGATGGAACCTTCTGTCTTGGAAAATGCTCAGCCCCACCCGCAGTCCGAAACTGAAGACGGAGCTGAGTACAGGTATGGAGGCTGCCATTCAATATTGCCCAAGGTGTTTTTATTGGGGGCACAGAAAGCAGGACAAATTCCAGGCTCCTGCTTGCACAGGCTGGCTCTACTGTTTTATATCTAACTCTGTCTGAGAGAAGGAGGTGGCGAGTAAGAACACACTGAATTTTATTCCCTGCTTCTCTGGCTTATCTGGACTTCAAAAGAGTCCTCCTAGATCAGCAGCTAGCTTTAGAAGGTGTCTCAGAAAAAACCTGGACAAGCCCCAACTATTGACCTTGGACCTAATCTGCATGGTGCTCTCATGTACTTGTTCCCATGAGGATGCAGGTATATTATCTCTTTTACATGTGCAATATCTATTCCACATTGTTAGCCTTTGTTTCACCACGCACGGAGGTTATGATAAATGCGGGTGCACTGACAATAAAATGACTGTTTGTTGCAGATAAATCAGTCATGTGAAATGATTTAATTAATGTAAAATTGCTCTAATGAAAGCAGATTTGAATTTACTATGTGATTATTTGTAGCAAACAAATTGAATGTTAAACTTGAGTCAGGAAACAAAAGCTGTGTTGCTATTTGGTTCTGTTTGCAGGCTCAGACCCTCGTCTCTTGGCAGTAGCTGTAAATGGGTTAAGTGACACTCTGAGCCCCCCCCATGCTATACTGCATTTGAGTAGTGCCTGAAGCATGTCTGTGCTCTGTGGGCTGACTGCAGTGGTCTCGATAACAGCGTGTTGCATCAGCCTCTCGTGGGGGGCAGCTGAGATGCACCGTCCCAGCATGGAGGCTCGGATTCCCGGGTGGCTGCTGGACCACGGCCTGGGAAAGCAGCGTTCACAGAGGCAGTCGTGGTGCATGCCCCTGTCATGGAGTGGGCAAGGAAGTTATAACCAGATCTTTTGTACCACAGAATCCATGCCATAAGCTGACATCCTCCAACTCTGCCTTCCCCACCCTCATTTGTTTTAAAATACAGTGCAAAGAGAAGTTGGACTCATCCCATATTAGAGGGCCATGTTGCAACCTTCTCTCTGAGCGTGTAACAGGATCCCCTAGGAATAATGGGATTAACTGGGGAGAAGTGGGGGCACTTAGCTTCTGGCATTATTAAATCTTGCAATCCTTATTTGAAATGTTGCATTGCACATCTCAAGCTACTTTTTTGCAGAGGCAGACAATAACTGTCATCTGGCTGGGATTTGTGCAGAACAATAACACTTGGTTTTTAACAACGGATTATGGATATTATATCCAGCTCATGCCTGCTGTAACTCTACTGACATCAAAGGGTTTGCACTAGGGATAAAGTTTGCACATTCAACTTCGTTGGCCAAATTCAAGTTGGGAAATTCAATGTTGTTGAACAAATCAGTCATTAAAACACATAATATCTTATTGTCCTTTTGCTACTCATCATTAACTGAGCTAAATGTCCTGAACTAGCCCTTGCTTTCTTGCAGGATGGATTTAATTTGGCTTAAGACCAGACTCCAGATCCGTCACCCGGAGTGAACGCCCCAGCTGCCCTTGCTCCATTGAATCCAGCAGAATTATGCTTCTCAGCAGGAGGAGAACTCAGCTGGGCTAGAGGGCCCCATGGGCTCTTCCCACTCCACTGTGGTTTTCTCATCTCCCATTACATTTTAGCCACTGTCCTGTAGCCAGGTGCAGAAACAATTCTCTGTTTCTTGATTAATCAAGTATCTATTTTGTCACAGCCAAAACCAGCAAGAAGCCTATGGAGAGCTTTAAATGGTAGCATGCCCCTTCTTCCCATGCCTCGTGAAACAGGTAAGGGCTGTTATCCGCTGGAGAGCGGGAAGTTAAACTGATGTATGCAATGCACCTACGGCAGAGTCAAGAGAGAGGATGCTTTTCTCCTAAGTTAAGCTTCTTTCATAACCACCACCACCAAGAAGGCAGCAGGAGAGGGAGCCTAGCTTTTCATTTGCTCCAGTGAAGTGGAAGAAGGGAAATGCCTTTGAGGGGGTTTGCCATTTCAGGAAGTTAATGGGTGATTTTAACCTGCCTGTTTTAAACATGTTCAGAGGTCAATAAAAGGAGAAGCTCTCTACTTGGGAATCTTTCTCTCTGCACGGTGCTAGTTTAATAGTTCTCATGGCACGCTTTCATCTGTGCTCTCAAGTTCTCTTTCCCTCTCTCTTCTGCTAGACTTTACCAAACCCTGCTGATTTATGCTTAGGTTTAGCTGTGCTCCAGAAAATGCAAATTGTACAGATGGCCATGCAAAGGGGCGAGACTGATATCCAAGGTGTTGCCCCTTGAGCGTAAGGGAGAAGGCCAGTACTTCCATGACACCATGTTTTCCTTGCAGAGAAGAGGGCAGATTGATCATCTGCTGAGCCTTCCCAAACAGCTCTGTTAGGTGGGCAAAGGAACAGCAGGGCTCTGCTGAAGGAAAGGCAGCCAAGGAAGCAGACTTCATAAAATAATGCTTATATGGCATGGCTGCAATAGTAGTGCATGTATTTCTTAATCTGTACAACAAAGATGATGAAGGAGGTTGTTCAGGGTGTGATGCAGCCATTGACTACTGTGACAGGAATAGCTCCCAATTAGGAGCATGTGAGTGCATGCTCTCTTGCTTCCTTTTGCTCATGCTCTGGCATCCAGGTAAAAAGAAATTGCCTTAAAAATAAATTCCTTACATCACCAAAGACATGTTCTGGTCAGCTAAGGTAGAAATCTGGAATAAATCTTGCCATGCTGTTTTCTGGACTTCTAGCATTAGAAGCTAGATTTTAGATTGCATTAGATTTTTCTTCCTTCAAGCATGATTGGAGTAACAGTTCTTATGTAATTCTGATGAGTATTTGATTCATAGTTTTAGGTATGTTTGTGCCTCATATAGTCTTAACTTTGACTTATCCTCCCAGGTGAAAAAGATAATTCCATTAAAAAAAAAATGCTGAATTTGCTTGTAATAGTTAAGCAGCAGTCTTAAATGACTTCTCAATCAAACATCCTGAATTTAATATGAACAGGCCTCTTGTCACCTGCTATAATTTTTGTTCAGCATCACTGCTTATAATAAATGCCATATTTTCTCTTCTTCTAAATAATGTGAGTAACAATTCCCTCTCTGTCTCATCCCTGCACAGGTCATGGGTATTTAGCTGCTAAATTTCTGTACCTCAGGAAATTATGCTTCCAGAACATCTTGTTTATATATTTTCTAAACTGTTGCACTTTCCTTAAAATGATGAATGTCAGCAACAGCTGGGCTGTATATGATTGAATTTCACCTTGTCTCCATTCCCAGAACCCTTCTTCCATATGGAGTTATGGAGCAATATCTCTAAAAGCATGGGAGTGGGGATAGATATATACTCTAGACACGATGAGTTCATTGTGTTTGCCTTGAGCCCTAACTTGTTCTGCATTCATAGCTTTAAGTATTTAGGCGTCCATCTTGCAAAGCACTGTTTTGTTTGCTTTTGTGGCCACCATGATTCATCTGTTGTTTTCTGTCTTTTGTCAATTGATTTGGAACTTTTTTGTTTTTACACACGCACAAAAAGATTTTTGGATCTTACCTTTCTCTGGAGCACCACCAAAAATGACTTCAATTGCAAATAGCGTATGCTGTAATAGCAATGGGTGCAGATCCAAATTCCACAAATATGTTAGTGGTTTTGAAATCTAAATGCAGCCCTCAGTTGCACAAAGGCAAACACTTTCTAACTGGATGGATCAAGCCCTCCAAACAGCAGTAAATGCTGAGGTATCTAGCATGGCAGTGCGCTATTTTTGCTCACTGTTTCCCTTTCCTAGCCTGTATGTTGTGGATCAGATCTACTAGCTGCATATGAGTAAGCTGGGTAGTTAGTATTTTAGGACCTTTACTGATACTAAAACTCACCACAATGCAAGCAAAACAATTTGCTGAGTGTATAACTGTTCTCTTAATAAACCACTTACTTTTGAGTGGGTATCTGTACAGTTTTGTGGCACAGCGGAGACTTGCTTTTCTGAAGGTTTGTCCTTAATAGTAATGATCCCCCACTAGCCTCAGGCCTCTGGCATTGTACGCGGCCTGTGTTTAGTGAGTCCAAGGATTTTTGCAGGTTATCTCCCTATTTCAAGGTTATACTCCTCCTAGCAACAGCATGATGTTATCTTCTGGCTGGTGGTGTTGCTTTAGGTTCTCTCCTACAGAATTGCTTCCCAGCAAGTTCTTCCCTATCCTCTGTTTGTAGGACTTGCACAGATTGTAGCATTATAGTTGATTCTTTTTACTCAAATATGAGGCTTGCCCTTGTCTCTTTTCCCCATCCCAGCTTTTATCTTAAACCTCATCACTAATTTGAAAGATCGAGTATACGTGCCTCCTCCCAGGTCAGTGTGTAATAAAGGACACTTGCGATTTTGTTTTTGCTAACAAATAGCACCAGGCATAGGGAATGCCCCTTTGGCAGCCTGTTCAGTGTATCCTTCCCTGTTTCAGGGGAACAGTGGAACTACCACTGACTGTGGGAGTTCAGGAGGCAGGCGTTGGTGCTACTTGGTTTGGGTATCTCCATTCTTGCCTGCATCTGCAGGTGGTTGGTTTATGCCAAATACTAATGGATAACTTGCCCTACTTGGCTCCTATGCAGAAGGTATGCAACATGCACAGGTGGTCTAGTTACCTCTTGGGGAATTCAGCGCTGCTCTTATGTATCGAGCAACTGGGTAGAAGTAAATGCTGAGATCAAAGTTTGGGTTGTCCTCTGCTTCTACTCCGTAGTAATCCACAGACAGGTCTTTGTAGAACTTGGGTCCGGTGTCAACGCGAAATTGCCCAGCAGCGGCATTCACAACATGGGAGATGCCCATTCGGCTCAGCTGTGCTTTGTCACGAGCAACATACCTGGAAGAAGGACGGTGGGTTACATTTGCCTGCTGTGTTATGATGTGGAGTAGAACATGCTGCTGATGGTGCAGTTTGTTAAAACCACATGAAGTTGTAGTGGCTATTTTCTGGCAGGCTGATCAGGTCCAAAGTGTCCACCAAAATGCTTCAAGACAAAAGTGACTTGTTAAGAAACTGACTTTTACATTTCCGGCATTTTTCTCCCAAACATCAGTTTAGGTTTTTCTTCTCAAATGATGAAAAACAAAAAGGTCGTGGTGGTGATATTTCTGCACAAGCCAAGAGTTTTCTGGTTTGCTTTCTCACCAAGTCACCTCTGCTGAGCATCTGTCAGTTCAGGGGACTGACACCGTCTGGCAACGTGAGGAGAAAACAAGGTCGATCCTGTTTTACCTAGCTCTGGCATGACTGCCTGCAGTACCGATGCCATGGCCCCACCAGGCTCTTGCAGTGTAGGACTTCCGTACTAATGCAGGAGGGGAAATCAGGAGGGGGAAATACTCTTTTTGGACGCTTAGGATGCCTTTTTTCTATGCTACAGCATCCTATGTACAGTTCAGACTAGCTCAACACTTAGACTTACTGTGAGGGGTCCTCAAAGAGAGCCTAGCTCTTTTTTAAATAGAGAGTGGTAGATTTTGGGGGAAATGAGTTGGGGGCTAAGAGTTGCATTAACAACTTCAACCCTTCCCTCTCTCTTACAGGTCTCCCACGTAAAGGTTTGGCCAGACTTCATCCACGTGCCCGGTGGGATGTGTGCGTGTCCAGAGCAGGCGCCGCAGCTCCTGCAGGGACGGTGTTCTGGCGCTGCTCCGGCTGCTGCGCGTCCGGCTTGAGGCACTCCTTATCTTGGGGCGCAGTAAGTCCCCGCTGCATGGGGAGTCCCAGGCCATCCTGAAAGGTGGAGGGCAGATGTTCACCATGAGCCAGAGACATTTCTGAGGTTGTCCTCACTTCGTCTCACCTTCCCTTACCCCCTCACAAAGGCTGCCCACAGTTAGAACAGTAAGCTTTTTGGGGAAGATACTGTCTTTCTCTTGTGTGTTCATGTGCTTCACCACAGCAGAGGCCGTGGCTGGACTTGGGAATACTGTTGCAATCTAAACATCCGCAGTCCAGTGGCTCACGAAAGTCCTGTGTTGTGGCTCACACAATGATTTTGAAGCTGTGCTTCTTAAATAAAGTTTTATATTATTATGGCAAATTGAAAGCGAAAGCTTTTGCAGACTACTAGGCTCGGGGCCTCAGTAGGCTTATTTTGACCTGACTACTCAACCCTTCTTTCTAGGTATGTCAGACAGTCAATTAAAACTTCATGATTATATTTTTAAAGATTTTTTTGCATAGGAAGTGGGAAAGTTCATACTACTATCTGGAATTCTAGACACTATTACGACTGCAGTGAAACAGCCTGGTCTTCGATATGCTGGCACGAGTGGTCGACTTTCAAATGGAAAGAGGCAATGCTATGAAATGTAGCTACTCGGTAGGTATAGAAACAAGTTATGGATTTGGTATGCTGAACCTTTCCTTTAACTATGTAACTAGGACTTGCTTAAATATACTTTATCTGATTTGTCTTATTATAATTTACTCAACAAACTGAGCTGAATAGAATTGGTCATGCAAAATCTTATTCACTGGTTAGCTCTTAATTGTCAGCTTCAACAGCAGAAACTGTCAGGAGTATTTTGGTTCTTTCCAATGGTAGTTACCAGCCATACTTGTCCTGACGACAAATGCTCATGGTAGAAAAATCTGCATGAGTAAGTTATAGTGATTCCAGCTGCCATTCATATGAGCATTAATATATATTTTTAATAGCTTGTTTCATTTGCATTCTTCTCCTCTCTGTTCCCTCCAAGAACTACCCCATTTCTAATTGTGAAGCAAGTACTTTAATTACAAAGAGAAACACTTTCTTTTAGGCATCAGTTTATCTCTGGAATTGCTCTGTTCCCATGTGCTATGTTTCTTTTGAAATAGTGGTTCCTCGTGTTAGCTATTGATTTGAACTGTTGTGAGGATTTTTTAAGAGTCAGATAGAAATTCTATTTTTACCAGAGTTCTGTTTTCAGAAATTATTTAATATATACATATATTTTTTTCTGTGTTCTAAAAATTAGTCAAGCATCTGCATTACAGAGATATTAGGAAGTCTGTCAACTCATGCAGCTTTAGAACAGAAGCATCTGTTTAGGACATGGGTGAAGTTGTAGTCAATGAGTCAAAGTCTTGCTCTGCCACTGACTGCTGAGTATCTTTTGCTTAAATGATTAGAGGGGTGGTTTGGGGTAGAACAGTCCAGGACAGCAAACCTGAAATCTTCCATCTTTCTGCTAAACATCGCTATAACTTGCAGATAGGTTGCATTCATGTTTAAGCACCTCCTTCGACAATTTCTTTCCAAACACTAATTGCGGTGAAAGATTTTCCTAGTTTCCCGTCAAAGTACTTTCACTAGCCCTAAGCTCACATTTGGTGTATTTTTATTTAAAAATATTTGTCTTTGTATGCACAAAACCAGAGAATGAGTCTGAAGACTAGCCTGCTTTGGGAGCTCGTTCCACCTTTATATTAATCCATAGTTTTGCTGAAGGAGAAATGGAGCAACTAAGTCCCTGAAATGTCCGCAGGAATGAAGGAGGGAAGCAGGGACTGTTGTCTCAGTGTTAGGCCACTGAACGTTGACTAGAAGCCACCCTTCTGCCGTGCACTTGGATGATTTGCCTTGCCACCCTGCTGCCAAGAGGGGCCCTCTGCTATTTCAGTACACCACCTTCTGCCACCTTCACAGGCAGCCTTGTCCTCTTGAATACAGTAATTTTTCACCAAATAACAACGTTCCCAGGACAGTCTCGTATTGTCTGTGTTACAAAGAGCTCCACTGTGGAATGTGCTCCCCTCCCAAATGTGCATATCTCCTCCAGTGTCAGCTTTGACTGTGAAAACAAAAGCAGATGTTCTTGCCCATTTTGGATGGCTTTATGCAAGAGGAGGCGTGGAGGAATTCCCATACTGGAATGGACATCTCCCATCGATTTTGATAGCTTCTTTGCTGCTGGCTGCCCCAGTGCCCACTGTGCCAGATCTGCCTGGCTCCCGCTGGTGATCTCAGACACCAGCATGACTTCTCAGATCCCACGCAGGAGGTCTGCAGCAGAAGTGGGACTTGCATTTCCTGTGTCCTGACCACAGGGCCGTCTGCCAGTTCATTAAATACTTTCAAGAGTAACAGCCTCCTCCAATCCTTCCCACCTCATAATATCTGCAGCAAATGTTCCCCTTTTTTTGATGTGTCTCATTCCTTGCAGAGCGGCTAATGACCACTCTAGGGCACTTCTCACTCCCTATAAAGTTCCTTTCAACTGTTTTGGGTTTTTTTCTTATTTACTACTGCCTGTTTGCCTGCCTCTCACCCTGTCCACTGTATAAATACTTTGATTTTCATATTACCTAGCCTCAGAGGACTGAAGGCTGCTGTCAGCCTTGCTTTCCTAAGCCTACAGGAGTGGAGAATTACAGGGCACTGTCCAAAAGTCCTGGTAGCTTTGTGATGTTCAGACTGCCATTAAGATGGGGAGGGACAGGCGGCAACTCATTCATACGGTTCTTCCGGGAGCTGTGCTTTCCAGGTCCATAACTTCATCCCTGTAACAGCTGGGTGGACAACTCTGAAGTGTGGCACACCTTAGGAAAAGTGCTTCTTCTGAGATTTTTTTTTTTTTTTTAGAAGTTGTCTTTCGAAAAGGGAGCATAACTGCATAGGCTTGGCAAAAGAAGGTAGCTTGTGCTTACGTGGATATCGAAAGTTGTGGAATAATGGTCTTTATAAGATGGGTGTGCTTCTTCAGAATTATCCTAAGATGACTTTCAGCTTGTGCTCACACTGGTCTTGTATTCTAGCTAAGGAATTTACTCCTGTTGAAACACAGACGTGAACTGCTGACGCTGCATACAAAACTTATTCCATCTGCAATCTGGTCACATTTGTTCAACTGGAGAACAGCATCAGTTCATGTAAACTCTATGTCCAATAAAAACAAAGGACTGGGGTTCAAATTTCAAATGTGAAATAATTGGAACTAACAGGCTGTGAATGATTCAAAAGCAGAGAAGTGTCTGTAGGACTATTCAACTAATATGTTAAATAATGAATACAGTGCAAAAAATAATAGCTTTCTGTAGAAAATTTACAGACAGGAAAACAAGGCAATTTTTTTTCTGAATAAATGACTGCTCAGTTCTAGCGTCAGTCTAACATTTTTAACTCACTAAATTTGTACATGCAAGTGTCATTTACTGAAATGCACATATTTAAAGAAAACAATGTTATGATTAAAATTTTGTGTAATGTTTTATAAGGGGCATGAATAGATTAAGCCAAATTAGTGTGAAAGGAAAATGATTATATGTAATAATGTGGTGGTTCTTAATTTTAAAAATATGTTTTTAGTGATTCTCAGCTCAATTCCTCTATATTCGCTTTTTGTAGTGGATCTGTTTCTGTGATGTGTGTCGTATGATTGAGCAATACAATTTTAAAATGCCAGTTTCTGAATGATAATCACATGAAATGTTCCTGATCTTTGCCCTACTGGAGTTGTATTGCAGTAATTATTCAATTGCGTAGGAGAAATTTTACCATTATATTTAGATTAATTTTGAATTGGTTTGTACTACAACTGTAATTGTATCTGAACTGTGTAATAGAATTTCCTTAATTATGACTAGCAGGAGAATTGCAATCAGAGGCCTATCGCAGAGCAGAAGGTCATTCTGATCATCTAGAGTGACCTAGAGCATGACACAGGCCGTACGTGTCACCACACCATGCCTGCCTCTCTAGCCCCCATTATGGAAACCCATTCCTGGCTTCGCTGCAGTAGGGCTACGAGAGTGGCCAGGTGAATGGTTCCTTATATACAGAATATCCCAGGAAGAAAGGAAAGTGGTGCAGTGAGAGGTCACAGAGACTATCTCCCTCCTGAATGTTTAGGCTTCCTCCCTTCCCAGCAGTGAATGCTCCTGAGGACTGCATATGCTGTGGACGCTTTGGTTGTTTTTCAATTATGTCAGTGATTATAGTTTTATCCGTAACATAATTAATGCTGTTCAGTGGCATGCTGAGGAGAGGGCCTTTAGAGGCAGGTACCCTTTGACAGGTGTCTCAGTCCTTGGAAACATGTACCACCTTTTACCCAATTTCTCCAACACCATAGTAATTAATTAAGTAAGAACGAATTCAAAAGTCAATGTAATTTGACAATTTGGCATTACATTGGTAGGAGATCAAGCTGAGAGGATAGTGTGAGGGCTGAGACAGGGTGACACCAAACCCTGCAGCATGATGTTGTGGACAGTCAGGAGGAAAATTCAACTCTTGTATCTAGGATATTTAGTAGAAAGCCTTTATGTGCCCTGCTTTTCCTTACATTTCTCAATGTCAAGATAAAGGAGGGATCTGAGTGTAATATAAGGATGTCAATGCTCTCATTTCAATGATGTATTGAACATTTTAATCATCCCAGGCATTATGTTGGCTTTTGTGTATGGGTAGAACATAGCCATTTTACTCTGGCTTTAGTAAAAATATTTTTGAATTTTTAAATCCTGAGAGCAAAGTGCTCCACATCCTGTTTTTTCTCAAGCTGGTATGTGCTGTAACCCTGTCATCTCAGTGAAGATATCACTCTGACTGCACTTCAGACAGACTGTTTGATTTGTGGTGGTAAAAGACCAGGGCTGAAGCCCAGGGCTTGGCCAAAGTAGGTCGTGTCAAGTTCATGCCTATCGTGTATTCAAAAGTCATAAATGTTTCTCAGAAAGCCTATCCCTTGGAAAGATTCTTCCAAGATAACATATGTTTGAAAGAGGGTTTTGTGTTGCTACATCTCCACACAACTGACAAATATTACTGTCATCATTCTTTCTTCCTTGGTGTTTAACCCGGTAGTCTCACTGGAGCCATAATTTATCAATTGCTAGGAGCGCTACAGGATATAGGTGGTATGAATCAAATACAGCGATGACTGAGGTAGGGCTGGCTGGACTTGAAAGCTGAGGCGGTTTCCAGGGAGGCACGAGGTATTTGAGTAGCCAACTGTTTGTAAGAAGATCTCTCCAGCAGCTGGAGGATGTAATCTGAGCGGCACTTCCAAATTTAGTAGGGGCTTCCAGACCCACAACTTTAACCCAGCTATACGTTTAGGGTAAGGCACCCACTTGGTGTGACTTGGCAAAATCCATTTGGATGGCCTTGCTCTCAGCAGACCACGCAGAGCCTATGTTGAGGAGCAGACTAGCTAAATTAATCTCTGTATTGGACAGCTTTGAGCAGCACAAGGAAGAGGAAAATATCTGATCGGGGCGGGGGGAGCGGTTTCCCCCCTCAAAAAATTTGGTGCCAAGTTTTCTGCCCTAACTAGAGAGGGATTGTGACGCCTCTCCTCTCTCCGGGTAGAACATTCCTCCATGTGACATCCAGGGAAGTCAGCAGCGACATTTCTGATGCAAAGCACTACTCAAATGTAAGGAAGAAATTAATCAACCCATCTTGGTTCTCAAATATGCTGAATTTACCACAGCTTCCACTGATGTTATGGGAGCCAGGCCTCAGAAGCCTCAAAAATGTCTAACTTTTTCATAGCAAGTCTGTGGGCAAGGCTCAGACCTGATGGGCTTGACTGTTTCAGGATGTACATCAGCATGCAGGCCCTGAGGCAGGGTGGCCTCGTTTTTGTCTGTAACTGTAGAATAAAATATTCTCTTGTCATCAGCTGGTTAGTACACTTGCATTTACCAGCCATGTGTGTGGTTCCTGACGGTGACTAGACAGAAGCAGCAGTCCTTTCATGTGCAGCAATGTTGTATCAAATGTGCAAAACCTGGCCACCTGCTGATTTTGCTAATTTTTCTGGGTCTTGCATGTATATTTATTCTTTAGCCACAGGAAATCATCTCTGTAGAGATACTGCCCACGCTGCAGCTTTGACTGGATAAAAGAGAAGTGAAAAAAAATGGGCAGCTAAATGGATTTTTTTTCCTGACCCACCCCTTCCTCGTGGAATGCAAAACCAAAGGTTTTCTGGACACAGATGCATTTTTGTAATATAAATGGGATCCTAACTATGTTTCTGAGTCAGGACAGAGGCTGGGACTCTGCACCAGGCAGAAGTGGGGACATGGAGTATGCTTTACAGAAACCATGGCTGCTAGGTAGCACCACCAGAAGGACTGCAGAGACAAGAGGAGATAGCTCATCCACCCCAAGCTTTTCTGTGGCTTCTTCACTACTGAAGCTTGGGTTTTTGTTGCTGAATTGGACCTTTTATTTACTAGTTACAAATTTTACATGCCATTTTAATAGTGTGCATTGTAACTGTTTAAAGCTGTGCATTAAACAGGCCCAGACACTGTTAACAATCTGTATGTTATGATATATTTTTTTGTAACTGTTTGTTATAGCATCACCTATTAAGAATTTATTACTAGTGCATTTTAGGTGGTGCTTTACAGTCATTTAATTACAGCCATCTAGCAATCATTACATAAATATGCTTCGAGAGCAAGAACCCCAATAGAAGGTGACCCAAAAAGCTTTCACCTGCCAAGACCAGAGTTCAGGCCCTCAGGTGGCAATGATGTCAGCGGCATATGCAGGGAAACACAAACATTTAAAGCTGTGCAGGGAGCTGTGTTCCTCCCGATGCTAGGTGTTCATGAAGTCATCAGCTGGAGCAAGAGCACTGTAGAGCTCTAAGGACCTGAACTTGGCTCTTGGCAAGCAAGCAAAGGAAAGTCATTCCCCTCCAGCCCTAGTCCCAGAAAAGATGCAGAGCTTTTGGCTGTGAGCACAGAAGTTCAGCTGCAAAATTGGGCCCTCTGGAGCGCCTTGGTACTCCTGTGCTGTCAGCTGCCAAGTGCATCCTTATACCCATTAACCCAACCTGATCTGGTAGAGAATCAGACACACTGCATATGACCCAAAGACAGTAGCTGGTCCAAAATGCATCTGCCACATATTCATGCTATTTGTCACTGAAACAGCATGCCCACATTTGAAAGTGTCTCTAGCTCCCTGCCAGGCTACCCTTCCTAGATGAAACATCATTGCTAGTTTCTTCAGCAGTGGACTTCAGCCATCAGACTTGACCAGTGATCAGTTCTGACAGTCTGTAATTCCTTCCTCCATTCAGTACTGATATTTTACCCTCCCTTTTGAGAAAACAAAAATCCCAATCTACAGTATTGTAACACTAAATGGCTCTTGGATGTGCTAGATTCACGAGACACTCTTGCTATCCCTATGCTGCCATTTGAAGACAAGCTTGCCTAAAATTCAGTTCTTCCTTTGTAAGGCTGACTCTTCTCCTGTGTACAAGAGTTGTTGCATTGCCTTATCTCTATTGCCTCCAGCAATAACCTGTCCAAGGTGAAAGCTGGTATACTCTGAATGGGTAAACTCTGCTTTTTCTTCTGGAAGCACCCTCAGAAGATTGTTGAAAAACTCAAAGGATGAAACAATTCTGAAAGACAGGCTAGCAAGTTGATGCAGGTTGCTATAAATCAAGATTAATGTGTGCCCTTTGATTTCTTCTTGGAGCTGCCAGTAACCAGCTGGGTTGTCTGGCTAATACTGGTGTTTCGGTACAACCACTCCAAAGGCTTCACCCTCCCTGAACAAAGCAACTCCCAGTTGCTTTTTCATGACTTTTAGTAATGATCTACCAATATTTGCAGCCTGCAGTTGCAGAAAGCGTGTGGTGCTCTCATTACTGGATGATGTTAGTACAGCATGACCCTGTGGAGAGGTACAAGCTTGGGTTTATTCACAGATTGCCTGAAATGTGCTGCGCCTATTTCTCTGAAGCAGATCCGGTGGACTGGAGGATCACATTTGCCGTGATGCATTTCAGCCTCAGCACTGTTGCTTTGTGGGAGGCAGAGCCTGTTAGTGCTATGCACCACAGGGCACTTTCTCTGCTCCCTCTCTGTGGCTGTTTGAGGTGAAACTGTGACTGCCAAGCAGCCTGACTGCTACGCCTTTTCGCTTGCTGTCTACTTTGTAAGGGGTGTCAATCCAGACATCTCACTTCCAACTGAACACAACAGGTGAAAGCCACAGACAGGTTGCTGGGCATACTGCATCTACCTTAGTGAAAGAAAGACAAAGCGTCACTTGGGTGTTGTTTCCAGTCTCTCAGCCACGGTTTTACTCTTCAGGCTTACTCTGTGTTGCATACTCTTAATCTAGCCTGATCCAATTTTCCCAGGTCACCTCCAAAATGATCTGAGGCAGAAGTCCTATTTGTTTTTTGCTTCAGCAATAACTGTTCAGAGGCCAGGGATGTGCCGTGCCATGCCTTGCACGGAACCCCAGTTGTAATGCAGTCCCTTAGGTTGGTGTCCTGTGTCCCCACCAGAGTTTAGCAGGCCACATCTGAAGGTGAATGAGGCCGCTTTAACAATAAGTAATATAGCAGTGTTCGCCAGCCCAGCACTGGAAACATCAGGCTTCAGAATTCAAAGAATCCCATTACAAATGAATGGTTTCTGCCCCAAGGATTTAACCAAAAGGATGGCACAATGCAAAGCCCTTCTCCCCTGTGACTAGCTCTGGTATGTTCTTCTATCTTAAAAACAATATATTGCTCTTTTTTGGGTCTGTTCTGTTTGGGGGCATTGACAGCTTCACTGCTCTTTGTTCTTGCCCTGTGGTCTCTACCAGCACCACAAAGATAGCTCTATGCTACCCAGCTTACAGGAGATGACAGACATATCCCTACACTGACATAGCAGGAGGGCTGAGCAACCTGCTAGGAAGGAAGATGGGAAACAGCAGGAGGTAGGCAGCTGGTTCCCTGGTGTTTCTTGAGCACTGGAATGCATTTTATAGTTGTTATCGCAGTGAGCCTGTGAGGAAGACACTGCTGTTCCTACCACACAGGTGGAGATGGTAAAGGTAAGTTGGATGATTTTTCTACATCTCTCCACAAGTCTGAGCTGGGAGGCAACCGAGGGGCAGAGTGCTGCCAAACACTTGTAGTAATAGCTAAACCAGGGTGAAGAGTCACCCTTGGGTTTAATTTGGGTCAAAAGCTGTGCCCACCTCTAGTGAGTCAAAGGCAGCTTACATTATGAGGTGAAAGTCATGGTCAAGTTTGGACTTAGTGCTGGGGGACGAGGTTTCCTAGGAATGCTTTGGCAGATTTTGGCTTTGGTGCTCAAAATAGAATTCAGAACATGCAAAATCAAACCAAGAACACAGAAATCCTATATTGCCATGCCATGCTCCCGATATCCTTCTTTCCATGCTTGCAAAGTGCTTCTTCAGAGATACCCTACAAAAAAATGCACGATACCTTATTAAACACAGTGACATTATCGCTTCAGAACAACTGCATTGTCTTTCTAAGCTTTTCTTCAACTTTCTCTCACCCCAGCCTCTCTGATGTGAGACTTTCTACCAATGTGATAGCCATAGCAGGACTCAGAGAGGTTTGGAAGGCTAGTTCCAGTAGCCTGCATTTCTCACCAGTATCTTCTGGCAGAAAGATAAACCACAGAGCTGATAGCAAGCTCCTGTTGCTCAGGTTTCTGGCTACAGACCTGGGAAGGATAAACACCTCCTTAAGCGCTGTAAGATAGAAATAGAACAAGAGAAAGGAATGGAAATCCTCTCATAATGCAATGGCTAGAAGCAATCCAGCTGTTTTGTTTTATTCCCACCATGAGAACTACGCTCGGTCCCAGTGCAAGCTTGGCCACCTGTCAAATCAGGTTTGTGAACTACAGCTTATTGGAATTCGACACGCTCTTGTCTTGGAGCACACTGGAATGATCAATACAGACTCCTCCTATAGCAGTGACACATCACGTATGCTACCCATGCTGTCCCAGATGCCCCTCATAAATCATTAAAATACTGGCCAGTTCTAATCAGACCCTTTGGGGTATAACGTAATATACTATTTGAGAACTAAAAACAATAAATCAAGTTAGTACAGAGGTCAGACTGAGACTGAACAGAGCTGAGGCTTGCTTGCTGATGTGCGTATAGTCTAAGAGATGCATCGGAAAGAGATGAAATCCCAAGTCAGCTAAGCAAATTGCTTTCTTCTCATTGTAAAATCTCACTACTCAGTCTGCTGAAGGGGGTGGGGGGGGGGGGAAGGAATTCATCATATTCTGTAGCACAGCTGATTTGACCTCTAGAATTTCCCAGCAATTGTGTTCGCTCTTGGGATTACAGGTATTTCTAATCATTTGTCCTTTAGGTTAGCTCTTACCATATTTCTAAAACAAACTAGCATTTAAAAATATGTGCCCCCAAATGTCATAGATCACCTGGTACAAAAAGAACAGAAATAATTTTCTTCTAGAGCATAGAAACCAATTAACCACTAGCAAAAAAATCATTCAGATCCCCTCAGAAGGCAGCTGCTGTGGTTGCACTCTTCAGTCCTGCCTGGGACACAACAGGCAGCTTTGTGAAGGGGAGGTTGCCTTGCAGTGCCCGAGTGCTGGGAACCAGGAACAGCCTGTGTGCTGAGGCGCTGCTGCATAAACCCAAATAATCCACACTTTCTCTTTGATAAAGGCTGAGTCCCATCTGGGTTTTTCAAGCGTTGTCTGACTCTGAGGACAGTGTGGTATGGGGTAGAGTCAACCTCCATGGCCAACATGTAGCTTGGCCACCATAAATGTTATCTGGCAAAGAATGATACTAAAGGCTGACTCCCTCATTCATGGTGTATCTGCATGTACCTTTTGTTTCTTACCTTGTATTCAGAAGAGAAATAGCTAATCACAGTTTCTTGTCTTACCTTAAGGCAAGGACAGTCTGTGGCAGAAGATCCTGCTCTGCATGTACACTGCAGATGCTAAAGCTATATAACTCTCGGTACTACTGTTTAATTCCCCTTGCTTTCCTTGCACTTCTTCCTCAAACCTTTCTCTGGTTGCTCTAAATTGGGTAGACTGTTTTTAAAGCCCGCACAGCAGAGTAGCTTGGCACCTGAGTTTTACCTGTGGAGCTGTATTTCTAGTAGTGGCCTGTGGGGAAGGCTGTCAGAGGCTCCGGTTGTGGTAGCCTCCCTTCAGCCATGAATATCAGAAAAGGGCTTTGCTCTAATCCTGTGAAAGCTGCTGTTATGCTGAGCACAGGCTTTGCTGTGGGGAGGTGCGAGTCGTATGAACTCTTGGGGCTCTTGCTGGTGGCTCTTAAGTTGAAAGGTCTGGAGAGCAGTGCCAGGAACTGATCTCAGACCTTGTATTTGGTAATGCAAGCCACTAATCCAGAAAGTCACCATAAAACTGTGAACAAAGTCTCTGTGAGATACTGGCAGTAAATAAAAGAGCTAGCAAAAACCAGGGCAGTAAATAACTGGTGGTGAACAGAGTGGAACCTGGCCTGTTTGAACGATGCACCAGCACCTCCAAACTAGATACGTGCACGGGGCAAGGTGGATTAATATCATGCTTTATTTCTAATTAGACCTAAAGCAAGTTGGAATTTGTTGTAAGCCTGGTGGAGAAATAGTTGAAACGCAGATGGAGACACAATAATCAGTTTCATTGGAGGTGCAGCACAGCTTGGTGTGGGAACTTAATGAAGATTTGTTGGTCAACAACAATCTCCCAACACACTTAACGTGCTCTCCATTTAATTTGCTGTGCTATTGTAGTAAATTTGAAGCCCCCAGGTCAGACTCAGCTTTCATGGCTCTTGTAGTCTCTGCAGTGTCAGCAGGAAGCACGAACCAAAGACTTAGAGCCTGGACTCGAGCAATGTGTATTTCTCCTAATGAAACCCAAAGCCAGGTGAAATTTTTTGGGAGAGAGGAAACAGGATATGGAGTCCCTTTGGGGGATGGAGGGTGTTCATAACACTCAGAAACTTGGCCCACATTTCTGGTCTCCTCCCTTTCTACTCCACAAAGGGCTTGTAGCATTTTTAGAGAAACTTGGATCCATTGTATGTTGTGAGAGAACCTGCTGGGAAATTTGGTGATTCCTGCACTCCAGGGCAGAGGAAACGTGTGTTTCTGCTTTGTGTTTTTAGGAAAGTAGGAAGATGAAATTCAAAATAAAACACAACAGATGGGAATCTCACAGAGACAGACACTGGGAAATGTTTAGACAAGCTATGTCCCCAGTCCTTGAGCTCAAGATTTAGCAACTAAACCATAGAGAGGCTTCAGAAAGGCAAGGAAATGCATTTTGGCTTCAAATACAGTTCCTCCAGAATCCAATGAGAGTTGTGCACGTGAATCTGAAGGCAGAATATAGCCAGCAGTATGGGGAATAGATGTAATGTGAGAAACTCTCATGCTATATTATTATAGTCTGAATTGTTTCCATCATTTTGGGTTAAGTAATTCCCCACTATCCATCTCTAAAGTGCAAACAGTACAGCCTTGATGTGCCCCAGGGAAAGGAAGCAAACCAGCCTTTGAATCTTTACCCAACCTCACTGCTCATATTTTGCTTTCAGTGAATAACTGTTCAAATCCTTTAATATTTCATTCCCATAAAAATATATTTACCAGGGGTTTTTGTGGCAGCAGTGAGGCTGTGTTTATTATTTTAGGAACACCACACAACTGACTTTAGAGAAAAGACAAGGCAGGAGCAGAGTGTGCTGCAAATCTATCAGAGAACAGCATGTTTTCCACCTGTTGAGGCAGCAACCACAATAACAGATGCACATAATAATTACCCGTACCTCAAAGGCAGCACCAAGTCCTGCACCTTCTGCTCCCCACCTAGCAGACAGCTTGATAATGGAATTACAAAAGAGGAGTGCCGAGAGAGGAGAGTAGGTAACGCTTTGTGAAGAACGAAAGAGCAGCTCTTATTAAAGAGAAACCAGAAGGTGGAAGATGAGAAGGAAAGATCTGAGGCACCATGATGCTAAAAGAAGAGTGGAGCTAAGGAACTCCAGGAGCCTACCTTATTTTTACAGTGGTGGTCAGGTTTTTGCTAATACCTTTTCCATGGCTGCTTTCATTTGTGCTCCTAACATCAGTAATAATTTCTATTGATAAACAGGTGTCCCACACACCTACTGGAGCCCACTCCTTCTCAGAGGTAGATGGCCTTGCAGTGGCAAGAGTAGCACGTGCCCCTGTAGGGTAAGGACTTCATCTCAGTAAGTGGCACTGTGAGTGACCATGACTGTGTGCCAGGACCCTGTTCCTCCTCCCCTCCCGGTTGCCTGGCACTGGGAGCGTGCTGGATCTATGCTACCCTTTTGTTTGCAAGTGCCCCAGAGCATCTGGTGTAAGCAGAAGGGCTGGGGACAATATGGAGGGCAGGGCTGTAGTGCAGGTGAAACACCTCCAGCCTTTCCTGCTAAAGTGCTGAGGCTTGTGAGGCTCTTTTTCTCCCCTTCCTCTGACTACCACGAGGAAAGAGGTAACATTTGGCTGGGTGAGGATTCCCAGAGCCCGGACCATACGAGCTCTAGGGTGGTTTGTACCATGGTAGTCCCTCACTTGCAGGAAGGAACAGATCCTTCCTAGCAAGGATTTGCAGAGGAAGGGAATGATCTCAGCCCCAGTTTAATCTTGACAGAAGCAGATGATGAGAAGACTGTGTGCTGAGTTGGAGTTTTCCTTTGAATTCCTACGGTGTTGAAGGCAGTGCTATAAATAGACACAGTATCCTTTTTACCCTGGTACAATTCCGTCTCCAGCTCCCCATATAGACAGCAAGTCTGCTGGTAGGTATTTAGCAGGTATTAATTTAACCCAGTCTTCTCTTTCCGTATTCTTTTACACCAAGCATCCCCATGGCTTCCACAGCCATACAAACACGTTTCCTAAATAAAAATGTTCTGAGGAATGGCGTTGATATTAAAAAAGCAATTTCTGTCTGAAAATTCTATTCTAGTTACAAATAATCCCTAGAAGCCCCAAACTATACAGAATTAGTATTAATAAAATCCAACCAAAAAACCCCCACCCAAAACCAAAAAAAATCCCTCACCTCCCTCTCAAAATTCTTAACCTACCCCCTCCCCCCAGTTTTGTTTTTAAACTGCAGAGCATTTTATTCATAGTCTGTTTCAGATTTTCTCCAGTGTAACTGGCTGGCCAGTTTCCCCCTTCCCAGGAAAGAATCTTATGAACATCAGCTGAGAAGGAAACCCAGATACAGTGTTTCATGGCTATTATCTTAAAGATAGATCTGTAAGAAATTTAAATACAAGCTGGACTGGTATTTGAAAAAACAAACCCTGTGAATTTAAGCATCTTTTTCAGTGAGAGATCCTCAGCCTGGGAAGCCAGCTGGACAGCAAACTGGAATTTCACAAATATTAGAGTTTCTGAGTACAGCAGCAGAGACGATAATCTGGCCTAGCCCTGCAGTTGTCTTGCTGCTTGCGGAGCTGGCTGTGGTTAAGTTCATGCTGCTCAGTGCATGTATGGAGTTCACTGGGGGTTGGTTTGTAAACAAGCTTAAAAGTACTTGCCTGGTAGTCGAAGCTCCCGCGCTGCGGTGCCTTGGATTACCTTTGTTTGAGTAATACCACTTAGTTTCCTCCTAATGTACCAGTTGCACAACAGATTTCTAGCCTCTCTGTGTTCAGCTTATTCAAAGTCTATTTTTAATTGTGTTAATTATAAACCATAATCCCCTTACCCTCTTTGGACCTGCAACCATCAGCCAGACAGAGGCAAGTGGAGGGCGGCAGCAGCGGGAGGGTGAGTTTTGAAAGGGGCTGATCCTCAGGGGGTGTAAGCAGATGTGACCCGGCCAGCCTTGCTGGGGCTACACTGATTTACACCGGGCACGCCAATGCTGGTGGTGGTACTAAGATTTGCACCAGAGATGTGAATGGCGGTGGGGTGGCTGGGGTTTACCCCAGATACCTGGGGTTTTGCTGCGTGCAGTTGCTGGAGGGGCAGTTGTGATTTACCCCAGATGTATGCAATTGGGGGTGTGGGGGGGCAGTTGGGGGTTCATCCTTACAGCAGGCATCAGTGGGGCGGTTGGGTCTTACCCCAGCCGTGTGCATCACTGCGGGGTTGGGGTTACCCCTGGCACGCGTGTTGGGGATGCCGAGTTTTACCCTGGAGGCGCGGCGGGGGGGTGCTGGGCTCTGTCTTGGCGGGGAGAGCGTGGGTGGGCTGTGCCCGAGCCTCCCGGGCGGCGCAGGGCGCCTGCGGCGTGCCAGGGCGGGCGCTCTCCCAAACACAGCCGGCGCACCGACTGCTCCTTTGACCCCAACTCGGAACAACAGGGCTAACACGGGGTTGAGGCCCGGGGGCGGCGGGCACCGGTCCCGCGGGTCGCCCCCCCCCCTCCCGCCGGGCCCCCCCCTCCGCTCCGCCGCGGGTCCCGCGGCCGGGCCGCCGCCCGTGCCGGGCCGACGGCGCCACCTGGCGGCGCTACCCGCTGCGGCGGCTGGCGGAGCGGGGCGGGGGGGGCCGGGCGAGGGGGCAGCGCCCGCCCGGGCCGAGGTGCGGGGATGCGCCGCGTCTTTTGGGGGGAAAACAGCGTGCGTTACATCGTCGCGTGAGAAATTACGTGCTGTGTGTTATTCTGCAGCGTTTACAGTAATTTATCATCAGAGTAAGATGCAGGTTTTTCCAGTTGCACCAATCAGTGTTTTAAGAACGCAATAAATTTTTATTGCATGAAGTGCGTTTAATTTGCAGATGCTCTCGTACTCCCAGTGAGCACATCTTCAGCTGTGCCCTTTGCTCTACAGCTGAAAATGTCTGGCTGGCCTCAGTCCTGCTGCTGCTAAAGGCAAGGAGAGTTTTCTTATAGGTGGGGAGCATAAGGAAATGTGGTTCTTGTGCTTGGGGCTGGGGGCATCTCTATAGCCAGATCCACTGGGGTTTTTTCCCCACTCGTTCTGTAAGTTGAAATCAGTTTGTTAGAGCTAATTGGTAATGGAGATGTGCATATTAGATTTTGATTTGGGTCTGAAGCATACTTTTAAGCTGACTGTTCGTACTTGCCGTGTTTCTGTTGACATTGCAGAGCAGCCCCGGAGCTCACAAGTAGTTTCTTTACACAGGCAACTAAAGCAAAGAAGTGCTCCAGCACTGCTCTCCTGCTGCTCAGGGATGTCCAATCCACAGGGTTAGTCCAAATCAAACCCCCCTGAGATGCCCTCTGTGTGAGGGTCGGGTCCTCAGTGCCAAATGCTCTGGTTTGTGCTCTCGCTTCTATAGCCTGGCCCACCAGCAGATGTAGATATCGCCAAAGAGCATCATAAAAGGTGCTGAGTTGCGTGTCCTGAAGGCAGAAATCTGCCTTGCAGACAGCACTGGGAATGGCAAGGCATGTTTTCCCTTGTTGCTCTGCTGTTCTTGAGCAGTCAGCTCACATGGTGGGGAGTATTCATGCCTCTGCATTCCTGAGTTTGGTACTAGGAATGCAAACAACTGCCATCCCTGAGCTGGCTTTGTGCTGCGAATGTTTGTCCGCTGGGAACCGAAAGCCAGATGTGCTTCACATAGTTTCCAGGCAGCACTGATCCATCAGATGACAGTAGCTATTGAGTGCTCTTATGGTGGCCCAAAAACACAAAGATGAAAGCCTGATGCCTGTCAGCACCTCCCTTGCCATTCCTGTGTCACTTCAGTTTTCACTCGAGTCCTCTCACAAAAGTAAATGCCACAGAACACGTTGTTGCAATGTTAATGGCCTTTATTTTTGAGAAAGAAAATCACGAGTTTTATAACGTTGAACTGTCAGACAAATTTGGAATCCTTTGAACTTTGTTGTCAAATGCTTTCCTGCACTCGCTCCCACTGCCCATGCAGCCTCAGCTGGGAACCCACCTTCCTCTTCGGAAGCATTTTCCACAGCATCTCCTGGATGGATTTTTATCAGGGAAGATGAACAGTATTTGAAAGTCCTCTCAAATAAAGGTATTTTCATGGAGTAAAGAAAAATTATATCTGACGAACAGTTAAAGGGAAAACACTATATAAATAGACATGGAGTAATTTCTTAAAGAGTGGTTTGTATTGTTTCCCAGCTGCTCTGCCTTTAAACAGCCTCTTACCCCCAACTCAGGGGCTCCACCAATTGTAAAAGCAAGAACTAACCAGTGCCAGATTCAAGTCTCAAAATACAAACCATTTTAGATATGGGGAGCAAAGGGGTGGGGGGCTGATTCATAAGAAAACTTCTAAGCATTATTGTAGCATAAATAATATGGCATCTTTCACCTCAAATAGCCTAACACTTCATAAAGTGATATGAGCTTCACTAGTTGCTGAAACACAGCTATTTCTGAAGTGGAACCTGATATATATATTTTTTTTTTCCTTTCTCCCCAGCAGAGAGCAATGTTTTAAGGTGGAGAATGAAGGATACAATATACTACCAACTGTAAGTATAATCTAGGAGCGTTTTGCAAAATGGAAAGATCAAGTAATAACACATATTCTGCTGCATTATAAACTTGCATCCTTAGTTTACAAATACAATTCATTTAAAAGAGATACAGGAAACTCAAATAAATTTTTGTCCTCTCTCTTTCAGCAATACGCTCTTACAACTCTTTAGTAGCAGATTCTCTGGTTCCTTTCCTCTCTTCATTTAATTTAATGTCCAAGTCCCGGAGCTGGCTGAGGAATCCTGAATTTGGGCAGATGTCTCTGTGAGCGCTCACTGTTTTCAGAGCATCCACAAGTGTCATGTTTTCATGGATCATTAAAAAGGCAAGCACTAAAGATGCAGAGCGGCTTACCCCCATGGCGCAATGAACAAACACCTTACCTGCAAAAGAAGAGGCGCAGCAAGGTGAGTGAGCTTTAGCATTTCTGAAGGGAGAGGGACACAGGGAGGACAAAAACTACTAGAAACTAGTTGGGAAAGCAACGGTGGTGGTTAGTGGATACTCATGTTTTCATGGACAGTTAGCATAAGATCGCGTCATACATCTCAGGCAAGGTGGTATTTCATACTGACCTCATGCATCTAACCTAGGCCTCAGATTAAAATAGTTGAAATTTTCTATGGAAGGGAGAAGCTTTCTGTGACTAAACTTGTTAGTGTAGTTTTCTGTGGAAAAAAAGCAGTTTTGGCAGAAAATTTTGGCCCAACCCTGACTGCGATCACTGACAAGTCCCATAAACTCCGTAGGATAGTCTGCCTGTAAAAATGGACTCATAATTTACTGTATCTCAGCAGCCCAGTGTGAGCTATAACTGGGGATTTAATAAAGCACTCCAGTGAAAGCAGCAGATCTCGCAGCCAGAGTCGGAGCAAACTCTGGAACAAATGGAAATTATGATAACTAGGCCATAATCCAAACTCTGCTGACAAAAATGCAGTAGGCTGTGGGTCAGACTCGTAGTTTTTGACTTAGTTCATTAACTTCTGCTGCTTCTCTAGCTTAATAGATAGTCTGAATAAAGCTCCAATTCTGCGAAGCACTTAAGCATGTGAAGCATTTAAGCCAGCGCTGAAGTGCTGCTGCTCCCAGCTGAGTGCATCGGGAGCAGGAGCAGGGCTGCGGTACCTGGGGTAGGATCGCAGGGCTGGAGCCTGTGCCGGCGTGCAAGGGGTGCGAGGTGCACGTGGAGGCACACGGATCCTCCCGAAGGACCCGCGGTGCCAGAACCTCTGCCCTTCCCTCTCACTCTGCTCCTAGTGTTGGCCCTTCCTCCCACCACGCTGGGTTTGGTGCAGCCACCCCCCCCCAGCTCCTGGGGATCTGGCCGTGGCCACCTTCCCTGCGGCGTGTGGCACAGGCGCCCTTCTCCCGTCCTCCGTGTGGTGGTTCTGCCTGTGCCTTCTCCAATTGTACGCTGAATCTGAGCTTTGGCTGCCTGTTACTGCAAGGAGAAGCCATTTGGCTCATGTTGAAACCTCCTCCCAAAGCTTCTTTTTGCCTCTCTCTTACCTCCTGAAGTGTTTAAGGCTTTGCTTATAAAATTGGCAGCATCGCAGAAGAAGATACTTAAATCAAAGGAAGGATCATCAAATGCTTCTACTCCGTAGTACTCTATTTGCAGATCTTCGTAATATTTGGCTCCCGTGTTGATGCTATATGGCCCATCTGCTGCATTAAGGATATGAGTAATGTTGAGGCTTTGAAGAGTAGCTTTGCTCCTAGCAGCCCACCTGTTGAAAGACACGAAGGGCTCATTGGCAACACCCCTAATATTCTGCTAAAATAGCATGGTTTAAAGTTAGTGCCGGCTCCCGCTAGCAAAGGATGCAGGAAATGCAGCTTGCTTACAGAGTAGCAAATTTTGAGAAGCCCGTAGTGCTTTGCACGTGAAAAATGTGATATGGTGTTGTGGAGAGCAGCAAGAGTACAGACTTGCTGGTGGGATACTGTTAGTTAAGCAAATGGCTCCCAGCAGTTGATCCTTGGGAACATAGCACACTGCATAAAGTGGTCAAGATTTTTCTTTAAAGAGCTGTTTAGCAAGTTCCAGAGCTAATCTCTCATTCATAGTATGCATGAGTCGCAAGAGCGAGAACCCATAGAGATGCAGCAGCACCTTGTTCCTGGTTTGGACATGAAGCAGCTGCATCATGCTCACCAGCCAGGTTCTTCCCTCTTCCCACCATAAACTGGGACTCAAGTTGTTCTACAGAAAAAAAAAAATTAAAAAAATCTCCTCATGTATTCATGAAGAGTTAGGAAAAATGAGCTGATGATCTATTTAATCTGCAGTAATCGAAATATAAGGAAATAGCAATAAATACAAGTGGTCACAAGAATAAGGTATTTGCATGAAAATTCCTGTTTGATACTTTCAGTTTTACCATCTTTGAAAGAAAGTTTGGATTTGGACTGGCAAACTCCCTATTGTGTAATTCATTTGGGTCCTCCTCCATCTGGCTCTTGGTCCTGCTACTCCTATTTGAGTGTGAGGGCTACTGTGTTCTTGTCTGCTGCCTTGGAGCACAGTTTCCAGGGCAGGTAACACATCTCGGAGTTGATGCTGATTTGGAATGGGTTCTTTAAAGACTTTGCCTAGAATACAAATAATTCTTACCCTGCCAAATCTGCTGTGGTTCACAGAATATAGAAAACCCAACTCAGACACACTATGAGTAAGTTACCATTTTGTATGTCATGTTTTTCATGACATCCAAACTCCTTATGTTATCAATTTTGGAAGCCTGTATTGCGAAAACATTCCTGCAGACCTGAAAGCTGCTCCCCAGTGTACCACACCCCTTCCTTTTCCTCCTCCTCCTCCCAGGGACCAATAGCAACTTAATGATAGGACCATATGTTCTTACGCATCTCCCAGGTAAATATTTGGCCAGACTTGGTCCACATGATTGTCAGACCCTCCTCTGAACCAAAAGAGCCGCTGGAGGTCTGATAGCGCTGGTGTTTTGTAGGAAGCTCTGCTCCCTGCAGAGTCTCTGGTGTGAGGCATCTTGCTCCTCTCTTGCACGCACTTGGGCTATATCAGAGACAGCTTTTCTGAAATGAATTAAGATGAAATTTTCATACAGAAATAATATTCCCTAGAAAGTAGTCCTGTTCATTACCCTCCAAATAGCATTACATTATTATAACTAGTATGTGCAGCGGGGCCTGCAGGTGTTGCTAAAAGCATCCAGAGAGCAGGACTGAGTCCGTGGTAGGACTCTACAGGCACGTAATTCATCCCCTGAGAAAGCAACAGCATAAGACGATATGATTTAATTTCTTGTCAAGTAACGCTGTTGAAAAAGAACATCCTGTGCCACCCGAATGCAGCACTGGCTGAAGCTCGTAGGTGCAGGTATTATTTCTGTTACTATAGCACTGATGAGCGTATGCAGGAAAGCTGCAGTACTTTATGTTGGAGAGTTACCAAAGTGTTTGTGCACACTTGATTCTCGTTAGTTAAAACTGGAAGTTTTTGAAAGCATGAATCATTGGACTGACTTATACTTACAAAGCTTCTAGGGCCAAGGTGGAAATCTTAGGATGTGTATGTAAGACATATAGTCATATAGTGTATGTGTATACATACATATAAAATGTATGTGTGTACAATTTTCTTTCATTTATAGGGATATATTTAAACACTATACATGTATGTATATGCATGTGTATATGTTATGAACGGATTTTCACATGCAATTATACATATCTATATGTACGTCTGTATGTGTATAAATAGAAATGGAGATAATTTGAACTAGTTTTTTCTGTTTCTCAGGTGAATACCCCTGTACACTCAGTTATACCGGTATACTTGCATCTGCCTGTCTCCGTCTCTCCTCTGGGAGCTGTTCCACTTTGTATAAATAATGTGATAGCTATTTGCCTCCGGAGAGAGGCTGTTTCTCTCATCTGAGGGGCAGGGTACTTACCTGGCATGTGAGAAAAAAAGAGCAGCTGAGTTTTGGGAAATTACAAAACTGAAAGTTCTGGCTTTGTTGCCCTGTTGAGAATCCCATCTAGGACTGTTTTGCTCCCTCACAGATCATGTGGTGGAATAAGGGCATCCCTTTGGCGATGGTGTTTGCTGGTTTAGACCCAGGAAGCTCAGGCCAGCCAGTCCAGCCTGAAGCAGAGCTCAGTCAAGAGCGAGTTCAAAGATATCCAAGCAGTCCCTGCTCTGAGACTTTAGGAGCATTTCTCCTGCCAGGATCTCATTATTCTGAATTGCTGTTCTCACCTCCAGAGAATATTGATGAGTTTTGTTTGGTTGCTTGTTGGTATTAAAGCCATAATCAACATGTGAGCCACACTAGAACTCTTCCCAAAGTGGGGTGGCTGGTGTTTATTCTGATGTGGCATCAGCTTTCACTCTAATGCCTGAATGCCTAAATCTAGAGTTTGGGTCTATTTTCTCAGCAATTCTAGAAAACAAGTGCAGATGGGACCTTTGGAAGTCATCTAGTCTGTCCCCTGCCCCGCAGCAGCAGCAGCAGCCGGATGGATGTTGCTCCTAAAGCAACAACAACTTTATCCAAACATCCAGATAGGTTATTTTTAACAGTGTGGGCTGATTAGGGAAATAAGCAGAAAGCAAGGGAGAATATCCTGTTGCTTATGGCAAAAGAAGTAGAGATGATGCAAGGCATATTATTGAACACACCACATATATTTCTGTGACCTCAGCCTAAATTTGCTTCCCCTGCCCCCTACTCCCTCCTCCTTGCCACAAATGTTAAGAGGAGTTACAGCTTTTTGTATGTTCCAATAAAAAGGAAGTCTCCCTAGGGTAAGTACTTAATAGGCAAAATATGAAAAGCACAATAAAAATTACAGGAGAAATGGAAAAAAAGCTGACTGGTTTTACTTTTAATGATGAAGGAAAAGAACTGCAGGGAAGTAGAGAGGAATATAGGGATAAAAGCCTATGTATTTTTCAGGGCAGACAACGTAACACAAAGAGCTTTGGTAAATGAGTATGTTGTGCAATCCCAGCACAGATTAACATGAAGAATAGCACAGAAAAAAGATTCTGTGCATTGCCCCGCAAGTTTTACTGCCTTGCAAAAGTCATGCACTGCGCTCAAGAGCTACTGCCAGCATCGTCATGATGACCTGTTTGTACTTTCACCGACAGAGAATGTTAAGCTGAAGCAGTAAAAGGAAATCAAGAAAGAGATAATACAGGTTCTACATCAGGAGATTCATAAGACCACAGGCTCATTTTCAAGGAGTGTGGCTGACTTTTGATTGCTGCAGGTGTTTAAAAGCTGAAGTTGTGGAGGTAAGCAGATGGATACTAAACTTTCAGTTCTCCTAGCCCCCGTTGCTTTAAACTTCTGCTGTAGCCTGTCAGCTAGTTACAGTAATGGAGATGATCAGCAGAAAGAGAGAAAGGGATGGTTAGCAGAGAGAATGACGTTGCGAGGCTTCTTGTTCAAGAACTGACTTTGAGGAGGTTCTCCAAGAATTGAGTCGTTTTGGTGCCGGTGAAACTTAGCAGGCGACTCCAGCCTTTGCAGCCGGGGAGGTGCTTTGCAACAGAGCTCCCTTTCATACAGCAATCCTCTTTCCAAAAAGTGCGTCAACATCGTTTGCTTCACATGACTAATGCCAGGCAAGTGAGCTCCTCGTGTCAACACAAAGCGTAGCTCCTCCCAAGCACACTGCTCCATCCTGCGTTGCGCTGGCCTTGAAATTGAATTGCTCTGCAGAGCCTTTGGGGTAAGCTTGGAAATAGCTATACCAGATGATTGGACTAATGAGGAAAGTAATATGAATTTTTTAATTGAAGGCCAAGGACTTTGCTGAGGGTTCCCCCCCCCGCCCTTCTACTCTAAGATACTGCAAAGCTAGCAAAGTGCTGCCACTGATTACATTTCTCTAAGCTTCTCCCTCTGGGTGGCTCCCAGAAGCTGGAAACAGCCAGTGACTGCAGGAGGGCAGGAGCCCCTGTAACTGGGGAAAAAATATTTTCTGCCCTACAAGGTCACTAATGTTTTCTGCAGAGATCTAGACCATGCAAGTTGGATAGGATTACTTTTCTTTTAAACTGTAGCCTGGAAGTACCTAAAGAGCATCTCATTAGATTCTTTCTTTCTATCTTTCTCTCCTCCTCCTTTTTTTTTTTCCTGGTTAAAAACAAAACAGCAGCAACAAGAAAAAGCCTTCTATCTATAGGAGACATTTGAGACTGGATAGAGGTTTTAAGGGCAATCCAGATGTATTAACCTCCTTGCTTCCCTGGGAGAATACAAGGTAGCACAAGCTTTAAAACTGTTTTGTCACTACGCACCAGTTCCCAGACACCCAGAGCAGTGGGGTGCACCCCAAATGGCCGGGGCCTGCTCGGATCCACAGGGGCTTGGATGTCCCCGGCAGCTGGAGAGCCGCCCCAGAGGCAGAGGCTGCAGGTGGCTGTGGGGCATCGCCGAGCCGTGGGGAGCGCCCAGGAAGGCTGCGGGTGACTCTGCACACTGTTTGCGTGCAGCTGGGCGCAGCTCCCGAGGGACTCGGGCATGCCGGGACCTCGTCTACAACAGCCTAGCTGAGCTTTGTATCTCCCTGACAGTATCCAGCCACTTGAGGGGTTTTTTTTTTCTTTTTCTACATTGGAAACAATTGCTGTTTTCTACTGGAGATTTTTCTGGCTAAGAAAAGAAGAAAAAAAATGCACAACCCCCACTGACTTGAATTGGCTAAAGCATCTAACAGATTTGTGTTGCATTTGCAGATTCCAGTCAAAGAAAACTCAGCAAAGTTCTGGAAAAAACGGAAACACTCCGTTTAGGTTTGAAATAGTTCATTTTGTTATTTAAAAAAAAATTTACCATTTCCATTTTTCTATTCAAAATTACTGTTGTTTTGGAATTTTACTTTAGCATTGCAGAAAAGCTTTTAAAATATTAAACCAAGATGAAGTGGCTTGTTCCTGGTTGAGAAAAACATGTTTTGTTTAACTAAAAATGAACCCAAACTGACTGAGCAGCCACTTATTCACCTAGCCCTCATTTTCACCATTTTGCCATAGTTTCACCTTGTCTCCAAAAGGCAGAACTGAGCTGTAGAGAGATTAAATGACTGAAGTGCCAAGAGGAGTCTGGGGCAGGGCATTTGTTGGGCCTCAAGTTATCTTTCCTCTATCCCTTTTGCTAGCACCTTCCTAGCTGGCACAGCTCTGCTTGTGGTTATGATGGTATGATCAAAAGCGTGACCAGCAGGATGAGGGAGGTGATTGTCCCCCTCTACTCTGCTCTCGTGAGACCCCACCTGGAGTACTGTGTCCAGCTCTGGGGACCCCAGTACAAGAAGCATATGGAGCTGTTGGAGCGAGTCCAGAGGAGGCCACGAAGCTGATCAGAGGGCTGGAGCGCCTCTCCTATGAGGACAGGCTGAGAGAGTTGGGATTGTTCAGCCTGGAGAAAAGAAGGCTCCGGGGAGACCTTATAGCAGCCTTCCAGTATCTGAAGGGGCTACAGGAAAGCTGGAGAGGGACTGGTTACAAGGGCAGGGAGTGATAGGACAAGGGGTAATGGGTTTAAACTAAAAGAGGGTAGATTAAGGTTAGATATTAGGAAGAAATTCTTTACTGTAAGGGTGGTGAGACACTGGAACAGGTTGCCCAGAGAAGTTGTGCCCCATCCCTGGAAGTGTTCAAGGCCAGGTTTGGATGGGGTTTTGGGCAACCTGGTCTGGTGGAGGGTGTCCCTGCCCATGGCAGGGGGGGGTGGAATTAGATGATCTTTAAGGTCTCTTCCAACCCAAACCATTCTGTGATTCTATAGCAGCCCAGATGGGTCCAGGTGTCTTTCAATAACAAGGTCTTAAATGAAATTATTGATAGCCTTGGGCACAGCAGGGCACTGATTTTGGCTGGACCTGTTGTTAATACAATAACACAAACATTAGATAACAATAACAATACGGAAAGCTCCTGCAGCCAAATATCCTAAATTCCCTGAATCAAAACCTGTCATACTAAATGGTTCAAAATACCAAAGCATGAGATCAGAATATAATTCACTTGGGGGAAAAAAAAAAAAAAAAGCCTCACGATGCATTTGAAATTGCTCTCTAGTCTGTTATTTCTTCTCTTTTCTCTCAGCAAGCATCTCTGCACTCATCTTACACTCCTTGCTCTTTTCTCTCAGGTAGTGCTTAACACTATGGCTCTTTGTCCTCCTGATGGAAAAATCCAGATGGAAAGAAGTGTGGTTCACAGGGAAATGATCATGTAAGTGGAATTAATCTTTCAGATACTGTAATGTGAAATCCGATCTTCCTTTTTGTTAAGAAGACCCAATCTGTGTGTCTACATTTTGGCCAGAATCTGACGCTAAGAGAACCCAGGAGTCTCTTGAGGTAGAGCTGAAAGCCTCGTGTGCAGAAACAGGCACATTTAAAAGCAATAGCAAAGTTAAAACAGCCAGATGGGAACCTAGCAGGCAACCGAGAGGGGAACTCTCTGTTTTCCTTGCAAGCCTACAGGGGCTTGTTTGCAGGAATTAGAATCTCTCACCAGCAGTTCACTGCAGCTCTAATACCAAGTGGTATTGAAAATGAGAAGCAGGTTATGGCTGATGGTTTAAATGAGGCACCTATGGGAATTTAGAAATGAGATCCTGGACTCGTCTTGGTGTAGACCGTGCACATGGCAGAGCAATATTGCTTTCTTGGCTGACTGCATCATATATTATGGCCTTTTATTTTGCCCACACTCAAACAGCGGGTAACAGTAGAAGTTCATTGCTCCTGCTCGCTGTTTAAACCCTGATCTGCCTCACTAGAGGCAGTGCCCCTGAATAATGGAAAGCAGAATCGGTCCCTTGGCCTCAGTGCGGGTACGTGTTCAATGCAGCACTGTATTAATGCCATTGCCATTATTCCGGAGTGAAGAGAAAAGCAGAATGTACAATTAAAGCTCTGTTTGGTTCATTTTTTAAGAGAATTTACTACCCGGGAAAGATGCCAGATCGAGGGCTCTGGAAAACACAGCCCCCTCTCTTTCACCACAGCATCGGGAAGGAGCGGGAGCAGCCCTGCAACCCTCCTCCACGGCTACCCCCTCAGCTCAGCTCAGCTCGCAGATGCCCCTCGCCATATGCCGGCGGCCGTGTTTTACTGGGTGGGAGAAAATCTGAGTCTTCACACCTCTTCACTGCTCGGTCTCCCTCCTGACACCTCCGTTCGCATCCGGACTGGCATGTTTATGATGGGGCCCTCTAACTCCTCCAAACTGAGCTGGAAGGTACCAGCTTCTGCATGAGGAGCCTGAGCTGGGCTGGAGAGCAAAAGGCTTCTTCCTCCATGAGCCCTCCCATCCCTGCACGGGGCTGGAGGGGCTGCTGCAGGGCAGGGACAGCCTGCCGCTGCCCCACCGGCGCTGCGAGCACCCGGGGATGGCAGGGACACATGAGGCTGTTTCAGGAGTGGGAGCAGTCAGCAGGCAGGGCAGGTGAGGGTAACCAGCCTCGGCCCATGGTTCGGGTAGCCAGGAGAGCCCGCGGTGGTGTGACGCAGGTCCCAGGTGAAGCAGAAAATCAAGGGGGTGGCTGGCCAGGCACGGGCAGAGCTGTGAGGTAGTGCGGGTGGGGATGAAGCCTGAGTGTCTTGGCTCAGATGGGCTCCTGAGTGAGGTGGGGAGCCCCAGTGAGGTCTCACACAGCTCCTTCCAGCAGCCCTGTCCCAGGTCACACAGCCACCGTGGTCCTTGGGCAAGGCAAGGCAAGCCCCCAGGAGGGGGAGAGCTTGCTGGCCCTGCCAGCAGGATTCAGGCTAGTGGGGAGAGCTTCAGCTGTGCCCTGCTGGTTTTGGGGAAGGGGATGTTATTGCTAGCTCATGGAAGTGCTCCTGGAGAGCATTTCCTTTCCTTTACAGTGTCACTGATCTGCACATATTTTCCCAAGAACATGTCGACCTAAGGGGAGAACCTCCATGCTGCCTCCAGCGCCCCAGCCTGCCTCCCCCAAGCCTCCTGTTTAAGAGCCACGCAGCCGAGGAAGAGGCATCTGCCCACACACAGGGCTAACGCTGCAGGAAAGGGTGCTTGGAGAATGGGGGTGGCGGATGGAAAAACAGGGAGTCCTCCTTGCAGTGACAGGCTATAGCTGTGACAGGACGACAGCTTTTACATCTGCAGCTTTCAGATTCAAAGGAGATAAAAAAAGAAGTATTACCTTAGCAGCTGGCATCTCTGAGCTATTCAATGCACCATCCCCAGCAAGACAGCGCTGCCCTCCACAGGCTCGTACCATAATTTCCGACTCGGCTGTGGATATCCGTCAAGCCTAGGGTGATGCTTTCACCTTTAATTCTCTTCTGGGGCGCTCCTGTCCAGGGTACCACTGCTAGGAATTAACACACAACCCCCCCCCCCCAACCTACTGTTTTTCTTGACACATCTTGAATACGCTCATGCTTCTTCCTGAATTAAAATAGCTGTAGTTTTAAGTCCTGCTGCCAGCAGCCATAACTGTGCTATACGCATCAGGAGAGGACACAGTCGCCATGCAGCTAACTGCTTCTAATAGTAGAAACTTCACTCTAATCTTATGTAACACCAGCAACGGAGCAGAGAGGCTGTGGCTTGCAAGGAGCTTAGCTTCCATGGGCAGCCCACGCCCTGAGGGCAGAGGAGCTCCAGCGAGAGCAAGAAAAACAAAGTGACCTTGATATTGATAACAGTCCAGTGAGCGCTGTCACAGCCAGCGCCACACCGAGATTTCATCAGTGTCACAGGCTGGTGATAGGTGTAAGTTATGGGCAGTTCTGACACGATTTTGAAGAGACCAGACTCTGGAAAGGGGGGCAGGGGGGGAATGCCTTGCAAGCTTCAGGAGAGACAAACAAGGATGTTAATATATTGCTATTAAAAGGAGTTCCAAAGCACTTGCCCTTCTGCAGGCAGTATGGATTTGTGTGACTGTGGATTAAAGGGGTTGTGGGTTTTTTTTTCTTCTCCTTGATTTACTCCTCAAATGATTTCTCTCTGACTGCTGCTGTCAATACAAAATTGACAATGCTGTCAAGCTTGCAAGATTTCAGAATATTTGAAAGCACGCGTAAAGGGGTTTTGATATTCCTCAGTCATTTGGCAGGGGTATCTTTGAGCTGTCTGTCTCTCCCTGCACTTTTAACATAAGCAGTGAAGTGTGCTCTCTTTGCCTTGCCTTGCTTGAAAGGGTACATATGGGAAAGGCACCTTTTTCTAAGGTTGATAAAGCTGTACAAACTCTTTGCAGTGGAATCAAGAGCAAAAAGACTTCAAAACTCTACAGTGGAAGATCTATTTTGGCACTTAAGTTTTTTCCGGCAAATGGCAGAGCTTTCAAGGGACACTCAGCTTTGTTGAGCAGGATATTTTTTCTTTAGATTTTTTTTAATTGCTGACTTTAAAAATAACGATTTTTCTTTAGTTAAGTGATCATTAAGTACGGTGATAGTTTGTATCAAAGGAATTGACCACCAGTTAAGTGTTTGAGAACAGCTAAGAGGAAATACTAAGACCTAGAGCTGGGGTTTACTTTCTTTTGTGAACTTTTGATTGTGCGTCTGAGGAATATTTGCTCCTAATTTCTTATCTTGAAGTCGAAGAAATAAACCAGGTTGGTTTTCCTGTTGCTCCTCCCTGGCATTGGGGTACCAGGTACAGCAGAGTGCAAGCAGCCAGGGAGCTGCCTAGTCAGGAGTACGGGTAAAGCGGTGTGTGTGCCCACCTCTCCGGGCGGTGATGGGTGAGGGGCCAAGGGCAGGGGGGACATGCTTGCTGCTCTGTGAGATGTCCAGTTCTGGGTCACTAGGAGAGCTTGTCCTGCCATTTTCTGGCTCGCGGGAAAGAGTTTCCCTGCTAAGCCCTGCTGCTGCGCTGTATCTGTGAGGAGCCGGCAGTGCGGCGCTGCCCTACTCCCCAAATACCGCGTTGATGCCACCTGAATCGTGCAGTTGGTCAGGCAGGGCAGGAGGAAGGGTTGTTCTGTGCCACCAAGTTTTTGAAGGGTTTTTTTCACCTTTATCTTGTCAGGTTTTATGCCGTTGTTTTTTCTGATGCTGTTTCTTGCCGAGGCTTGGTGTGGACTGTAGATCGATGTCGAAGCCAGTAGGGTGATGGAGGGAGGAAGAGCCTCCAGCAAAGCAGCAGCCTCATGGCTCCCAAGAGGGTGAGGCAAACGCAGGTAGCAGGGAGGGGTGCCGCCTTGCTGGAGGTTGTGCCTGCTGGAGGCAGTTTATAATAGACAGTTTGGGAACAGGCTGCAAATATAACAGTCCATTTTCCCAAAGCAAACCCCAGTGCCTCCAGCACAGCCCTGGGAAGGCTGTCTTCTGCTTGAGAAAGTTGCTGTGAGCAGGAATACATTAAGGACTGTGAGCTTCTCAGGTACAATGGTAGTGGGAGCCATCCGTGAGCTATAAATAGCATTAACGTCCTTTCTCTCCAATGCCTGGCATCCCAAGCAGTCATTTTTGCTGGTGCTAGTGAAAATGAACAAAGCTTTGAACAGCTTTTATTTATGTTCTCTTTGCAGGCCGGAATTTTGTGAGTAGTTTTTCTCACTGGCTTTGAATTTTGAGTTTATTTTAAGGAAAAATATTGGCATTTTCCCCTTTTGCATTATTTCCTTTTTTAATTATTGTACATTACTTTCATATTTTTAGCAAAACTATGTAAGAAAAGCTATTGTGACAGGAGACTGGGGATCACAAGCAGTCATATACAAAGAACCTCCATGTGATTGCAGGAAAAGGGAAAAAAAAAAAAACCCAGAAACCATGATTTAATCTTATCTAAATCATACATACATTTTTAACAAAATACTGAAAATGTTTTGTTTTAGAATTAAGCAAATAATGCAAAGTGCTTTGGCTTGATTTGTGGTGTTTATATGGACAGAACAGAAAGAAATAGTTGTTGCAGTAGAAGGAAAAATCTTTACATGCCTATTGGACAAGATCTTCCTGCGGTTTTGTAGGAAACAAAGATGCCTTTTGTCAAGGAGCTATGAACAGCCATGAGCTAAACTGTCAAAAAGGGCTCTCTTCAAAATATTTAGGGTACACTCGATGAAGTCCTGTTATAAAACGATAAAACCTCACATGATATGCAACTCTCCTTTGCTGTTACAGATGGTCATGAAACACAAGGTCCACAAACCAGACATTTTGCCCTGGGATAACCACCAAGTCACTGCTACTAGATCAACTGGTAGAACTGGAAGAACTAGGTAAGCTTTCAAATAAGCAAGAAGGGTTATATTTTTTTCCAATTATGCCAAGTGATCTAATTACACAGTGCCTGTACTGACAACCCTTGCCTTAGACCAGCACAGCAACACTGCTGTTACTGAAACGCTGTGATTTTTTATATTGCCAGAAGATGGCAGAAGAAAGCAATCTTGAATGATTTAAAAACACAGAGTATACTCATGACTGGCTTTTAAAGGGAGCTGTTACTGATAAACTGCACTGGTTGGATGGAAGAAAAATGTGAAATGTATTGGATGAATTAAACTGGTATTGACCTGGGTGTATATAGAAATTATCTACACTGTACCCTTTGCCATGCAGGTTTTCTGTATAAGAAAAGCCTGTAACAGTGCTCATTTTTCCAGTGCACAGTGCAGTTTGGCCTGGTTTTGCTCCACCGGCAAAATCTCTTGTACAAACCAGCCCAGGACATCATGCAATCGCCCAAAGTAAAAAGCAGGGCGATTATTTTAGTCTTTTATTCTCTCTCTTTCCTAATATGTTTCTCTTCGCTTTCCCAGTCCTTTTTTCCAGGAAAAAAGGCAGGATAGTGCAAACAACCCCTCCTCTGGCTTTCGGGAAGAGGGAGGCACAAGGGGTAGATGCCGGGTGGGAGAACACGCCTGAGTGCTGACACCCTGTTGCATTGAGCTGCTGGACCGGGCGGTGGGCTAGCGGTGGTGGACACCTCAGACAGCATCTCTCCTGCGTGTTCTCCAGGGGAAAACTGACCCTTCAGTCTCACAGAGGAGACATTTCCACAGCCAGGACTGAGCCTCTCTCAGGAGCTGGGGGAGCTCTGAAAGGAGGTTTGAAAGGAGGAGTCCATGCTGCTCGTGCTCTTTCCCCAGCTGCTTTCAATTCAAATACTTTTCTTAAAGGAAATAAACCCTCTACAGGGCGGAAATTGGTTTGGAAAGTGCAATCAGACTAGCTGGGCGCTTTGAGTTAACCAAAGGCGTTATTCCTCCTCCCCAGGCAGGGCGATGCTTCCCTTGTATCCTTCTAAAAATCAAACCGAAGAAAACTTGCAAAGGTTATTGAGCATCAGTGAAAATTATCAGGCGCGTAGTAACCGGTAAGAGCTGTTTGCGAAGGGCAGTACTGCGCAGCTCCCGGCCGTGGGGTCGCAGCCCTGGTCCCGGTCCCGGTCCCGGCCCCGGTCCCGGCCGCGCCGCTGCTCCCCGCCAGGTGCCGCCGCTCCCCGCGCCGGCTGCCGCAGCCGGTGGGAAACGCGGGGCGCAGCCCGCTGCCGGCCTGCTTTTAGTTCCCGCAGAATGAGGCACCGAGGGAACTTATCGGTAGCTTTTGCGGTTCGTCCGACGAGGGGACGCAGCCTCACGGCCACGGCAGTCGTGCTGGAAACCGGCGGCAGCGGGCCCACCCCGGAGCCCTCCTCCAGCGCCAGCAGGCTCAGCTTCCCTTCACCCTTCCTTTCCTTTTTTTTCCCTCACAGCCTGAGCTAACCTCCCTGGAGCTGATGGAGGCAGCGTATTTGTTGGGGTCGGTGGTGAGGAGGCAATTCGGGAGTTTTTTTTAACTAAGACCAGACCTTCTGTCCGGTCTGCAGTAATTAAAAGCATCATGAGGTCTAGGAAGTAGCCAATCTATTGAAGGCCAAAAGCTGGAAGATACACAGGGGAAGAATCACTCTAAACTTGTCCCATTTCTTATGTTGTCTTCCTCTAGGCTCTGCTCTGGGCTAATAGAGAATGATTGACTAGCGAGACCTTCAGGTCTAACCTGCCTTGGCATCTTTTCCACGTCTCTTATCAATGAGGTGTCCACAATACCCATTACTAAATAGTGAATTATGTAACACGGGCACCAAACACCCAGCATCTGCTCCCCAGGCTGGGAATACATGTGTCACTATGAACCAAGATTAATTTCACAGTGGCAGCAAGGAGGGAGATGACAAGGGGTCAGGAGTGAAGAAGGAAAAGAAAAATGTTTAAAGCAACTTTCAACTGTTGTGACAATGAGGAAAACCAACTGATGATATGGATGCCCATCACTTGGGCAGGAACACCTTTGCTCCAGGAGAAGATGCTAACACAGACCCCAATGCCCTCATACCTTCCCGTTCAAGATTCTGATCATACCCGGCTTTTTAAGGTATTGTTCCTTATATTGCTCCCTTGGGTAAAATGACTTTGTTCCCAGCTTGGTTCCATGGTTAGCAACAGGAACCAACTTCATCTTTTGCCCTTTGGCTGCCCTCCACTGAGTTATGGGGTCCCACCTGCTATTCAGAAGTAGATCAAGCCTTGCTGAGAATGAACAGGTTTAACAGAGCACAAAATTACTTTGAATCTGCCTTGTCCAGAACATTGTACAACCTAGGCCCTTTTGCCAGGCTTCCAACTACTGATCATCTAGGTCAAAGCAGCTCCAAGGTATGCTTAATCCTGCTCTGGACATGAAGTGAGTGTGCACATACCCTTTACATGTTGAGGTTTTAGTAGGTATGTGTGTATGAGGGAAACAACACTCTATAGACACCTGTTCCCCTTCCATGCTTGAAAGGAAAATCCTCCCCTTTCAGCACTGAAGCATTAACTTCAAATGTTAGTTTGTCATCACTTTAGTGAAGACAATAGTGAGAAACAGGTCAGCACAGGTAGTTTATCCTCAAAACAAAGGCAAAGCAGGAATTTGAAAGCTCTGGGTGGAAAGGATTTTGCAGAGTTTTCTGTTTGTTCTGTTGAGTGAGGTGTATATACCTGAAAGGGAAAAGCACGTGTGCAGGTGAGCTCAGAAGGGAAGAAGCTACTGCACAGCTGAGGCAATTGCAGTTGTGGTGCTGGGTCAGGTCTTGAGAGGGCTACAATGATCTCAGCTCTTCTCCTGCCTCTTACTCTTGACCGTTGCCACAAGTAAGGGCTGAGACTGGGTGGATCAGTTGTAACCCAAAAGATAGAATCTGGTCTGAAATGCAGGAGCCCAGAGCTAGGTCAGCTCAGTTGGGCCCTTTTATCTATTTCTGGGACTGTCAGACACAGGAAGGCTGTTGCTGGCTTCCTGACTATTGGAACAGAAAAACATGCTGCAGAGCTAGGGTGCTTTCTTACCCTGATTTACTAAATGCCTGTTCCACTTTCTTCATCCATGGTGACAGCAGACTGTGCTAGGGTCTGCTGATCATGGCTGTCCCACTGTCTGCCTTTCTAGGGTCATAAGCAATTGTGATTACCAAATAACTCTATCTCATCCTTCTGTTAGCTGAAGCATCCTGTTGATGAATCACAAACTGGGTGACAACAGGCAAGACCTCTATGGTTAAAAATTCAAACTCCCTCTGCTAGCAGAGGTGCTGGCATGGTGGCGAGGCTCTCTTTGCACACACGCAGCCTGCCCTCTGGCCGGTCACGTCTCCTCCATGCAGGATACTGCATCTTGACTTTACAGCTCCTCTATGTGGCTGCACATGCCTTCACAGTGGCATCTGTGAGCACCAACCAGCCCCCCCTTGCAGAGACCTGAAAGCATGCCACCTTTTGGCACAGAAATGCAGCCTCCTATCCCCAAAGGAAATAAGGACAAAATCCTGGTCAAAGAGGGAATCATGAGAACAGAGCTAAGGGTGTGACTTTCTAAACGTTTATCTTCAGTCTGTGTTTGATGTCTAGATGATAAGGTGACCAGTTTCTTTCAGACACCTAAGGCAGGTTAAACAACACAGAGGAAAACAGTGTTTTTCCTGAGCTGCAGGACAGAGGATGTGCAGGACCTCACCGTTCCCCACTCGCGACCTCTTTGGCTGGGAATTCCATGCAGTGTCTCTTCCTAAGCCCTTCAGATCTGAGCTTTAAGTATGGTTGATACAGCTGCACTCCCTTTTTTATTTATAAAAGAATGGCTTTCCCTTTGTACTGTTTGCATTTTGTCATGCTGCTTTGGTTCACTCACCGTCTTCCTGAGTTTGGTAAAGAAGTTGTCTGTGAAAACAAGAATAGGAAAAAACAAAGTTATCAAAGACTTTATATATGGGGGAAAGATTTTTCAAAGGCAGAAACGGGAGTCTATCAGATTACGCAGCTAAGTACTATTTATGCCCTTGAAAATCTTTCGCTTACAGTGCTTAATTGGTCTGTTCAAATCCATTGCCAGAAGAGGTAATTGACCATTTTTATAGAAGGATCAGTAACAAAAACACTCCAGGCTATTGTTCTAGAAATTAAAAAAAAATTAGGAATTATGGAAAGAATATGTTTCAGGGCATCAGCCAGCCTCTCCTGAAACTATGCAAATTCACTTGGTGAAAAAAACAGCAGACACAATGAAATGAGTTGTATATGAAGAACTGAGATCTCAAATGCGATATTATGCAGAAGGTAAAGAGTCTGTACTAGATAAGTAACAGCTCAATGTGTTATCAAGGGTGCACTTTGATTTTGATGAATGTTAAAAGAACCTTTAGCCTTGAAAATAAAGAGGATAATTTCTCTCTAGGCAATGGCTGCTCATGAAAGTCATAAAATAAGAGCACTGGAGCCCTAATTTTATAGTGCTTTTTAAATGATTTTCAAATGGTCCAGCTGCTTTGTGCCACAATAACACAAGGCAGAGATATTTACGCCAGCGATAACAAGCATGCATCAGCCTGCCCGAGCTGCTCTCCGCAGGCAGCCCGCGTTAGGCGAAACACACATGGAAAGCTAATACTTGCCAATGCAGATTGATCACAATTACACCGTGGCTACAGCGATCCTGGGAAGCCGCTTTTTCCACCAGACAACTTGATTGTTTTTCTTTTCTGTGTCTCGCCTGCAAAGCACGGGATGTATGCGGCCAGCTATTCTGGTTCTATCTTGACACTTGAGAGCCTGCCAGCTCTGTGTGCCTCTTCGGCCATACCGTCCTTGGCAGACTTCTCTTTTCGGAAATAGAAGGGTGAACTCAGGCCTGGGTTGAACCACTAGTTTTTGGTGGGAGTTTCCCCGAGCATTAATTTGGCCCCAGTGTTGGTGTTCTGATGTTGCACTGTTATCTTGTACGGAAATGCATGCACGCGGCAAATGAGCTCTGGGCAAACGCTACGTAGTTCTGCTGAGATGCTGGAATTGCCACCAGCAACTTTCCCCAGGTATTTTACCTGTGCATGTCTAGGACTTCAGTCTAAAACTACAATTTGTTTTCCAGGACCTGCTCTAAGATGAGAACTACCCCAGGGTGGTCTAGCTTAGCTTGCCAATTTGAGTAGTCATTTCAAAAGTCTGATTAGCGTTTTATCTTTGCAATCCCTTTCCTTTGTGAGACACTGACAGCAGATATGGTACTGGGGGAAACCTGTCTTCTGAGCAAGCAGAGTAGGGTTGAAAGACCAGTTCCTTTATGAAATATTCCTATAAAATTAAAGAACTTGGCGCTCTCTGTGCTCACTAGTGCTAGAGACACAGCAATGTTTCTGTTAAAAGAATTTTGGTGGGACTAGGGAATTCTGAGCATGAAAAGAAGGCTAATTTATGGCTGAAAACTTACGTGCTGTAAATCTCAGGACCACAAAGCTAAGAGCTGGGCAGAGTGCATGGCGGGAGGAAGGTACCTCTGGAAAGTCCCCAGCCATTGAGCATCTATTGTCACCAGGGTGGGGAAATTCTGTCCCCCATCTAGGTGACTTCTTGTACATGTTGGACTACAACATTTTTCCCTCTTTTCGTTTGCTGATCCCAGTGCAGCAAAACAGGTTAGCATCTTTTTATGTGCAGGGATATCCTTAAGAGTTTAAACTTTAAACAGGGGATTTGAGTTTTAATGAGCAGAACGGACAACCAGGAATGTATCCTAGAGTATTTGCTGCCTCCATTTAACCAAATCACTGAGGAGTGACTGGAGCATACGAAATTCAGAAACCTTCTACCCCCTAAACAGAGAGGAAAGATAGGTTTGATGCCAAAGCTTTAGGTCATGTTCCTTTCATCTTTATCTCATATTCAGATTGTCTGTCTGACATTTCACTGTGTCACTTTGATCTTTTATTTTTTATTTGATAAGAGTTTAGAGTTTCCACAGGTGTATACTGTATCTCAGTTGACTATGTAAATCCTGCAGCTTGATGAAATTGCTCACTACTGGATAACTCTTTGGACAGCATTGCCTAGAGGAAAGTGGCAGAAGATCATATGGTAATCCAGCACAAGGGAAGCAGATCTGCTTTTTCTAAGAATACAGTGAACAAAGATTTTCCCTTCAAAATAGAAATTAACACTTGTAGTGCTGTTCCAGACTGCACGGAATAGCAGCATGGTCACAGATTGCGTAAGTTTGTACTTCTGCCTCATTCGCATTGCATCTAGTCTCATCTCATCTGTGAGAGATCCAATTTACAGCAGCTGAGATGAAGTAGCCTCCAGGGTATTACATTCATCCCTTTCATAAATCAAGAACCACTTTTTGTTAGTAGAGATCTGAGTCCAGAAAGACAGGAAAACACATGGCATTAGGCTTTGTAAATGGCCAATTGGCATGTCTCTACGATAGCTCTTTGCAGCTTTTGGCTGTTTCTCAAACCAGAAAGTAACAATTTTTGTCTCGTGTATTCTGATGAATCAATACAGAAAAACTTAAAAAATCAGTGGTTTCTGACTGAGAACTCAGAACTTTCTCCCTTCTCACTAAAATAGGGCATCGTTCTCTTTTGTAATTGCTTTTTTTCTTTTTTTCCTACAGGAGATACACTCTGATGATTACCAGCAGACCATGTGTGATTTGGACATAGTTTTATCGGTTACTCCTAATCTTTCAGGATCCTGCTGTCCTCCCACCTGCCAATGGAAACAATGTCTGTAAGTGGATAATTACGCTTACCCAAGTGGTTGAGTGAGGTTTAGTTAATGCTGCTAAAATAATTTGTGATCGCTTAATGAACATGCTGCGTAAAGAGCAGCGGCTTACCACCAGGACAAGGACTCACCATTTGGCCTTGTGAATGTACTCAGAGGCAGCACAGAAATGTGCGCCAAGGTGAAAGTCGACCGAGTCCTCTGCAGGTATTATTCCATAACAATGCATTTCCTGGCCACGGAGAGTTCGGTCTCCTTTGCTTCCCCATGCAAAATGTGCAGCATTCAGTGCATGGGTGACACCAAGGCTCCTCAGGTCTTGCTTGTTATGGGCTATAGAGCTGCAGAGAGTCACGTACAAAAGCTCAGAACAGAAAGCAACCCAACGTATTTTGTTGCCTTGTTGTGTATCCCTGTTTGCAGAGCACAGTGCCCACCACACTTTCAGACTCATGGTGTAAAAAAAGGGTATTGTAGTAAAAGAAGGTTGTGATTTCCGAATATAGTCAAAATAGGTGGGGAAAATGCAGAATTCCAAGTCATTTCACTTCTGCAAAGACAGTTTCCTGCCTACAACTTCCTGTAAATTTAACAAGTGTTACAGGCTCTATTTGACTACAAAGCCATGGGGAATTACTGGCCCAAACACCTTGCAAAAATTCACTTCATGAGGTAGCTCAGGCCCTCCTATAATTGGACTTGAAATATGTATGTTGAAAGAACACACTCTGGTTTTAGTATAGCCTGCAACCATCTTGCAATTGTACGATGTTTCTTTGCTGGAGTGGTACTAGCCTTGTTAATCTGGGTAAACTCCGCTTGATAAACCTGCCTGCTTAAAATCGGCATGAAGTTTCATTTCTGCACGGTATTTTACATCTTGTGCCCCCAGCTGCTTATTATGTAGCACTTTAAAAAATACTTTACCTTTCAACCCAAAGGGTCTTGGCCTTGGCCTTGCATATCAGCAATGGCTGATAGCCAGACAAATGTTTAATAATCAGTTTGTTGACCACTTCAAAGTCCTCTGGTATGAAAGACATCATGTAAAGTCAACCATCCCTACTTTATTTTACTAGAGATATTTAACTCATTTAAAGAGGCTGACCATCAAATTTCTGATAAAGTCATAAGGAGAAATATTTATTGTAAAATACAGCTTTAATTCTAGATTGACCTTTAATTTCCAAGTAGCTCCTCAGAAACTGCACATAACTGGTTCCCCAGGAACAAGCAGTGACAATTTATGGTACTGCTTCAGGTTATTTTAGCTCTGGCACAAGCTCTGATGCTGGCACAGATTTGCTCAGTAACAAAAACATCCTCTGTTTATTGACTTTGCTGAGTATTGGGTTGGGCCCTAAATGCAAATCCTCTCTCTATTCCCAATTTTCACCTCAGGAAGATCCCAGGAAGCCTTGTTCTCAGGTGTTGATCATATTTGTCTTATTGATGTTGGCAGAACAAAGAAAATTCCATCTATAGCACTTGATAAACTTCCAGTTTCACTGATTGCAGTCTGTAACTCTTTGTATTTAACCTCAATATTAGTGACCAGCTGTTGCATTAGCAACCAAACCTGTTTACATTTTTATTCCTGTTAGCTGAATGTTCTCAAAGTTCATCTTTTCCTTCCTACATGTACACACTGTTGTTAAATATATATTTCCCCCTCCCTTCATTTTCCTTTCCCCAAGAAACTGAATGTGAATGAAAATAAACATGCAAGAATAATTTGGAGCATATATACCCACAGGCATTAAAAGGAGGTCTTAAAACTGCACTTAGAAGAATGTCTAAAATCAAACAATCGTGTTAATGCAATTTCAGTGATTTTTTTTATAGTCTTAAATCTTTGCTTTTACTACCTGTTGGGCTCACTTCTGCAAATCCTTATTTCTCCAAATGGTTCTAATAAAATAAAAAAGGTTAATTTACAAGTATAGTTACGAGGTTTAACTGGAAAGGCAAAGGTTGGTTTCCCACTCTCGTCACCGAGGCAGAAGATCAGTGAAGTTCTGCATGCTGTGCTGGCTTCTGCCTTTCCCCACCCCAGGGCCAGACCTGCACACGGGTGTTTCTGGGTGCCCACCAGTGGGCAGCCACCCCCTGGGCACAGGGCTCATCTGCAGGGCGTCACGTTCATGATGGGAAATGCTGTGAGATTAGGAAGCAGGCTGCAATTTGTAATCTGCATTTGCAAAACCTGGCTTCATTTCCCCAAAGGCATCTCGCTCATTTTTAGGCTTTGCTTTTTCACACCTAAAAGAATGCCTAGTTTTAGCTGTAATCAATAGGCAATTAGCCAAAGGTTCATTAGTTCCTCCTGCTTCTCTCATTCAGGAATTATTGTAATTGTACTTTCCAGATATTTCCACACAAGCTTGAGAAATAAACAGTGAAGTCTGCTGTCATTCAGAATATCTGGGGTTTTTTTGTCAGAAATTTCAACTGCAAATCAGGTTGTTATACAAACAGCAAATATTAGAATACTTTTTTTTACGTGAAAATTTCCCTTCTAGTTAGTAAACTGAAAAAAGTAAAAACCAATCATAGTTTAATTTTAAGGCTACTCAGGATCACAAGTCTGTCTTATGCTTTATATGGTAAATGTTTGCAGCATTTATAAAATTTATTTGTTGAATAATTATAAAACAATGTGAAGCAATAAAGAGTCTTATTCTCTTTTTAATAAATTTTGTTCTGTTCTGTAGGTTCTTTCTTTAATGGACAGTCCTTTTGCTTTCTTCTATGCTAATCTTAAGTCTATTTTAAGGCAGTGAAGTTTAACAGCGCTATCTAAATAAAGTAGTTGGACAGCATATGTTAACAAGTACTGTATTCCCCAGCCCTTCAGAACAGCTCAGCCTCACATAACACTTATATATTGCCTATGTAGAGATTAGGCTACTCTTCAGCCACGTGATTTAATTCCAGCTTGCAGCTGCCCAAAATATCTGGCAGCTCCTGGGCAGAGGGAATGCCAGGCTCACAGTGTTCCTGGGCTGACGGGGTCTGATCATCCCCAGGCGCTGAGCCCTTTGGTGGCCACAGGCAGGTTTAGGCAGGGGAGAGCCGGCTGGATGCTGCTGCTGCAGAATCCACAGGGGAGGGTTTTTTGCTGAAGCGTGCTCTTCGCTGCCGCTTGATGTTCCCAAGCAGGTGGCTGTCTCTAAATATGGCATGCGCCTTGACGCCTCCCCGAATTAGCTCAGCGCTACATCCCTGATGGAACAGGGAACAACCACAAAAATGAAAAGTCTGCATTAGCGAATCTTATGCAAAAAGCCACTACTCCTCTCCCCATGTAAGCTATATTGCTGTGCCTGTCAGCACTGAGCTTTCCCTGTGAAAGCAATGTCGGTCAATGCAACCAACAGTCCCAAATGCTACGTGTGACCCAGTTCTAATAATAAACTACCAGGAAAGAGGGGACAGCTCATCTTATGGGGGCAGTTCAAAATAAAGACCATGAGAGCAGCTGTCCCGGGCCTCACCAAAGGTCCATCAAGCCCACTATCCTGCACCTGACTGTGGCCGTAAGTGGATGCCTACAGAAAATAAGAACACACGAGCGTGAATTATACTGCTTTCTAACACTCCCCCAGCTTCCATCTGGCTGCAGCTCATGATCTTCCAGATCTGGATGGAGTTTCTAAGTATTTGTAACCCTTAATGGATTTCTGTTCCATAAACTTTTCCAGTTACCCCTTGAACTTTTACTGGCTTTTACCCTCTGCAGCATCCTGTGGCAAGGTGTTACACAGCTCACCTAAACTCCCTCGTTTCACACCTGGCTTCTGCTGACTTCATCTGATGCCCTCGGTTCTTGTACTGGAAAATAAAATTAAGGGAAGTTTCCACTGGAATTTTACATGGCTCCCTTCAGGTGACATGGTGGTTTTGTGATTGCTTTATGCAGATTTAAGTCTGCCATAGCTGGGACAGTCCTTTTCACCGCGCTCTCTGCTCACAGTCACACACTTGCAGCCTCTGCTGAGCTGGCACTAGTCATCATGACCTACTCAGGTGGCTCAAAAGAACAAAAAATTGTTTTTCAGATCATCTCCAGAGGAAGTCTAACCCTTCTTTGTGGCATAGTCCTCCCCCACAGGAAGAGTTCATTCCTGAACCCTATGCACTCTGCTGTGGGCTTTGTCAGATGCATTCTTCAGCTAAACACTAAAAAAACGTTGAAAAGGGATAAAGGAATTAAGAATAGATTGAGGAAAGACCCCATGATGAGGCAAGCCTGGGGCAGGAAAGCTAGTGCACCTCTTTGTTTCAGAGGAGATGGAAGTTGATGGGCTCCTCATCAGGCTGACAGTTCCTGCGGGCGCTGGGGAGGGTACGCAGGCACTGCTGCAGGAGCCTAGGTGCTCTGGCCAGCTCAGCAGGTACCCAGCTTACTTTTAAGTACTTAAATATCTTTCAAAACGGGACCTTCCCTCAGTTAGGAGTTAACATTCAGTGCCTTTAGTCTCCTCGGCTGTGTAGACCCTGTTGACAGATGTGCATTTTCTGAACAAAGTGCCGCTGGTGAGGCAATATTTTTCTTTTGTTTTGGTTCCTTAGTCTAACTTGCCAAACTGATATTTGAAACACAAGTTTTCTTGCTGATAGTGGAAAACAATGAAGCACTAACGTCATGTCACATCATGACCTGAACTATGGGTAGTGTGACAGGTGAGAAGGTCTCTGTTCCTCCTAGCACATCACAGCAGATAGTGTTTTCTGTTTCATGAAGTTACAGGACTAATTTTACCTCTTTTGCTTATGTTGACTGGAATCTTTTCCCTGAGCAGACCTGGAGCAAAAGTTAAACTGTATATAAGGAAGGGAGCAATACAGGCAGGCAGGAAATATAGGCAACACTCCACAGATTAAAAACACTTCTGTGATTTGCCAGTGCCCTTGAAAAGAGTTTCTAACTCATTCATCCCCTCCACTGGGGTAAGTAAGTCTTGCAGTACATGATCACTATCGTGTCATTGGTGGCGTGGATGCCATACTGACTCAGCTTTGCTCTGTACTCTTCTCTTCTCTACCTTGGTGAAACAATAGTCTCCCAGGATGAGCAGTATCGCTGAGAGCAGGTACTAATTTACAACAGGAGCAGCTTTCACAGCTGTGGCTTTGTGGGACAGATGTTCAGGGGCATGCAGAGCATTATCCTGATGGGAGGTTCCATTAATCTTGCTCACATGTGTCTAATTTTGCCCAGCCTAACCATTAAGATGCATTATTTCACTCACATGAATTTCAGATTTTTCAATGCCATGTCTTCAAAAGGTTTCCAGACTAAAACCTACCATAACGTGAATGAAGTATAAATTATAATGAAATATTAACTCATATAAATCCCTATTAACTCTAATGGAGAACTTCAAAGCAAACCCAGCTCCTCCTCTACCACTCTGCTGCTTTGTGAGGTATAAAGATTGCCCTAGTACTGTTGGGTTTTAAATGTGATTTCTATTTGATCTTTTTACACTACAATGTCTTTTTCTGTCGTCAGATTTAGGAAAATCTTAACAGTCAAACAAACCTGTGAAAGGATCTTAAATATGCTTATTTTGCAAAGCACTTGTGTACATGGAAATAGGGAGGGATTTCTACATTCCCGTAAGTGCTAGGCAGAATCAGCATTCATGTCATAATCTCTCCAAGAATTAAGGAGGATAGGGGGTCTGAGAAGGAAGAGGTTCAACTCACAAGTCACTACTATTTAAGTCTTCTAATAACCTTGCAAGTCTCCTCCAGCAGAGAGGAAAATTATCAGAACTGATGCTTCAAATGCAAACAAGCAAGCAGAAATGTATTTACTTAATCAGGCAGGGAAAGTTTGTAAGTTCAGCTAATCAATAAATCAAGCCAGTAGCAAAGGGCAAAAATAGATTCAATTATCACTTCATGGTTCACCACAAGGTAACAAGATAATTTTCAGGCAGAGTGGTAGCATGAATTTCAAATGCTGTTGCTGTATTAAATATCACATTGGTTTAAGTACTGATTAACTGGCGGTAGGGAAAGCGACATCCTCAAAACAGCTTAAAACTAATCTGTATCAATTAAGCCTAGCCACAGATGTAAGCTAAGTTCCTACCTGATGTTAAACCAGGGATGATTCAAGGCCACTTACACAGCACTGATTTGGGGTAATTTGGAGGGAGAGTGAACAAATGAGTTCAAGCTTACAAAATGCTTTGAAGATCTGACATCTTTTTTTTAATGTCCTCAATATACTACATAATATACATTATCTTGCAGAAAACATATTTACACAAGAAAAGGTTTGTGGGTTTGCCGTCCCAGAGACTGCAGAGAGCTGCACAGAAGTTTATTCTGCTGGTGTGGGTCTTTGGGCTGTCACAGCTTTCTGTAGCACTGCAATATTTAGCAGACTGGTGAAAGAGGAATGTTTCTGTAGCAGTGTCTGGGATCTTAAGAAATTGCCCTCACCACATCACCAGGCTTGAAACGCAAAAAGCTTTTCTTATTGAGAACATGCACATGAGAACTGCAACCAAACCAAGGAAGCTGGTTATGTTACACTCCCAAGTAAAGGGGACTCAAACACACTGTACAGCTAGATGCAATTATTGAACTTGCCTCTGGCATTAGCACAAACCAGGAACAAACTCGGTCCGTCTTAGCCACTCCGGTGGAGTGAGCTCATAGCCCCGCGGTAGGCACAGCAGCTCTGCAGCACGCAGTGCTTACAGTGCTGATGCTGGCTGTGCTGGTCTTGGAGCTATCAGAATTAATCCATTTATAGTTCTGTTGACTTTTTTCATTGACGTATAATTTTCTTCATTTTTTCAACATGCTTTGATCATAGGAAGCATATGTGCAATGGCTATGAAGGCTGAAACTCAGAAAAGTGAATGTAAATAGGTTTGCCCTTTCAGCAGTCCTTCTTTTGCTGTAGCTGAACATCCAAATTTCGCAGATGTTTCAGAAAGCCACGATTGGGTGAAATCCATCGATGTTCCTTCACTGTTTTGATGGCTTCAACCAACGAGAGGTGGTGATTTATCATGAGATATGCTAGGACTAGGGAAGCTGACCTGCTTACTCCAACTGCACAATGTACCAAAATTTTAGCTGGTTAAAAAAAAAAAAAAAAATTATAACCATAGAAGAGAAGCAGTATAGTGGATGAACTTTAATTTAAACGGAAGGCAAACCCCTTCTGCCTTCTCCAACTTGGTTAGATGGAGAGAAATACAGCAAACATGATGTATTTCTTACCCTTCTGACAGATCACATGAACTGCTAACAATTAAGGCTAATTTGCAGTTGTTACACTCATATGAGAAGTGCCACGAGAGCGCAACCCGATCTCAGAAACACTGGTAAATCAAAGAAAACCCTGTTGAAGTAGTGAAGTTGTTCTGTTGTAAGCAAGAAGAAAATCGGCCCTGTTGGTTTCAGAGGGGTTTACTTTGGTGGAGAAGAATGCTAAAATCTGGCCTGAAAGGATGGAACGAACATATTAGCCACCAAGAAAAATGACTGGCCTAGTACCATTGCATAATAAGGCAATTTGCTGTGACTGTAATTCTCTTTCAAAGGCAGAACTTGTGATACAGACTGAGACAGCTCCATTAATGCCAGTTTACTCATGCTAAGAAATGGTCTTTTATGTAATACGGTTAATTAGTATTTTATTGCACCAGTGCCAAGAAGCTCAGTCTCTTGTGCCAACACACTATAAATCTCCTTGGGTAAAGGTAAATTTTCTCCTTGAGGGCAGAGCCCTGCAGGTCCTGTTCACACAAGAAGCTCATCTGCAATATATGAGCTTCTTCATGCGGCTGGTGGCTGTAGAAATCAGGACATGTGTCTCTCTATTCATTTGTTCTTACACATACAGTTGCTATAAGAGGGTCTCAAAAGAGGGCGTCCATTTTAAATGTATGTTTTTGCTTCTCCCTTTTTGAACCAGCCTTTCCTTCCAGATATTTTTCTCTCTACTCTGCCTCCTTTCCTCTCTGTTTGGGTCTCTCCTGCACTGTTCATCCCTTTTCTCACATCAGCTTTTTGGGACCTAGTTAGAGCTGCACACACGTACCCAGCACTCCCTCCTCCTGCCACCCGCCGTGCAGGTGCCCAGTAGCTGACAGGAGACCATGTAGTGACTTATCCACCACTGAGCTGGTGGAGCCTACCTGTTACGAGAGGCTGCCAACTCACATCATAATGCAACCAACAATAATTTCGTACCTCCTGGTGTGTTCAAGGCGTTGTGGATAAACTGTGCCGCAGAGAAAAAGAACTGGCTTATATCAAAGCTTGGGAGGTCGTGGGCTGGTACACCATAGTAATCAATGGTCGCTCCGTAAAAGTCCTGGCCTCCGTGGCTGTACGCTGTGCCGTGGGCAGCATTTAAAACATGGGTCACACCCATCTTCCACAGAACAAATCTGTTGTGAGCTGTTACTCTAAGGAAAAGTCAAACACAAAGAAATCGAGATGGTTGCAGAGATATTCACGGAGCAGGAGAAGCTCTGCGATTGCATCTCCCGAGCCATTTGCTGGAGCGTCAGCCCATTCATTGCTTCTAAGATCTAATCCGTAAGCAAGTACCAGCTTAGTCATAATTTGATCTCGGAAACTGTGCTGTCTGCAGTGTAAATGACAGCAATTAGCAAAACTATGAGCTGTCTAAAGCCGCACCTATGAGGCATGCTAACACACAGTGTGTATGGCAGAGGTGTGCCGTACTTACAGGTCTCCTAAGAAGAGATTAGGCCATACTTCATCAACGTGATTGCAAGAAGGCCGCCCGGTGTTCAGGAGCTGCTCGATTTCTTTAAGGGAGGGGGTGTCCCCCATGCACACCCCAGTGCCTTCGGGTCCCCTGGGGCCCAGCACCCCCGCCTCAGACATGCCGAGAGCCAGGGACAGACCCCGCTCCCCCCGGCCAGAGACACAGTGCTGCGTGCTGGGGTGCTGCCAGCCCCCTCCGGGTGGTCACAGGGGAGGCCGGGAGATGGGCTGGGGCAGGTGCCGGGCAGCAGCTCCCACCACGGAGCCGTGCCAGCCCTGCGCCGCGGTGTCCCTCGAACCCCTCCTCAGGGCTGGCCGCTTGCCTGTGCGTCGCCCTGACAGGCACGGCCAGTTGAAACAGATGTGTGTACCGAACCTGGCCTTACCGCGTCCTTGCTGCTCCCAGTCTGCTCCCCAGGGCTCGTCCCCAGGGCCGCGCTGCTTTGCCGCACAGCAGCCTCGGCGCCGGGAGCATCCGCCACGTGTGGCAACGGCCCCCTCCCTGCAGGACGCCCACCAAGAGGTGACTGCCCTCGGCCATGTCCTCGGTGCAGCAGCTGCAGCCAGCGAGATCTAGCCGTTCGTCTCAAGGGATTAAATGCCCAATAAAGGAAAATAGAAACCTGTCCAGTGCAAGAAGAGTGGCTACTCTCTCCCAGTAACAACTGTCTCCCGGTTACTTTGAGGTGCTTTCATAGCTGTGAAAGGGTCAGAAATGCACCAGTGGGTCCTACCAACATGGTCACCAGGAGGTTAAACACCAAGCGGACAATGATGTCATCTTGCCTATCACCAATAATCTAGAGAAATGTATCTCTTGAAGTTACTGTTTTTTCGCCAAGTAAAATTGTCTGAGCCTAACTGTACATTATACATTTAATCCTTTCTATTGCAGTCACTGCTTTCACCAATGTGTTAATACAATACACCTGCCACATATTGTGTGATACCTCCCTCTGTTGAAGAGAGAACAAAGGACCTGAGTGTGATGGCTGACAGGTGGAACTTGTAAGCCACTAGTTCATATAGGGAGGTCTGGAGGGCCACAGGCTGGACATGTCAGGTTGTAGTGTCAGTGGGTCCTTTCAAGTACAGCAGTGCTTGTGTGTCTGGTCTCTAGGGCTCCTGGCAGGGTGCTGTGATGGTGATGGAGCTACAGGGCAAAACACATGAAATGCTGATTCTCTTTGTAAGCCTGGCAGCTGATGTGCAGAGCATGGTTCCTCTGCCAAAGGAGTCTAGAAGAGAAGGTGACCCAAGAGGAGAAGCTTGCTGCTGATATTATCCTCTGTAGGAAAAGGGTGATAAATGTGAAGAACCCTTGGTCAGGTCTGTACCACCTTTATTCCACATGCATTGATTTATTATGGTGGAGAGAGAGTTTGCTTTATTTTATTTTATCAAGAGGCATATCATGGAGAGCTGTTTGAAGCCAGGTATTAAAGTCTGGACTAATTAATTATGCCTAGGAGTACTGAGGGTGAGGGATTACCCTAATATAAGGTAATAGTTTCTAGCATCAGAGAGAAAAAGTTATATGCAAGGAAAAAAAAAAAGTGACTTTGTTTAGAGTCTCTTGTGAAGCAGAAATTGCTAAAATTTCTGTGGATTTAGAGGAGAAATTGTTTAAGAGCCTCCTTTATACAAAGAGATTGTTAGTTCCCATTGCCATGTATGCCCTAAAAGGTAAAATAAGAGAAATTGCAAGCAACAATGTTGTAGTGCTTATTTCCAGAGGGCAGTTGGACAGGCAGCGAGGTTCTGCTGGGAGTGAGCCAACCAGCTGGCCAGATCCAGCAGAGAACTGCAAAAATGGTTAAAGGTACAGTTTAAGCACTATGCATATGCCCTTAATATGTTATCTTATTTTTCTGGTTTTTCCTTCTTTTTTCCTTTGGTAAACTAGTGGTTTTTTAGGCTGCTTGATTTGTGCTCATGAATGAGGAAACCTAACTGACAGAGCAGGTGGAGTTGTTTAATTTAGTTTACTTTTCTCAGGTTTCTAGGTGGAGGCTCAAGCTGAGGCTCTACTAGCAGTTTGTTTGTTTTGGATTTTTTTAAATGTAAGCCCAGCCCTTTTGTTGCCAATCAAGTTCTGTCAGAAATGTGACATGTTTAATTCTGGTCCTTTTCAATTGTAAAACTTTTATTGGCCTCTACCTCAAATACACTGACTAAGAATTCAGAGTTCATCTGCAGCATGAAAGCTTTTGAGCAGAAAAACATGAACTCAAGAAGAAGGATCTCCAAGCCCTGTGTGCTTCCAACATTTGTATGGTATACATCCATTTGCTTCAAAACTCAGGCCTTCTGCACCTAGCATCTTCCGAACATTTAATAGTCTGTAAATATGACTATGGTAAAGTTGTATTACTGACTTTTTTTTGCCGGGAGCTGTCTTTGAAACAGACAGGAGGCAGAAATCCGGCTTTCAGACCAGCTCTGTTACGCATTAACCCTCGGGATGTAACCACGCTACAGAGAACAAGACCATCTCTTCTCGCTCCGTGTTCTCCCTTGCCTGCCGTCCTGCCCCTGGCACTGGGCCTGGATGTCTCGGAATATGCCTCTCCTTACATGCATTTACACAGCATTTAGCTATCAAGCCTGTGGGTCGATCCAGGACAGTCAGGCTGTCCTCTACTGAGATGTACCTTGACATGAAACTCCCAGGAAGCTGGAGATCCTTCTCAGCAGAAGCGTGAACTCCCCTAAGTGAAGCTGAAGGCTTTGTTCCATCATCTCCTTGTTCCTGCAGTGCCTTATTTTGTCCTTGTGCTAACATTCAGGGAAGGGCCGTGATTCTCTGACTTTGTGAAGAATTGTTGTATTTTATTTTGTATAAAAGTAGCCTGAATGCAAATGCTAAAAGAAAAACTATGGAAAGTATGAACTTAGCTTTGCCTGCAAAATAGGTGGCAACAGTGTAAACTGTCATGGAGTGCTCTAGTAGCACACACGGCACTACCAGGAAAACGTTCAGCAGTCAAAACCACAATGTTCATGGAGGCTCTTCTATTGAAAATACTGCTACCAGTACTAGCTGATGCTGTGTCTGTGACACTCTTCCATCTCTCTAGTGAAAACTGGGCCAAAATCAAACTCCTTTCATGTGTCATGAAAGACAAAAGTTTTTATAGTGAAAACTGTACAGCATGGAAGTTCAGCAAGTGTAAACAAACATGATTCTACAGATACAGTCATCTCTAACCACCAAAGATCTATTCATTCCACTCATCAGCCTGTTTTCATGATTTGATTTTTGGGATGGTTAGCTATTGAAGAAGAATTGAACTAATTGAATTCTGGTACATTTAGGTCAATACTAAGTGACTAAGAGACAGAATTTTCTAGTGTTCTACAACATTGATGTATTTTTAATATACAGAACAATTTTGTCTGTCACTCTTTTTTTCTTTCTTCCTCTCCCCCCCATAAGCTTATTTTCTGCCTTGAAAAATAATTATGTTTCACTAATTTGAGTAGTTCTTAGGCATTTAGTCCCTTTTTCCTCTCTTATGAGAGTAAGAAAGTTGAAGATAAAACAGATGTTTTAAAGTTCACACATGAGATCACAAAGAAATTATAAGGCAGGACCTGATCTATACAAAAATGAGATTACCAAAAAACCCCACCCCAAAACCCAGAGAAAGAAAAAAAAATCATGATTTAGATCAATTAGCACTTCTAGTGAAAGACGTGCCCCTTGCCATGTTGCATTCATTGCTGGAAAAGAATTTTTAAGCAATTCATTCTCTATTCAGCTGGGGCCTTTCTTTCTTGAGATTTATTTGAGAGAGATTACTTCAAAGTATTAAATGCTAACAGTATTATTTAATGACAAAGTGTTTAAAAAACCCCCCAAAATATTACACTAACACATCTCTTTTTCCTTTGCTATATACTGTAACTGGAGCTAGTTGGGAAATTTCAATATAAATTTCCTTTCTTTTTATTTTTGATTAAGTGTCAGCCTGAACATTGAATCAATACAACTATGTGAATTGACTAAATTGTTTCCAATCTAAAGATGCACCCAGCGTAACTACACATTTTAAAGACTTTTTTTTTTCTTGGCAATCTGCAGTAGATTTAAAAATATCTGTAGCATATAATTTATCATAAATTCTCAGACTGACATGTCAGCATTGGCACTGCCTGTCAAACTTACATCAATGCCTTCATGTCACATGGCATGAAGTGACATAACTCAAAGTGACGGAATGAGGTTTATTGGAAATTTCTGTTAAATAAAGCACAAATTATTTAGATAATTCACCCTTTTAAAGAACATCAAACGTTAGCAAGGAGAAATAGTTTTCAGCTTTGAAGTGCAGTGGCTAAGCAGCTATTACATGTCTACTTCCATTTAAGAGTGTGCTCTTTAAATTGTGCTCTTTATCACTTTTCTGTGCAAGTTAATTTGGTCATTTTCAAAAGATTTGTTAGGTGATGAAACCAGACAGAGCAAAAAAATGCCATTAGCAGTTCTAACTTCAGATAGAAACCCATTGTTGAGGCTTTTTCCAGCGCTGAGGGTGCCAAATCGCTGCTGCAAACCAGCCCGGCAGCCCCCAGAGCATCTCCAATGCCGCGTGGCCGGGCTGCGTACGTCTGTCTTCACTTTTACTGCAGATGTGGCTCTTGGCCAGGGGTTCACTGCATGGAAATCTATTGCTGATATAACGTACCTTGGGGCCTGTAAACTTCAGGCAGTCTTGGATTCACATGTGTATGTATAACTATGGCTCATTTTTCAACCTGAACTTCTAAAGTCTGGAGACTGAATTTGGGAAGTCATTTGTAGGTGGATTGCCTGTCTTGCTATAAACAGTGTAGGGAAACAGGGTGAGGAAACTTCTGCTTTCATTTTTGCTTCCTTCCTGCAATCTGGTGAGCTGATGGACTCTAGCGCATGTTTATGTTAAAAAACCCCCACAAAACAAAGCCATAGCACTCTGAACAAAGCAGCGCTTTCCTGGCATGTCCCATGAAAAGGCTAAAATGAGATCCCAAAAGGTGAGTTAGCTCCAGGACTGTGCTTAAGACACTGACACGGTGACCTGCTCTGTGATGAGACAGTTCTGTAGCCTGCTATGGTTATTTTTGCAGTAATTTATAATTTCAATTTTTATTTATTTTTACAATTTTGGCTTAAACCAGTTTTTCAGATGCAAGCAAATGTGACAATGTATTGTAAATTGTGCCAACTTGGCACCTGGAAGTGTGCAAAAAGTTGTGATTGGCAGCTGGTCAAGAAAAATTCATGGCAGAAAAGGGAAAGAATACACGTAGTAGAGAAGCACAAAGTCTTTAACTGAATTGCTTATAACTTTCTTTTTTCCTTGTCAGATAACTGCCAGTTATTTTGAATATGAACATGTGGACCTGGAGTAAGCAAAATTCCCTCACCTTTCAATCCGCTTTATTAACAGGTCGGTTATTAACAGGAAGACAAGGTCCATTTGATTTTCTTTTTGTCAGATTCATATGTATGTGTTCTACAGTTTTTCACTGATGAATTCAGACTTGTCAGTTTTTCATCTAGTGTGTGTAAATGGAAAGAAGGGGCTGAAATTGCATTTAATTCCTACACTGTTTGCAGAGGCTACTAAACTGGCAAAGGAAGTGGAACATTCCCTCCAACTTCAGCAACTCATTTGGGAAACTACACATCAGCTGGTGTAAAAAATAAAAGCAGGATAGAAGAGACTGTTCCGAATATCCAGAATTTGATCTATCTAAACAGTATATAGTCGATTACAATTGAGATTATACAATTGTGGACATTTGCATTAGTCTGCTCGATGACTTGACAACTTGATGCAAATGTGAAGCATTTTGAAATGCAAAATTTCCTTGTTTCACTGTAGCAGCACATAGGTAAGGATTGCAAAAGATCTTTTTTTCCTCTGTGAAGAAAGAATACAAGGCCAAATTCTCTGAAAAGGCTAGTGTCATTAACTTAATAGAGCTACATTGGCACCTTCCTTTTACTTCAACTGAAGCTACCACTTAGGTCACTTGTCTTGGACCTCATAGTAATTACATCATCAACAAAGTGAATTCTGACTGTTCTCCAGACTGCGTTATTTTGCTGCAAAGGGCTGGCTGCTACCACCAGCCATTGATATACAAAATAAATTTATTTCTGGAGTCATTTGTTTCTAGTTCATCTGTCTCCTCCTATCCCCTGTTTGTATTATTTATAGGTTATGGAGCTCCTGAAGTAATGGTGCCTTGCTGAAGTTTCACAGGTCACCTGTGCTGGGGATCACCTTGGGTGAACAACTGACTCAGTGCTGTCTGCCAGCTGCCAGTTTTCAGATTTGTTTTTTTCCACACACATTTGAAAAGAGTACCGGTGCAAAAAGTGGTGCATCTAAAGAGAAATGTCGTGTAACGATTGCTTGGTATGGAAGTTGAAGGTATGAGGGCCCTGCATGTTTTCTCTGATTTTTTTCCTGATGTATGCCTTTAAATGAAGCATGGGGTATCTTCATGCCATCAGTGGGTTTTTAAATGACAGCAGGATCACTCTAAGTGTTTGTTCATTTCTCATGTAAAAAATCAATGAAAAATCTGTTTAGTGTGGTTAGAAACTTCTACCTTTCTCATGCCCAGGCTGTACTAAGGTACTTCCCAATGATGGACAGGAAGATCATACTGCAAAAAAAATGTACTATAGTGTCTTCCAAGAGGGGACTTTTATACCCTAACCCTGGTTTAAGCATGTTCTGTTCTTCAGTTAGAAAAGCACGATACAGTTAGAAAAGCAAGACACCTTGTTCCTCCATTCAGCTGATCTCTGCCGGGATTACGGAAAAGGCAATCGTTTGTCTTCCGACCTCTAAAAAATACGCCACCAACCACCTCTGGATTTCGAGTTTCTTACAGAGCTCACGGGAGCTGTGCCTGTGCTTCCATGTATTTAACGCTTGCGTTCCCACAAAACCAGGGCCGAGGCAGTCCAACCAGCCGTTAGCGTGTCGCACGGCCTGCACCCGGTGAGGAGGCTAATGAAGGGGCACCGGGGTGCAAAGCTGCCCGCAGGCCCACGAAGCCGCAGGCAGCAAACGCTCCGGGGTTTGAGCCCGCGGGAACGACCCCGCAGGGACCCGCCGCCTGGCGGTGCCCCTCGCCGCCGGTACTAAGCCCTCACTGCGACGCTGCATGGCCGAGGCGGCGCCCCGGGCCGTGCCCCCGACCCGCCGCGGTCCCCCCGAGGGCGGCGGAGCCCGACGGGCAGTGGGAGGCCGGAGCCCCAGAGCCCCGCCGCCCCGCAGGGAGAAACCAGCCCACCCCGCCGCCGCAGCCCCTGCCGGAAGCTGCCGCCGCGCCGTCCCCGCCCCTTCCGCCGCCCGCGAGGCGCTGCCGGCCGCCACTTCCGGCCGGGTGATGGGGTGGTGGCGGTGGCCGCCGCCGCCGCCGGAGAGAGGGAGGGCACGCAGGAACCGCTGCCGCCGCCCCAGGGCCGGGCGCTGCGGGACCGCCACTTAGCGCTGCTGCTGAGGTGAGGTGGGGCGAGGTGCGGGACTGGGGGTGGGGGGCGCTACCCTCCCGTCCCCTCCCGTCCCCTCCCGTCCCCTCCTCTCCTGCCCGCGGGGGTCGTGCGTCCCCCTGTCAGCGGAGCGCAGTGCCCAGTGCCCGGCCCGCAGGGCGCCGCCCCGCTGCCGGCCGGGGGCGCCGAGAGCCGCCCCGGCGTTGGGAGCCTGCCGCCGAGCGGCCGGGTACCCGGGCTCTGCCCCTACCGCGGTGGGGCCGGGGGCGGCGTGTGGCGCCCCGGGCTGCGGGCGGGTCGGGGAGGGAAAGGGCCGCTTCGCTCCGGGGGCTGCGCTGGGGGAGAACGGCTTCGCCCACCCCAGGAGGGTGGAAAAGGCTCTTGCATTGTCTATCTGCGCTAAATCCCCTCCGCAGCAATTAACGCGTGTATCTTTCACGGGCACCTCTCTGGAGGTCTGACCCTCGTCCCGTGTAGGCTGGCGGGCTCCCGGCGGCGTGCCTCGGGCTTCCGTGCCAGCTTGTGAGGGAACCAGTCTCCTAAGAAACTAAAAATCACGCGTGTTTCTCGCCTAAGTTATTTCGTCTGCCGCGGAGAGGATGCAGTGTTGTAGTTCTTGTGCCTGGTTGCGTCGATTTCCTTCTGAGTTTTGTAAATTTTCTACTTCAGCGACGATGATCCAGGAGGAAAAGGGCCTCGTTAGCAGAGAGGGCGTGAAGGCGTTTGTCAGGGGCGGCGGGATCCGCGCTGTGCGGGGAGAGGGGGGGTCGGGGCGTGCTGCTGCTCCTGTGCCTTGTCCTTACAGCGGGTCTGGCAGGAGAGGGGGAATCGTGTGGTTTCTCGTTCCTGTGTCAGCCAGCACAGGAAACAAATCGTTTCTGGAAATGATGCCGAGTACGTGCGCTTTGTGTCAGTCTTACGGTTAGATATCAAAACAGATATCCAGCTATCTGACTGTTTTCTCTGCCAGTGGTGGAAAATTGGTGGGGTTTCTGAGGGCAAAGCATTTAGTTTTGAGTAAAAAAATTTTGGAGCATGTAGCTTTTGACAGTATGGCAGCACGGCAAAGTGCTGTTATTGGTCTGCATGCATGCTGTTTGAGCTCCAGGATTACATGGAGGAGGCTGCCGGCGTGGGGCAGGTTTTGTGTGAGCTTAAGTTAAGGCCAGCGCGTGTTTAGAAAGTTGAAACTGTGCAGGAGCTGTTAGCCACTCAGTCTCTCAAATCTACGTTGCTAATGCATTAGGTGGCCTCTCAGACTATTCACTTAATGATTGCTGATTGCTATTTTTCAAACATAATACTTGAAAAGGGTAGGCTTTTTCAGTTCTTTGAGGCAAGAGAGGCAAATGAGAGGCAGTTTTAGTGTTCACATATTTATTTGTTTGTAACTGGAGTTGAAGTGGTCTCCTAGTTTTGTATTTGATGCTTCAGTTTGCAAAATTTGTCTTATAACAACCCAACACACATTCTGCTTGTAACATGATGGAAGATTCCACTTGCGCTAAGTATGCTCCATCTCCACAGAGCTCCCTCGTGCAGCTGGACATGGTGTCTGTGCCACTGCCCTAGAGCAGCTGATCATGCTGTGCTTTGGAGTGGCAAGAACTCAACAAGACATTTCCTGGCATTTATATGCCTCTCATGTTTGTTGGGGGGTGCCTCTTGCTGGATATCAGAGGTAAGGAAACACCTGTGGTCTTGTTCTTCCTTTTGCTTTCTGTGCTATAGAAAAAAGGTGGAATTAACTCACAGGACTGGGGCGAAGTGATTTTTATACCCAGTGGAAGGAAATTCTTTGGGAAGTTTCATAAGTCTTTGTTGCGAAAGTGCTATTTAGATGCGAAGGAAACGTTCTGTAGATTTGTAAAGAGCAAGAACTTTAAATTATCTTATTTGCTATTCTAGGTGATCTTCTTTTTGCTGTCTGGTTGGGGGTTTTTTTTGGTAGTATATCATTAAAAACAGAGGTTGTCCTAGGAGTTGCAATCTTTCAGGCTCTGTACTATGACATTTGTACAGACCTCAGTGTTGCAGCCCACTAAGCTGGTTGAGATCCGTCAACTATATTACATTATAAGTGTTTATTTTATAATCACATAACTTTTAAAAGTTTTTTATTTCTTATTTAGTTTAATGCATCTAAAATGAGAAAGGCACCTAGATTTTTCACTAGACCGTAAAGATCAGGTTGTAAATGATTGTGAAGAGTAAGAACAAACACAATTTCACTTCAGATATTGTTCTGGTATTAATTTGGATGGAGAGTTTGTTCATGTCTTCTCTTATTTCTGTCCTAAGATGAGGGTGTGGGAAGAAAAGAAAGAAATAAAAGGGGAAAAGCAAACCGGATTTCTCTTACTACTAAGTCGTAAAAGGATAAAAAGCAGCAAGCATTCTGTTATGAGATGGATGTACTATTTCTTGAAGTTGGAGGAAAAAAATACTTGACACTTGACATTTAGCATGTGAAATGTTCAAGATCTTGTACAAATATTAATGGAATACTGAATTACATCCTAACATAAGTGGTGGAGTACTTGATCAGTTGTTTGAACATCACTTGTGTGTGCTTTGAATTGTGGTGGTAGGATAAAAAAAATGTGTTGTTAGGTGGTTAGTAGGTTGGGAGTTGAGCTGCCCTTAGTGTTCACTTGAGTATAGTACAACCCATTTGGTTTAATGAGGTGTAAAAGTCAGGGAGCAGTATGTTTTCTGTTCAGCTTGCTGCAATACGTAACTGTGCTTAGTGGTTCTTAAGACAAATATGTTTAGCTTTCAGGACTTTCTGTAGTTGCTGCTGTCGGTTTTGCATGGATGTGTTCCAACAGAAAGACTCTTCTAAGCGTGTGGAGCTAATTCTTGATTTTACAGTATCAGTTCTATATTTTCCACAATGCAGCACTTCAATGAATAATTCTTGAAAAGCATGTCTTCCTTGATGGTTTAAAACCTAAGACATACAGTAAACTAAACAAGTGTTACTTTATGAGATTTCTTAACTTACCTTCATAAATAGCACTAAGACCTTTGAATACGTTTAAGATACTGCTGCTAACGTCACTTACTAGAACTGTTTATGGAACAACTCTGATAGCGAAGTTGCTAAGTAAAACTGAATGCAAGTTTTATAGGAGTATTTCAGCATTTGAAATTATTGTATGCTTGCTTCAGGAAAATACTTATCCAAATTTTTTGGTCTCATGGTGGGCATCATGCCATGTTCAATCTGTTTTATATCTAGCATGGTAGCTATTGTATTTAAAAAAAAAAAAGCCTTGAAAAAACAGGTATTGTTTTTGTGAATGTAATTTTTCTCCTTTTGTTTACAAGACACTATACTATATATGGTGGCATTTAGAAGGTAAGGATTAAGTCACTGTATACTATATGGCAATGAAACCTTTGGTGCTATTTGCTTTAAGCACTGAAGAATTAAGAGGTTTCAGGAAGAGCAAGTGACAAACTTCTGATGCAAGTCAGCAGAGTATCCGAGACTTTTGATACATAACAAGGCAGTGCTGTATGTTCTTTTTCCAGTGCAGCATTACTAAGTTGATATGTGACAGTAGCCTTATTATTGCAGGCTGGCTCAGCGCACGTTTTTGTGTATGGCTTTTTTTTTTTTTTTGCATGCTGGGGAGCCAAGGCCTCCAACCTGGGTCTTGTCCGCATTGCGAACCAGCAGACTTCGTACAGAAAAGCTTTTCACCCCAGCTGTGAGATGTTGTGCTCCTAGGCCAGCAGACCCAGCAAAGGAGGGGCTGAGTTGTAATCGCCTATATTCAGACTTCAGCTTGAAACCTTCCACAAAGAAATGTAGGTTAAATCACCTGAGATCTGATAGTTCTTCAGCGTCCTGCCTAAAATTCCTCTCAAGGATGGTGAGAACTGAACTTGGCTGGGAAAAACTCAAGAGGCATGTCAGCAAGGAGAGCCACAGGCTCTCCCAGGCACACGTGGGCAGGTGGGGAAGCAGTGATGCTGCTGGGAGTGTTTTGCATGCGTGTCTGGAATAAACAAATCCAGTCAGCGTTCTGCTAACTGCTGCGGACGTAACTAGGATATTATTTAACCCTTCAGCTAGGATTCTGGTGTAATTGAGTTTTGTTTTTGAAACAGGATGGCAGCCCAATGTTAGTGTGATATTAATGCTACTTTTTCTTGGCTAGAGGAGTGATAATCATATTCAACTTTCCACATTTTTACCTCAGTATAGTGACTCAAAGTCTGCATGCTAGGAAAGTTAGGGACTTAATGGCTGACTAGTAGTAATTCAGTAGAGGAAAACATGATAGAATTGTGGATAATAATTTTGAGAGAGATTAATTTTCCATATTTAAATATTCACCTAGGAAAAAATATTGTGTTAAGGGTATACTCAGCCTCTCGGAGGCATCTCATTTTTTAAAATGCCCTAACCAAATTGCAGAAATGTTGATGGCTCAAAAAGTAACACTTTTCTTTTAAAAAAAAAAAAAAACTTATATACATGCACATGAAGTTCATATTCAGTTGTGTTCGTGCTGTTAATTAAAGGACTGGGGGAGGAAAAAGGGAAGCAGGACATGTGATACGTACTGCTGATGAGCTGACTAAATATAAAGTCACAGTAACAGGAAAGTAATCAACTAGCTAGCTACAGACATCGCTGATGTCAGGCGAAAAGTATATTTTGCCCTCTGACGTTTAAGTCTGTGCTTGCTCTGTGTTACTCATATGTGTTATTCATCATTAAATAATGTTATCCATTATTTGGTTTCGGCAATAAACCCAGAAACGTAGAAGGGAAAGTAGTTACCAGTGCTGTTGTCTCTCAGAAGACCAGTACAGTTACCTAGGTGACTTGGTCTCTTCTGCTATGCTAGTCTGTCTTGCATTGCAGACTGGTAGTCCTGGAAATGTTATGGACTGTTCTTAAGCTTCAAAAATGAACAGGAGCAGTTGAGCACAGAGATCTGTACTGTATTGCAGGTGCTCAGGTTATTAGGGAGAGTGTTTTTTACCCTTTAAACTATGGAAGTGGCATTAAATGAGTAGTCTGAAGGAGAAGGCAGTTTCTGAGTTTGAAGAAATTGCCTTGTCCTCAAAACTGAACTTAACTGTTGCTGTTGAGATGAAATTAGTTACCAGCTGTGTGGAATGGTCTGTGTTTTATGTAAGTGTTTCTTTCTTTTGTTGATTTCTTTGTCTTTTCCAGTTGGTTAAATGCCTTGTCTTTGACAGCATTTAAACACAGATGCAGGTCCTATCAGCTGCATCTTAAGGTTAATGTAGACTTTCTTCCAGGTCCAGCCTATTCGGTAATGACCTTTGAGTATGCTTACTCAGTGTTGTAAGGTCCCTTTTATTGCATGTCATGTAAAGGGTTGATTTTTATTCCTGCAATGCCAGACGAAGAAACACTAGGCTGGTGTGAGGCTACTTGACTTGTGACAAATGAACAAAATTCTCATAGTTTAGGGAGAGTTTCCTGCCTTTGCCCTCAGAACCTGCTTTGGTTAGAAGACAAATCAGTAAGTTGAGTGTATTTGAGTCTAAATTTGCTGCTTTTAGAAAAAATTGTGATGATTAGTGTTACAAAACTCACTGTGATTAACATATTTTGTCTTTATTTCATCTGTAGTTCCAAGTAAGGAAAGCTGGATATAAGCAGATAAGCAACTCAAGTTTGGTTTTAATAAATACCATAATTTCTTTTGTTAATAGCTGTGTAAGCAACAGAGTTGTTCCAGATGTTTTGAGCAAGACTTTCAAAAATACTAAGATAACATAGAAATGAGCAAATACCTTTTTATATGGAGAAGAAAGAGTACAGTAGATACAGAGGTTCTAGGGGTGGTTTATGGATGTTTTGGCAACTATTTAAATCAAGGTATTCAAGCCTATATACATATTGACTGGATATGGAGTTTTGAGAAATTAAAACTAGGCATTAAGTACATGTTGTTAATATACAGTCAACTCCAGAGGTAATATCTTCAGAAGTACCACTCTCTTAATTCCTTTAGAAGGTCAAATTTGTACGCTCGCTTTTCTTCTAAAGTATTTCTTTTGTGCTGCTGAGAAATCTCACTGGGCAAATCAAATCTTCTCTGATATAGAAGAAAATAATATGTGGTCCTCTTAGATGTAGTTGGAAGAGAAAGTTGCATCCAATAATTATGATGAGTTACTTCTAGCAATAGGTACAGTACCATTTTAAAAAGAGAAGTGAGAAGGAAAGAGCTTCTGTTTGTGGAAGACCTGTGCCCCTGAAAGCAATATAAAATTTTCTGTTGAATACTTATGATGGATTTGAGTACCTATTTACTATCTGCAGAAGGTAAATAATAGTTTAAATAGACTGTTTCCTTGCTTTCACTCTGAAAACCTTGAATGATGTATGTGGCACTAGTATATTGTACTATTTTGTATTTTCTGAGATTTGGTTGGCATGATTGAAGCATTCTAGTTAATTAGACTTTTGGGTTTTTTTTAGTACAAAAGAACTGTGAAATTGTAGTTGGTTCTTAGATGGTAGCTGTACATAAGCCACCAAATATAAATTATGCACAAATCCATTTTGTGCTGCTGTGGGTCTTAAATATTGGATAAGCTTTTTATTACTCTTCCATCACTGGTAGCCTTTCAAAGTTTTTTCATGTATTCTATGTAATGTTCTGTGGTTAATTTTTCTGGTTGTTCTAAGCTGTTCTGGTGACTTGTCACCTCCATGTGACTTAAATGTTGCTGAAATGTCTTGCCTTCCTTCAAACAATATTCTAGAATCAAGAAAACAATTGAGAAATCTGTATGAATGGAAAACGTGTTTTCTGGTTTTGGTGCATTATGTTGTTATCTGTTACCACATCACTTTTAAAGGTGCTTTGGAATTAAATCTAATGCTTAATTTGTAGTAACGTTATTTTGAAAACTGGATGTTTTAATGGATTTGCAATATAATAAGCATCTATCCTAATTACTAAGATCAAAGATAGAAATATGATGGCTGCATCATCAACATACAGCTAAGATGCCTCAGGTTGATGTTATTGTAGATACGTGGTCTTAGGTTTAGTTGGACAGGGTGGGGAGGAAGTGCCGTGCCACCAAAGCTTTAGTATATATTTTAAAACAGTGGAATGCATTGGACCTGTAATGTATTATTTTAGCTTTAATTCAGTTTTACAGGGTTGCCGGCTATACTTTCTTGCTTAGTTTATGAACTGCAAACAGTGGAGAAGACTAATGATTAAGCTGGTATTTAAACAGAGTAATCTTTGTTTTTCATTGCCTAGTGTAATTAACAAACTTGGATTTATTTTTTTTTAACAAAAGAATAAAAATAGACTGAGGAAAATATTCTAGGACAATATTCTGCTTCTTGGTAGTTGTAAATTTCTATTTAGGAACAAGTGAGATAATCTTAACTTAGTTTTGCTTGAATAAAAAATGTTATAAAAGCATTTTTATATTACTTAGTTAATAAATTATGTGTCTGGTTTTTAGCTGGCTCTTGTATAAAAAGCCTTTGGCTAATCAAGCATCTAAAATCACACAAAATATACTGGCATTTCAGTAATCTTCATTAAACATTCAGGTCTTGTCTCTTTCTCCAATATGTAACAGGTCTATTTTATTGGCGGATAGCGAAGGATGATGGCAGGCAATAACCAGCTTTGCATTCGACGTTGGACTACCAAGAACGTGGCCAAGTGGCTGAAGGAAGAGGGCTTCTGTGAATACGTGGATGTTTTGTGCAATAGACACAGGCTAGATGGAATTACACTGCTGACGCTTACTGAGTATGATTTACGATCCCCTCCCTTGGAAATCAAAGTCCTGGGGGATATCAAAAGGCTAATGTTGTCCATACGCAAACTACAGAAGCAACATATTGATGTCCTAGAAGAGCTGGGTTACAACAGCGATAGTCACATTGGCACAGCGTGCCCAAGTGTTGGTTCACTACAGGGTACAGATTGGTTTTGTAATGGTGAAGTACCTCGGGACTACGATGGACCAATTACTGACTTGAATGGTGATCAGTATCAATATGCAAATGGGAAGAACAAACACTCTACGCGGAGACTGGACCCAGAGTATTGGAAGACAGTTTTAAGTTGTGTGTATGTCTTCATAGTGTTTGGCTTTACATCATTCGTTATGGTTATAGTACATGAGCGAGTACCTGACATGCAAACATATCCACCTCTACCAGACATATTTCTAGATAGGTAAGAAATTTTCTTTTAAAACAAACGAGTAACTTGATGGTTAAAGTATAGGCCATCTTTTCTTTGTTCTTAAAGTTTCATATGCTCTTGAAGATGCCTCTGCAAAATAGTAATTAGTGTAGTAAACCCTTCTGCTAAGATTGAAATGCACATCAGTTAGATGCAGAGATTTAGTCTTATCAGGGGAAAATAAATTGAGCTGCTGTTCTGACCAGTTTATATTTAATTCTGTATCTTTAGCTAATCAGAGCACTGGAATTAATTTGTCCATCCTCATTCTAGTAAAAAAAGCGATGGTCAGCTGGCATAGATTAGTAGTGATACGTTTTTTTCTGAAATCCAGATGCTGCTATGAAGCTTACCATGTCTTGATATAGAAAAAAAAATGATGAAGGAGTATTTTGGTCTGCTAGTGAGCAAGGAAATGGAAAGGGCATAGCATTGATACTATATTTTTGCTGTCTCCCCACTGTCAACTTGTTGAAGATGATTTAGGGAAACTCTGAAGTAGACTGAATAAACCATCATCTTTTTTACCTGTAGAGTATCTGTATGCTAGAACACTATTGTGACTTACGCAATACCTGCTCATTTTTTTAAAGAAAATATTCCACTTCAGAGAGACACAATAGCAAAGATGAAATTCTAGTCATTGGCTACAGATTTAACATGGGATAAATGCTCTGAGGAAGTGCACTTGCACTTAATGCCTAGAGAGTTTTAAAAGACAAGATAAACTGTTTTAAGAGTACAGTCTTTGTGGTGTTTGTATTCCCGCCAGTAATTTCCATTTTAACAATTTTCATTAAGTCAGTAGGACTCTGATCTTTTGAGTAAGTATGCAATATCCCCCATAAATTTAGATGTAACTCAGCAAGGATGGACCACGTCCAGCAGAGTGGAAGAGGGGAGAGAGAACCGGAGCTATGGCATCACTGGATTTTGTTCCCGGGGCACTACCAGGGTATTCAGTGGGCAGGAGGATGGCGGAGGTCAGAAAGCAGTAGCTCCCAAAACAATGCAAGGGGATTACTACAAAGCTAGCATCTGAGCAGCCCTTTGCTGCCCCTTTGTATCAGAGGGAACACAAAACTACCTCTCTTGAAATCTGTCTGTCTGTATTTTGGTGAAATTGCAGAGTGGAAATTGTTACTGGTGCTATATGTGTGCAAGAAAGTCTTAATTCTTTTGAAAGGCAAAGCTGAAAGGTTTGCAGATAGTGATTATCACTGAAATCTATCTTTGAAAACAGTTTTTATTTTTCCTAGCACTTTTCTTTGCAGTTCTGATTGATTACAAGTATGTAGGGTTTTGGGCTTTGCAGCATTTCATTAATTGTGTTGACATGGCATTCTTACAAGCATAAGTAGCATAATTGACGTGATGCAAGTCTGTGTCAGAATGAAAAAGGTTGTTGGGAAACAATGGTAGAGGAACACATCCTGTTAGTAAATCACGTGTAAATTAAGATATTTGCTTAGACTTACTGAATTCTGTGTAAATGTCTGCTGAAAATACATTATTAGAAAGGAGATAATATAATGAAATAACTCAAATTGTATATCATTCAGTCTAACAAAATAATTTTTAGTTGTAGTTTAAACTATTGTCAGATTAACACAATTTAGTTTTGTAGTTTGGACTTTATATGCCTTTATTCTCAATACTGAGACTAGAAAAAAAAATTAAGCCTTTGTATTGTAAGTTAACTTTATTGCTTCATCTTCTTTTTTTAGCGTCCCTAGGATACCATGGGCTTTTGCTATGACTGAAGTATGTGGCGTAATTCTTTGCTACATTTGGCTGTTGGTTCTTCTGCTTCACAAACACAGGTACAGTATATAAAATTCAAATTAACTATACTTTGATTCAGTGAAAGGACTGTAACAAGAGTTTGTGGTGATTGTTTAAGACGTTTCATTCAATAAGAATCTTGTAAGCTTCTAATATGTCCCTGTTAAAATGGATTAGGGAGGATTTAATCAAGAATGGTGACTTGTGAATCTTACGAAGGGGTAATCTGAATTTACTTTTCTACCAGATTTATATGTAATTTCCTTCAGAACATAAGTATTTTAGAGAGTTGTCAATATATTTTCTCATACTGTAACAATTTTGTATATAAGAAAATCTTACGAGAATGGCATTCAACAGGATGACTGAGCCAGCCTAGCAGCTTGCTGTCACTAAAGGGTAGAAAACCCTTTTGTGTGTGTGCATATTTTAAGTTAAATTTTTACCAGTTTGTTGATTTCTGTCAGTTTGTCAACAGAAGGTATGAGTGCCAAAGCTAGTACGAGTGGAGCAGTACCTTTTGGTGACGGTAAACTTACTACAGTGTTTTACCCTGTCATGTGGAACTATACCTTTATGTTACTACTTTAAAAAAAAAAAAAAAAAACCAAAAAAACCAAAAAAAACCAAAACACACCACAATTTTTTACTGTGAAACTTGCAGCAGTGATGAAGGGACTTCATGGGATTAAGTTGGGGTGCTGGGAAATGTTTTTATCATAACTTTCCTGATTTAAACAATATATTAGGATTCTCACAATCAGTTCCTGTGCACTTTTCCCAGATCTATACTTCTGCGAAGGCTGTGCAGCCTCATGGGGACAGTATTCTTACTACGTTGCATTACAATGTTTGTTACCTCACTTTCTGTGCCAGGCCAGCACTTGCAGTGTACTGGAAAGGTAAAAACTTAAAATGCTTTAAATTACTTTTCCTGTTTCCTTTTTTTTTTTTAAATGATTTATTTTATTTAAGATATGATTAAGATTGTTGTGATGATAGTGTTAGATGTGTGTTTGTAAGAAGTGTCATTTCCCTCCTATTTCCCTCCACACCTCTCCATTAATTGCCATTATAGAGGCAAGCATCCTTAGGGGTCTTGGAAGCACTTGCCGCTTTGGAGAGGAGATAGTTACTTGGGGAAAGGTGTTCAGAATATTTCACAATGTAGACTGGAGAGAATACATCAGAGAAGTGTGTGCTTAAGATACTAAAGTTCATGAAGAAAGGCAGAAAGTGCAGTAATCACTTATTTGTCTTATTGGATGCGTGGTTTTGAAAAACAAAACAAAAAAACCACAAACCACCCAACACCCTATTATTATTTCACCCCTGCTAATAAGGGATATTCCACAGAACATGGGACTTTATGGTTTTATCCTAACTTTTAGTTAGAAGAGGTTTGAGCTGAATATATTGGAAGCTTGATAATGACACATTGAGAAGTTGAATACATTCAAAAAAAGGTGGCAGACTCTGTATGTAAATCACTTGCAACAAAATACTTGCTCTAAATTCCAGTATTCATCAGAGGTATGATGAATACAATTAGTAGTTGTAGTTACTAATGTGACTCACTGCCACAATAAAATCCAAAGATGTGCTAACCTGCATTTTAATGAGACTCAACATGATAAATGGTAGTAAACATACATAGTGCTATATAGCTAACTTTATGGGCATACTGTTCAGGCGGTGGGGTTGGAACTTACTAAAGGTTAATGTCACTGTCTTTTAGTTGTATGGCAATGTTTGGGCAAAACTCCAGCGGGCATTTGCAATATGGAGTGGCTTTGGAATGACTCTGACTGGAGTACATACGTGTGGAGATTATATGTTCAGTGGCCACACTGTCGTCCTGACCATGCTCAACTTCTTTGTCACAGAATGTAAGTGCAAAGTGTCAATACTTCAGCGTCCTTAAGCGTTAAGAATATGTACTGCTTGCAGTCAACCAAGGGTGCGAGAGTGTAAATACTTAAATGTCCTTAAGTATTAAAAATATCTGCTGCTTGACTTCCTCAAAAAGTTCAGAGTGTAACATTAAAGCAAACAAATATAAATTCACATTGCAGTGCTCTTTCTCAGGTTTGTGACAGTTCACTTGCAGACGTGAAAGGATGAGCACCACCTAGATTAATGGAAGGAGGAATACGGCACATTCGAAAGAACATATGAGTCAAGAAAATTAGAAGGGCTTCTGGCTTGCTACTGGGAGAATACTAGGAAAGATATTTCTGATTGTTCCTGTACACTTCCCTAGGTATCTGCCACTGGCCCCTATCAGGCAAAATACCAGCCTGGGTGGGTGTATGCTTAATATAATCCACAAAGCCAAAAAACCCAACCTCACAATGAGTGAGAATATGTGAAACAATAGTGCTCTTCTGTAAATAACAGTGCAATTTGATACATCATATAGCAAGCTAAGGTAATTGGTTTGAGTTCACCTATGATGGAATGACTGCAATAACAGTATAATGTATGCTTTATGACATTTTTCCCCTTTTTACATGGAAAAGGCATGTTTTTAATTAAAAAGTTGGTTGAACAAAGAATTCTGCTTTGCATGGTCCGAAACCGTGTTAGGATCCAGAAATGTATAATAGCTGTATTTGTAAATGAAGTCATGAAGTGATGGACATTTATAATTTGTGTGGTTGTTTTCATTGGATTTATTTGACCTGTAGATGTAAACAAAAATTCCGAGCGAAGATAGTAACTTCATCACGTTTTTGGATTAAAGAGTCTGTATAAAAACTTGAAATGTCTAGGCCTGGATTTCGTAATGACCCAGATGTTTGAGTCATTCAAGGTTCGTCACTTTCTATTTCTCCTAGATACACCAAGGAGCTGGAACTTCTTGCATACCTTATCCTGGGTCCTGAATCTCTTCGGAATCTTCTTCATTTTGGCTGCACATGAACATTATTCTATAGATGTCTTCATTGCCTTTTACATCACTACAAGACTCTTTTTGTATTACCATACGTTGGCTAATACTAGAGCATATCAACAGAGTAGGAGAGCAAGGATCTGGTTTCCGATGTTTTCTTTTTTTGAATGCAATGTTAATGGTACTGTTCCAAATGAATATTGCTGGCCCTTCTCAAAACCTACTATATTGAAAAGACTGATTGGCTGAAGAGTGTGTGGGGCAATTCAGATTTTTATGAAGCATTGTGACTAAGATCCTACAAGGCTAGCTGGGAGAGGATGTAAAGTAATATATTTTTTTTTTTTTCACTCCATGATCTCCTCATTGTCTTGTTTCTTAGATTCTTAGCCATAAAATGAGGTTCCCATACTTCACAGGGATGTGTTTTGTTTTCTTGTGCTTTAATAGAAAACAGTGCAGGAACCGGTAAAGGCTATCAGTAAACCATGAATATGAACCAGAATACTGTTACCCTTGGTAAGGTTCTATGTCAATGTTTAAGTTACTTTAACCTCAAATATATGCTTGTACTGGATATAATATACCCTTTACAGGTCCAAATAATCTCCGTTATCTGACATGCCAGCTTTTACACATACTGACTAAAAAATTAGAACTTTATGAAGATTTTCTTTTAAACCAGTCGTAAATGTGATTTTCAAACAAACAAACTCTGTGTATACGTAAAGATTGAGGAGTACTGTGTCATAATGAGGAAAGCAGTATAGTTCCTTGCTAAAAGGGTCTCTTAACCGTTAAATAACGAGTCTTAAAGTATAATTAACAGTATAAATGGTCTGCATACAGGTTGCCAAAAATGAAAGTCTGCCTTGTGGCTATGCAGTGATGATGTTTTTTTAATGAGAGCTTATTTAGTCTAGTCTATCAGTTGTCTATATGGTTGTTCTAGCACTTGGAAGTTTTCCCTTTTGTGTTTAAATAAATGAGTTTAAGTAAATGCTACATCCAATGAAAGTGAAGTTAATTTAGCTTTAGCGAGTTTAAAGCCACAAAATAACTTTTCTTTGTGGTTCTAATTGCTTTATACCCAAACCTGTGCATGCTTTTTAGGAGCAGCTCTTTAACACTGGAAAAACAGAACAGTTATCTTCATATATCTTACTGTCCCATAAATGGATGGGGAAAATGCATGTAGTAACTCTTTCAGGAAAAGTAACAATAGTGAGTATTGGAAATAGTGCTCATGTTGATGTATGTTTTAGCACTCTGGTGTCAACAATATGGTGAATCTCTGGATATATATATATACACAGTATATTTGTTTATATATATAAACACACACAGTGTGTGTTCTTCTAACAAGTATGAAAAGAGATTAGTTCTTAAGTTGCTCATTTACTACACAGAAGAAGTACCATAAGCAGTTGAGTTTTGGTTGTTTAAAAAACCCCACAAACCCACAACCCCCCTCTCCCCCCCCAACCAAACATAACAAATCACCCCCAAAAACCCCAGACCAACATTCTGAGTCCTTAATGCATAAGCAAGGGTCACACAGTTGGTGATCTCTTATGCAGTGGTCTGTAAGGGGACAATACTAATGTTGGCTGTAGAGACTTGAAATTAGATTTATGCTACATGAAAACTGATAGGTAAAAGGCGCAAATCATAAAAAATGGTGTAGACCTTTTAGTTCGGTTACTGTAATTTCAGAATAGGTGGTATGTGCAAAAGGGTGTGTAAGTCAGCCTTGGAAAGTTACACGGAGCATTTCCAGCTTGGTACAAGCTGACTTAATGGCCACAACATACTTAGGTGTCCATGGAAAAGAATTCCTTTGGAATTTTGCAAGACAGTTTTGTATTTGGAGGCTTGTAACCTACTGTGGGCTGCTACTCGCTGTACTGTGTTCCTTTTATAAACCTGGATTGTACTAACTTGACTATCTGCTGCTCTTTGTAGCATATTATTTCTGTAACTTAATTTAGCTCCTATTCCACAGAGGAGCTGTGCTTCTATAGAGTATCTCTGCCAGCTGTATTGAGCACACATACTTTGTACTATTCTGCAGACTTTTGTATTCGTAACATTCCAATTCTTTAGCAAAATTGCAAGTGTAATCCTATATTGTTCAATCTGCCATAGCCTAATGGCTCTTGCCATCCAAATTAGGGGAGTATGCGTACACTTAAGAAAAAAAGGGGATAAATTTTTCTGAAAGATTTAAAGACTTTTCATTTGCTGTCCTTACCTTTCTGATTTCAGAAAGGCAATTTGAACATTCCTGTTGAGACTTTATAATCAAAGAGCTCTATTTGTTAATTTATATTTGCCTTTGCAATGCACAGCTATGAACGCTATTTTTTAAACTCTAGGAAAGCATCTGTTCTTAGGATATGCAGGATTGTATTCTGAGTTATAACATATGGAGAAGTAGGCAATTAAACTTGCAAAGCTGTTGATTCTGAAAAGAACCATGTCGGTGCTAACTGGCATAGCTGTATCTAACCTGAGAAATTATCTTGCGACTTAGACATGCAGAAGAATTTTCAAGTATAGCCCAGTGTAAAAATGTTTACATAAAGTAAAGCTATCATTTCAATACTTTTTTTTTCTAAATGAAGTTCATATATTTTGAAACATAAGGCTTCTCCTTTTGTTCTAATTTAATTTTTCAAATTCTGTTAAGTAAATACATGTCTTAAATGAGCATTGCCTATCAGTGTTTTTTAAAGGAAACTTCTTTTGAGCTGTTCCTCTTGATACTAAATATCTGCGTCCAAGATAAGTGATATACAGAGGCTGGTTTTGTGAGCACTGAAGTGGGTTAAAACATTGTCAGGATAATTGTCCTCCTCTATTTTGGAAGTTAATTTTGTCTGTCTATAAACACACAAGAGGAAGGCTTGAAATTCATAGAAAAAATCTGATTTCACATGCAAAAGAGCACAGGTCAATCTGTAGAGTTGGTAATGTAAGCTTTATTGTTAATTAGATGGAAGCAAGTGACAAGTAACTGACAGGCTTAAAATTCTGTACCTCCTTTTTAAAAAGTCAGTGTTTTAAAAGTATTTTGCTGCTTCTCTGCTGCTAACAAGCCTTTTTAAGTAAAGGCAGCAGGGCATCGTTGGGCCTTGGATTTAATGCTAAATATGTTCAGGGTTGTCCTTCCCTTATGTTCATGCACCAGTCTTTTTGCTGTCCTTTAACTTGCTGCATTATTTTGTGCAAAGTCATCTTGTGTGGTCTGTGGGAGTGCATGCGTAGTCTGAATTCAGGGTAATGAAGTATGGTATTATGTCAGCAAGTGCAAGTGTCTAACTACATTAGTCTAGTACTACAAAGTGCACAAACTAAGCAAGTAGAAAAGTCTTAGCTGAATAACTCTGGATATACAAAAGAAGGGGAGGGTCACTTTTCTGTAGCTTAGCAAATCTGGTAATATTTGAGACTTGGCAATAGTCTCCAGCTCTTCCTTATTATCAGTTTGCAGATAAGTATGCAAATACCTGAAAATGATAGACATGTAGTCAATCCCCCCTCCTTTTTTTCTTTTTCTTTTTTTTTTTTCTTTGCACCTTATGACACAGTTTCTTGGAATAGCTTTCCTAGACTTTTTGCCTTTAGTTTTTCCTTTCTGGAAGATCCCTTAAGCTTACACCTGCATACAGAAATTAGACTTTCATAGATGTGGGTTTTGGCAAATTCTGATTACACTGACAAAAGCTTATGGAAGGATCTTCAAGCAAGGTTCCTCCAACTGTTCGAGAATAGTGATATAGAAAACTTCCATATATGTTAACTATCTTCATGTCCTGTTGCAAACAAGATAACACACAAGTGTTGGTACAGAAATGTGCATAGGCCTGAAGTATTTAAATGTCCAAGACTAGCAAAAATTGGGTCATGTAAGTATACTGCTTGTGATGAAGCAAATGATAAGCTTAATTTTAAGCAAATCACTAAATACCCTGACTTCAGTGAGGGTTGCCATTGAAGGTTGCCATTTTCTTGGATAAGGCCAAGTGCGTGCTGTGTGTGTGGTATGCTGCTTCATTAATGGGAATAAGTAATGTCACTTTCTTTTTTAGTTTTTCCCTGATATTCCTGCCCCCCTCCCATCTACTAAGAAAACATTCCAGTAGCATTTCAAATAAATTACTACTTAACTGAATTCTGAGAGAACAGGTCTGTAAAAAAAAAAAAACCCAAAACATAAAAATAAAACCTTGATAGGTAACTGCTATTAGAAGCAAGAGTCAGTTAAATGATTTGGAAAAAAACAGTTATTTTTTGATGCAAGCATGTTAAATAAGGTTATTTAGAAGTATGGAAACCCTTCAACAAGGATAAAAGCACAGGTTCCTATAATCTTCCTCTGTGTATGGCTGTGTCTCGTAGTGCCAAAAAGAGTATTGAAGGGAGAGGGGGAAGTGTTGAACTCGGACGTCAGTACAAGTCTCTTTTGCAATCTCCTTGGGGTTTTTTATGCAGCGCTTGCATACTTCAGAGCTATACTTGTTCATTACTGTTTAGCTAGTTTTTCGATGTACAAGAGTCCACTACGTTTCCAAACACCAAGACTATTGGGGAGCTGAGTTTTAATCATTAAATATGCATTTGAAGAAATAGCAAGTGTCTGGGGGGGAGGGAAGTAGGTTTTGTGGACCTGGAGTATAACAAAAGTAACCTGTAATGACTATGATAGTTTTTCATCCTGTCCATGTACTTTCTACTGAAGAGTTAGGGAGAATTTGTAGTAATCTACAGATGATGTTGAGTTTTCTGGGGTTTTTTAATAATCTAGGATACTTTTATAAAAACTTGACCTGTAACTACAAAAACCATCATAGTCTTGTCAAGATGGAAGTATATTTGGCAGAAGTCCTAGCAGTGAGTCAGCTTACCCTCTGAATTATTTTGTGCATGTAGACTTTATCAATCAAGGGTTAATTGGTAGGCCACTGGTGGTTCATACAGATTACTATTGCTGATGTAGCTTTGACATTGTCACTATTCTAATAGAAACAGTATTTTGGGGCGGGGGGGCGGGGGGAAGTCCTTTGGAGTGAACCTACTGATGTCGTCTTCATTATATGAAGAAAAACACCCCAAACCCCTTCACAACCTTTAAAACACTATAGTATTGTGAATGCTGAACTTTCCATATAGCAGTTTCCTGCATACTTACCACTTGTGTCTTAAGAAATTTGCAGTGAGTATTATGTACATAATTCAGTGACATGCACATTTTTAAAGCCAGTTTGTAATAGGTGTGTAAGAACTTAAGATGGTAACTGTGGAGCACAATAACCTGACCTGTTAGCCCAGTGACTGCATAGTTAGAAAGACTAACTGTAACTTAGTTTTGCTCTTTCAACTCAGTTTTGTCAAATAAGTTTGTCAAATAAGAGAAATACGTCAAATGTGAGAAACCACAAACTGCATTGTACATGGTACTTAATGTAATAGGCATGTAGAAACGTGATTTTTCACACTGAACTGTTACTTCAATTTGTTCCTACAGAGAAAATAGTATTACCTTATGGCTAGAAGGTATGCCAGTGAAGTTTAAAGTGAGTATTGTAAATAAGTAAATATTGTTTTGATTCTAAACTCAGATTGAATTAATATATTGTTTTATATCTTTGTTGTATTAAAACATATTTAAAAGTACTAAAATAAAATATTTGAAAGATGACAAATGTTTGATGTACTTTATATGTAAAATGATGGCTCATTATCTCTGTTAGTGTTGTGACCATAAAAGTATACCTGAGTAATCTAGGTTTTAGAGTTATTTTTCCCCAAAGCTCTGTTTTACTGGTGTGAAAATGCATGCTGCAGAATGCATATATGAGCATGCCTAATGTTTTTGCCAGTTGTAAATTGTTTTGGCAAATCATTTAAATATTTTTGTTATTAAAAAGTTAAAATTATTCCATCTTGTCAGATCTCAGTTAAGTATGACGAGAGCTTTCAAAGATTCCCTTCAGCTGAAGTAACTAGTGTCTCTAGGTATGGTGGTGAGTAGTGTTTACAGTAAATCAGTCTATAAAAACTGTTGGAAAAACTGCGAAGGGGTAAAGTTAACTTCTGAAAACTTACACACTCTTCTAAGGGGTTTGTATGTTAGGTCTCTTGCTATCAGTCACAGATTTCAGTCATCTGGTACGTGAAAGGATGTACACTCGTTCCTACGGAGAAACTTAGTATACCAGTTATGCTGTGTGCCCTGGAGTTGTATGTTCATTTTGTAAATGGCAATTTTGAAATATATTTTGTGACCTTAATCTAGGTAAAATATCTTCCAATTAGTGTGAGACAGGTAAACTTAATGTACTGAACCATTAGAAAGTTTGTAATTTACCTCCCTCTGAATTATAAAATCTTGATCAATGTAATTTAGAGAATGAATCCTGAATATGAAGCCTTTCCTCAGTATGATTTTTTTTTTAAATCAGTTGTTAAAGACAAGATTCAAAAAGGGAAATAGATGTGGCAATGCACCTTTCTAAAAAAAAAAAAAATTAACAAGGAAGGAGGGGAAGCAAAAGCAATAATGTTCAGTGTACCAGTTGCAGAGTACTTACTGCGGCCTTTGGTCTAATATTCTGAGAAACAGTAGCTTCTGTTGTAAGCAACTTTACACAAGTATGTGCTTTGTCCGTTGTAAATACAGATTGGGAAAACTTCCAGGGACAATAACTGCCTGCTTCCCAGAACATGTTACAATATTGCTTAGAGATGTGAACTTTGAATTAAAAAAAAAAAATCTTTCCCCTCAACAATAACTTGCTCTTCTCCGTGTTACTCCTACAGCCAGAGCTAGAAAGAGAAGTAGTTGCTGCTATCTGTAATGAGAAGAAATAAAACAGAATCTATGCAGATGGACTTAAGTCTGTTGTTAAAATGCAGGTGAAACAGCCCTCACTAGCCCTCACTCTTACTTGATAGAATTTAAGGAGAATCAGCTTCAGATTGTCCTTCTCAGATAATTTTAAGATTTATTTTCAAAATTCTCATATGGAAATTAGATACAGAACAGAAACTACTCTCCTGATTAAAATACCTTTAGTATCTGCAAACTCTTTAATTATACCATTGCATCCTATCTCTTTCTTCAGTGAACTTGTTGACTGCAAGGAAGTAGTTTATTCTTATCTATTAAAAGTGCAGCTGCCAGTCTCATTTACTGTCCATCATTCAAAATGGATATTGGATTGTTAATCTTGGCCTTTCATAGAGCTGTCAAAGTTCGCAAAGAGTGGGCATATTTTGACAACTAACTTCGAACTAACTGAAATTGATTTCTTAAAGCATAGGTGTGAGAATAAGAATGGTGTTATGTGCTCTTCCTCCAGTGTGGAAATTAGTAATGCTGACAAAGTATGTGCCAACTGTATTATGTGAATCTGTTACAAATACGTGCATGTACTTCAAACCATTTCTGGAGAAATAACTGTTCTGGGGGATGTAGTAAATATAGGTTACAGCTATGGTCTTAAGTCTGCCGCTGTCTATGACTGGTTTGCTTTTGATTTTGGTGCTGGTCTACGACAAATTCTGGTGAAATTACTGATTCTGTCTGGATTGCTGAGCAGCTGCCAAATACTAAAATAATTACTGTTGCTTTTGAAACTGTACTGAAGTTTGATACTAGAATAGGTACTCACTGGACTGTTCATAGTAGTCATTTGACTTGTGCAAAATATTGACAGCCAATTCGGTAACAGTTTTTTGGTAACAGTTTTTTCCTAACAGTGTCATTAGTTTCTCAAAAGGTTCTTTGCAAGCCCTAATCTCTAGCATACCACAGCAAGCAAGATCAGCTTGAAAGGAGATGAGGAATGCATATGTTCAAAGAAGCATCATTCCATTTAAATATAAAAAGCGATTAACTGTTTTCCCCTTCACTCTGCTAGATGAAGTCCTCAAAACTGAATCTGTGTCTCTCGATCACTGGTAGATTCTCAAATAGTGTAGCTGGAGGCAGTAGCCCTAAAAAGAAAGTGGCAGAGAGGAAGAGGAGGCAGTAGCAGACCACAAGTTTGCTGTTCTTACTGTAGCACTGAAGAAAGGTCTTTAGTAAATGTAGGGAAAAGCAATTCATTTCACAAATGCTGTGAAGGAGAGTGGAGAACGAAGCTCGGGGGGATTACCAAAAAATGTTCTCGAGGTGACTGTGCCCGCTAAGGAATCTCTCTGGTGTATGAATGGAAGCACTGAAAGGGACTGATAAACTCACAGTTTTGCTGGCTGTCGTGGCTTTGTTACAAGTCTCATCACAAAGGGCCCCTCAGAGCTTAAGTTGTTGGATTCAAATTATTTCATGATGTTAAGGTTTTGTGGGTTTTTCTTGGCAAAGCTAAGAAGTTAAGACTTCTGTATCCCAATGGCACTTTTTGAAAGACTCCTCGGTTAGTGGTTTTTTTTTTAATATTGGGGGAGGCTTGTAATACTGAATATGTGCAGAACAATAACCCGGCTATTATTTACACATGCATAAAAACTGTTACATGTCACAAAAACTATTTTGTGCTTGCTTCTGCCAGAAATAAGGTGAGTGCTGTTCTCCCTGTCCTCCTGTGCTCCAAGGTAAGCACAAGCTGTGCTGCGTGTTATGGCAGGAAGTGGAGAAGAGTGGGTCCTGCCTGAGGAGCAGTTTTATGGCTCCAAGCGGCCTTTGGAGGCACACTGGAATTGTTTGTGTGAAGCGGCAGTTTGACCTAGAAACAGCAGCCAAAGTTATGGGGAGAAAAGGCAATAAAAACATGAAGCACTAGCTCCAGCTTCTGTAAAATGGCAAATGTTATTTTGCACCAGATCTGGCTCAGGCCAAACTAAATTGTACTTGGTGCCCAAATGAGACCTGGATTCTTGCAGCCCTTATTTTGCTTCCCAGTAGCTTTCAGTGTATCTTGGCAGGCTCTGCCTTCTCTTGCAAGATCCTGACATGAGCTTGGGGATGTCCCCTCAGTGCCCTGATGGATGACAGCAAGGCGTGCTCTGCTCCCCACCCCAAGGAAAGACAGTACTCCACTGTCTTACAGGGGGATTGCTTGCTGATACCGGTGTTGCTGAAGAGGAAAGCAAACAGTTTGTTAGCCAAATGCTTTCATGAGAGTGCCAAAAAGTGACTCGATCTGTGAGTAGCAGAGGGTTGAGGGCTCTGCCTCTGTTTCTGCCCTGCCTACTAAAAATAGTCCTTTGGCTAATGCCAAGGGAGGTAATAGCCACTCATGTGACGATCACAAGCCATCAATCATGAGACTGGAAATACCTAGAAAAGTTTGCTCTACTGCAGGCTGCATTAAATAAGCAAGAGGAGACAGCAGAGGAAGAGGGAGAGTGGTTTGCAATGGGCTCTGCTAAACATAGGCCTTGCTGAAGGCCTCTGGCCATTCCTGAGATGACTCCTTTCACAAAGGTCATCTTCTCTTTAGTTGTTCTGGGTTTCTCTGAATCAGGCTGTTTCTCCAAGCTGTGGGATGCAGTAATTGAACACCAGAGCTTTCGCAGAAGGCTGGTGTCTGCTGCTAGCCAGGCAAAAGAGCACGTGGGTGCCGTCTCTGTCCCTGTGCTGCTCCAGGCCGGGACTGTCAAAGCAGGGATGGGCCAGTGTGATGGCGGAACCGAGTTACTGCAGCGCCGCTCCCACACGTAGTGTGCACGCTGACAGGGAGTGGACTGGGGTTTATATGCCAGAATTAACTTGTTTTACTCCAGGAACAGTTGCCCATGAGACAGAGTTACACCAGTAGCTAAATCCAAAGCCAGGCTGCTACCTGGGCATTATCTCTACCATGTCCAAATGCATCTGAGTTAAGCTCAAACCTGCACTAGCTGGTGTGGTTGACGGATGGTTCACAACTTGTGTCGTTTTCACTTTGGCTTTTCAGTGGGGATGTAGACTATATCATCTGATGACTGTTAAATTTCCCTTGATTTTCCACATACTATTTATAAGCTCAAATCCCCCCCTCCACTTTTCCTATGGCATGGGGGAACTGGCAAGGAATGACAGAATAGCCCGGATCACTGCAGCACAAAAGGAAGTCACAGGATCTTCCCTACCAGCACATTTTCCGTGAGAAGATAGTAGCCTGAGCTTACCTTTGGCTACCTGGTGTACATATTCCCATCCCATCCGGGCGTTCAAAGTCCAATGCCAACTAATCCAATACTAATAAATGCTACCATATAGATGCAGGAAGAGTTTACACCTAGAGTTGCACAAAGATGAAGGAACCCTAAGGAAACTGGCTCAGCTCTTTGACTCAATCTTAAGAAATCCCCCACATAAGACTAAATGCCTATATATTTTTCAATATCCTTCTTTGTTTCAGCTCTTAAGAGGGAGCACTTGTCCCCCGTCTCCAGATGTGTAAGATGTGGGAATTTAAACCCTGTTGGATCCTGAGGCAGTAGGTGTTTGGGATGTGGATCCCTGGGATCCCAAACTCCAATCTGACAGTGGAAGAGGTGTGAGAATTCATCCTGAGATAAGAAAGATGCTGGCTTAGGAAGGAGGCTTTGTTACATTCCTTGGTAGGAAATGTGGGAGCTTAATGAGACAGATAAATAAGCTCCTCAGTGTTTCTGAGGGTGTTTATCAGAGGCAGAATAAAGGTAGTTTGGGTTCCTTAACTGACCACACTGGCTTTCTTAAACATTTAATCTCGATCTTGAGTGACATGTTGTGTTCTTGAAAAGTGTTCTCCTTTTCAGGTCATTAAGGGGAATTTAGTTTTTTCTAAGGATTTCTGTACATTAATGTTCCCAAATGCAGGGAAGAAAGGGCTGAAGTTGACATGGATTCACATCCATATTTCCTTGATTCCCTTTCCTTCTTTTTTCCCCTCAACCACAGAAGACTTAAAAAGCTTGTGCCACATTATCCATCTTCTAATCATCATCCCTGTGATACTGTCTTGCCAGATGTCTGCTAGGCATGAACTGACTTGTCAGCTAGCTACAAACACAGGCAGGGTAACCGCAGACTAACACCCTATTTAGATATAGAAACCTAAGATGTGTGGCTGACAAGATTGTTGAGTCTTCCACAACGGACCCGTGGAAAATCTCGTGGCAAAAAACTTGGGATCATTCTCTCTGTTAGGCTGAAGATCCCTTCTGGCACAAGCCTTATATGCTGCAACATCCTTTTTGCTGCTTGAGTATAGACCAGAGGTGAAAGATTTTTGGAAGCCTTTTCTTCTGCCTGAAGTGATTAATGGAAAGCAACTGTCCAGTAGATCGGAATAACAGCTGGAGTGCCAGGGTCCTGCCAAAAGAGGTATGCTTGTGCATTAAGATTACTGATAACTGTCTTTTGTGACTTGAAAATCTGTATCCTGCTTGGAAGATTTCAAAGCACTTTTGAAACTTATCCTCCTGGAAAATGAAAGCACATAGGTAGTCCCAGCCATGCCAAAGACTGCAATGGGTTTAATCAGACAAATCTATTATACTGCATCTGGCTTCTTGGAGAGCTTATTTAAAACAGCTAAAGTATCTTCAAACCATAGTCTCCTATATATAAATTCTCTGAGCAGTAAGAAATTAGGACTGCAGTCAAAGAAAATAAACTAGGCTAGTAAAACTGCCTGTTTGTGCCTGTAATGAACAGCTGTAATGAACAGCTGAGCAAAACTACCAAAAAAACCACCAAAACCCCAACCCAAACAACAACAACAAAAAACCCAACGTGCACACAATTGGTTTTGGTTCCATGCATCTAGCAGTCTACAAAACCCTTAAGAAGCTGCTGGCAGTGCCAGTTGTAAAAGCATGGAGAAGGCAAGGCTGTATGTTGGTTGGTATGTTGTATCCTGTGGAGAAAATGCAGGGAGGCAGACACATCAGAAAGCATCCACAGCATCACTTCACACTAACTGCAGCCTGTGTCAGAAGAAAGCTGCCGAGTATATTGAAAATGCTGCTGGAAGCATGAAAGCCTGGAGACAAAATGTATCCATCATCGGAATGACCACAGCTCAGCTGAGGTCCCCCAGGATGGGGTGAAGTTGTACACAATATGACCTGTGCTGGATTTGGCACTTAGTGCAGTTAATGTGATGCTGTAGTACTGAACAAATGTTAATGGCCCGAAGTTCAGAAGTCCATTGTATCACTGAATCAGTTGTCCTGGACACTGTTGGTGGGTATGCAGCCTGAAACTGCAGTTCTATTAATGGAAGAGTCATCTTTATTTTGGGATTTTTGTTTTGGGTTTTGTTACTACTTTTTCCCAATCTGAGATACTATTAAAAAGCTTCCATTTCACAGGGTTTGATTTTCAAAGGGTAGATTATTCTGCCCTTCCTGGCTTAAAAGAGCTTGAAAAAAACCATGAACTTCTTGTTGGATGGAATTCACATTTTCAAAGTGTAGATGTTTCCATCTACTGCTGCTGAGTGAATTTTTCAGTGATGGCATAACCCTGGATGATGATGTCATCAAGCTGAGGCATGTTAGGCTGCACATTAGGCATGTTGATAGACCAATTTCCTGTGTCCAAACAGAAGGACATTTCCAGGTACAAGCATCTTACAATCTTTGTCATTCTGTAACTTCTTTTTTTAGTCTAGTGTATAATAAATTCTATATGAATATCTCCTGATCTCATTACAGCTTTCTCCTATGAATATCTAATCTCGGTGGATGAACCTAACATACTGAAGGATGACTTTTAGGTACCCACTGATTTGATAATACTGAAAATGCAGAATTGCAAACACCAACCATGAGATTTCCTGCATAGCTAAATCTCTATTACTGCTATTATTTGCAATCTTTGTACATCATGATTTATTTTTTTTAAACTCTGAAGGAATGAATATGTCCCATTTGTAGGTGTATATCTAGGTTATTCTAATTAGTAGCTTTCTATTTCATTCATAAAAAGCTTTCAATTTTATCCCTATTCCCAGTGGAAATAGAGAGAGACTGTACTGATGAAGAAAGCACCACAGTTCAAGCCTGACTTAGAACTATAATTATTCTGGCTTGGTTGAATCTCCAAGGCTGCCTTCAGGAAAAATGGAAGGCTTGAAGTAAAATAAGAGATTTTTGATTTTTTTTTTTTTTTTAATCTGTTCCACAGGGATACCTGGGGTGAGGTAACTTAAAGCAGTTTGGCATATGGGACTGAAAACAAAAGACACATGAGAAGCCAGATTTAGTGCAAATACACAACAGAAAGGAAAGCTTCTGGTTTTGTAAATTTCTGAAATGCACAAAGTCACATATCTAGAAACTGAAGCATTAGAAACATTCCACTTCTCAATTTCATGGGTCCTCTCAGACAAAAACGTGTGTTTTCCTTTCAGTCCTTTGTGAAGGAGAACCCTGGCTATAGTGGAGGATTGTGATGCTCCAACCTTAGTGTTGAAATGTGTATGAAAAAACATTGAATTAAATTGTAGTTCTATGTTATATTCTATTTCTTAAGGTTATATTTGCTGCTTGAATCATGTGAGTTATGTGGAAGCATGGAGACTTCCCTCCTGGGTCTGAAAACATCCCTCTAGAAAACTTTTCTCTATGTGACAAAAATGGAGCAAAGGATCATGTCTTTTTCTGAAAAGACTCCTTCCTTGTGATCACTCCTTGTGATCAATGAACCACATGCTATTTCTTCATCTATGTCCTAGCCAGCCTCTTAATGTTTATGATTTCCTTAAGCTGTTGCTGGGTTAATTGAACTGTTTGCCTGTCTCCTGCTGTGAATACCCACCAAGTGACAGAAGTCTGTTTGGTTGCCAGTCCTCAGTAATGTTATTTTTAAGAAATATGTATTTTGTGGGTCATTACTTGTAGGTCTTTGTTCTAAAGATTTATCTTGGGTTCCGGTCATAACTGATGCTGATGGAGCAAGTGACGCTGAATTTTTCTACAACCTGCACCAGTGAGCCCATCTGCAAATACATACTGTCCGTTTTCCCCAACACAGGTTTTTCAAGTCTCCACATCACAATGTATCCAAAGGCCAGTCATTTTTTTACCAGTGACTCCATACTTAGTTTTATGTTACATGTGATCTGGCTAATGCAAGATAACTTTCTGAAACAGTTAATGCCCATTTAGCCTTCCAGGCCACACAGGCAGTAACATTGTTGTCATAAGAATAGGTTTTGGTATTTTCCCTAGGTCAATGCATACTGTCTGGGCTAGTTTTGAAAACACATTTATATACAGACACCCATATAAAATTATTTCTTCCTGTTCCTCCATGAAAATACAAATTTGCAAAATTTACTCTTTTTTAATCTTACAATGTACTAAGCTTTATGCTCTTTGATCATAGCCACTTATACAATAAAATTGCTTTTCCTGGGTGCTTGGGCAAAGCCTAAATGAAGCACATGCTAAGTAAACATCAATTTTCACTTTATGCTTGTGAATATTTAGCCTAAAGTAGTCATGTGCATATTTAAATCAAAGCATCAGGTGTAAAAGATGAGGTCCTCTATTTTGGTAAAAACCTTTAGGATGTTACTCTTGATTTAGGTATTATTTTACTATAATGGTATCTGCAGTGAAAATGAGGAGGGACAGTAACAGGACCCAAAGATCAGTCTTCATGTGGTGTTTGCTTATGAACATCCAGGTTATCCACATTAGCTTACCACCACAGGAACACCACGGTTTCTCTCTATTCCCAGCTCAGAGAGACGGAGCTCTTTGTGGCTCTAATAAAGCAGCCTCTAAAATCTTCTGCTATGCTTGAACTCTTGGATGATCTAAAATTTATCTTCATTATTCTAGAAATTTCTCAGTATTTGTGTTATAAACACTGGAGATATATCTTAAAAAAGTATGCAGCAGTACCAGACAAACGTTTTTCCAAACCATAGTGTAGGAGAAATTTTCTGAATGCTGGAATTTGAAGAATGTGGTGATTGTGTTCTCAGGGTAAGAACCAGGTATGTCCCTAGACACATCTTCCTTCCAACCAGAAAGAAAAGGGGACAGCTAAGAAGTTTAGTTTTATTTAGAACGGGGCATGATTTCTTCTGGTGGTTTGGTTGTATAGACTGCGATAGGCCACATTTATTGTACCTATCTTGTCACCTTTGAATGTGGAGGATTTTTGTCTGTGTAGATTTTTAAGCAATATCTTATCCGTCTTTCTATTACATGCTCTGTTAGTTTTATACCTGGGTGTGCAAGTTTTTGAATGTGACATTAAAAAAAAGATGTAGTTATGTAATGGTTGGAAAGCAGGACAATTTTTTTCAGCATTCTCTTTGTGCTGGGCTCTACAAAAGAGGTCAATATCATTACTGCCTTTTTGCAGAAGGGCAAAGAGTCTTAGAGAAGTGAAATTTATTGGTGCAGGTAAATCTGCAGTAAAGCCCCAATTTCTTCATTCTTGTCAAGAGACACCTTCGCCCTTGTTCCTGTCAGAGTTCATTATCCCCCTTTGTTAGCACTTACTCGTGCTTCTGTCTGTCTTGCCTTTGGTTTCTATATCCTTTTCTGTACTTTACTCCTCAGCACAGGAGGCATTTGGGGTTCTTACGCTCGCAAATGTTTGCCTGTAGGGACTTTCCGTTCTGCTCTGAATCACAGTCAGATTTACAATACAGAGTTAAAATCATGTAAGAAATCTCGTCCCACTTCTTCAGCTGTGGGATGAAGTATGCACGGTTGCTCCTGGGAGATGGCTTAGACCAATTACATTAAGTGCAGAGATTAAGCATGTTCCATCAATAAACCCTTTGGAGAAATCAATTGCCAGGTCGTACCATGGGAGATCCTTCTGAAGTTTATAGATTGAATGGGTGAGTTTTACTAGACAGCAAAACGCCAGTCCTTCCATGTGATGTCTAAAATACCTGTTTCAACAAGAAAAGCACAGAGCCTTCTCAATTAAAGTATTTCAATAATAAGGGCTATTTCAATTGGGTAAACAGCATTTTCCCCTTATAAAGCACTGAACGTTTTAATCAAAACTTTTGACAAAACATTCAGGCTGACACAAATTTCTGGACTCTGAGTAAATAAAAAGGAGTAAATGAAATAATGTATTACTAAAATACAACATTTTTCTGGGGTAGTTAGGCAAACCTAATTATAACAATCACTATCATAAGCTCTGCTGCACTGAGCCCTGCACTGAGCACCTGGCAACTAACTAGAACATGATTGTACATACATATAGTCAAATTTCTGTGAAAGAGGAAAAATCTGCCACAGAGTAGATTACTCCGTGGGTGTTTTTTGTGTATGTTCTAATATCTTCTATTCAGATGAAAATGCAAACCCTTGAAGAAATGAAGAATTCACACACGTTGGCACAGGTTGCTCACTTCACACATGTCCATGCCACATGAGGGTGTTGGTCCACAGTTTTCCAAGGAAATCATGCAGGTGGAAAAGGTAATTAGTTCACTACTTTTGTATTTGTCAGCATGAGAGCTGTCCAAATAGATCTGTAGATAAATCACTTCTTGTAGGTTTTATAACAGGTTTGTCTTATCAAGGTAAGTTTCTCCTCCCAGATAACCAGCTGAGTCAGATTGCTCTGGTGAAACTCTAGCTGTTCACATATCAATCGGTTTTAGGTCAACTCCATCAACGTTGCCTGTTTCCCCATGGGATGTGCTGCTGGGTGGTGTGCGAGCTATTGTCGAGCACTCGGTGTAATACAGGATGTCCGTGTGCTTTTACAAATGGTGGTAGAAACACAGCACCCCACCCCTTTTTTTCCCCACCTCTCCTTCTGTGAAGCTCTGGGCTCTGTCTCAGCATCTATAGCTCAGTTTCCCTCCTACAGCCCGACCTGGCCGTGCTCAACTGGCCGGGAAAGCCTGCCCTCCACTGCCTGCGCTCCTGAAAGGCAGCAGCTAGGAAATTAATTGCTCAGCAAAGTGTCTTGACAGCTGGGGTTGAAGAACAGAGCAGCCACTTTATTCCTGTGTGCCTATAGGGTAAAACTGAGGCCACCCCGCACTCTTTAAGGGTGGGCGATGGCTGGTCCCGAGCTCACTCAGGCGTCACTGGCATCGCATCCACCCACCACAGCTGAATGGTGCACCCAGAACCAAAAAGTGACCGCTGCAGCACGGCATGGGGTCCTGCTGACTAGCTCAGCCTCATCCTGTCGCTCAGCACCATCACACTACCCCTAACACGTCTGCTTCCAGAATCTGCTGGTTTCCACTTGTTTAAAGACTCGTGTCCCGCAGTGTGCCCCTACCCTGAGTCAACCTCCCTTACCTACCCAGCGGGGATGGCCTCCGGGAGCCAAGGCACGCACCCGTGTCAGACCTCAGCCAGCCTCTCCTGGCTGCAGCTTCCTCGAAGTCCGAGGCCATTTGGGGCAGGAGCTCAGGTTACAGCAGCCTGAAATCCCTGCAGCTTGACTATTGCAAATCACTTGCTAGGTTTGTAAAGCCTGCTACAAACAGGCACCCTAGAAAGAGAGGTGACCTCAGGAAAGACTTATTTTCAGGGAGAAATTGAAGTGCAGGTTAGAATGACAGCAAATATTATTAAGATTTTTACATTGTTTATTTGTTGAAGAATAAAACTCAGTCCCTCAAAAATCAAATGCCAGACGCGTGCTGTTACTGTACAGATGCGTTCAAGTCTGAAGCTGTGAATCCAGAGCAGTTTACAGTAAAGACCATCATCAGAAAACTCAGCATCATGAGGACACCCTATAAGTAATGTAAAAGGTTGTGCTGCCAGAGAAACACTTTTTTTTTTTTTTCCTCAGGGCAGGTTTTTCTTGGGAAGCAAACAGTTGTCCAAGCCCCCTGTTAGCACTTCTGAACACAGTACATAACTTGCAATGGCTTGGGCACAGCCCTCGGGGTGTTGTTCCTCCTCTTCCATGGCTCAGCTTTGCTTTGCTCCCCCTACCTTGTCGGTATTATTTACAGAATTTAGGCTTAACCGTGGAGTGGCTTCAGTGAGAGACAAGGCCATAAAACCACCACTCAGCATCTTGTGCACCTGTGTCCCTGACTGGATCAAGCTTTTCATGGAGAGAAGCAATCAGTTTCATGGAGGCAACCAAATTGTTTTCAGCTAGGTGAGAAAAGTCTTGGAGGTCTGTTGCTCTGCGATGTAATTTCTTTGGTGTAAAATGCACTGTGTTTTCTGAGGCATGTAATCCTCATTGAACTTCTTATGAAAAACTTGAGATAATTCGAAAATTTGTAACCTCTAAAACTAAGTGCCAGGCATCTATCTGACACAGTAACTGCTACAGTCTGCACCATGACCAGAAATGTCAACAATACAGCAGAGATGAGTAGTTGTTCTCATATTTACTTGAGGTGAGAGTTGTTGCACCAATCAAACCTATTGCTTCACATAAGTGATTTAGGAACACTGGGCATATCTCTTCGAGCTTCTCAGTGAGTTTTGCATCAATGGTTGTGTTTTTCTTACAAATCGGCATTTGATTACTTGATTGCCCCTCCCTTTCCAGAAGAGAACTCCTCCAAGGAATGAAGCCTATTGATTTACTTATTTCAGAGTGTCAGGAAACCTGATGGTTTGTAGATCTATCAGGTAGTAGTTAGCTTTGCTTATTCCTTGAGCTACTGAGAATAATAATAATAAAAAATAATCCTGAGGCAACAGAAACTGAAAAAGAAAGAAAAATAAAGGAAAATAATTTAGGATTAACCAAAGATAAATCAAGAAGAAGGAGTAAGTACAGGCTTTTCTGCGTGGGTTGGTTTTCATTTCAGTTTCTCCTTGCTCTTTAACAGAACCATTGCCATATCTCTCTTACTGTTTATTTGGGAATAGGGTGCTTTAGCACTGAACATGTACTGGAAGAGTGTCTCCACAGGCCATAAAAAGAAGGATTGGATTTTTAGTTTGCTTTGGCTGCAGAGCTAAGGGCAATCAGCTCTTGTTAGCTATGTAGCTGTAAGGTGCCTGTGTCTCCGTTAGCCTTTGCAGGGCCTGCAAACAAGTTCATTCCCTTGTTGGTTTTCTCAAATTTGCTTTCTGTTTGCCTCCTCAGCTCTAAAATCCCAGGCTAATATTTGTTGGTGCTTCTCTGAGCTAAGGGATTGTCTGCATATGTGTCTGTACCAGATGATTTAAATGTGTTGGCTTCTGTGTGGACCTGGTTTTTTAAGTGTATCTTAGAATCCGGTTTAAGTTAAACTTCCTCCTAATTGTTTAAACTAAACTGAGAGAAGGCTACTCAAAACTGCTTGGGAAAAAAACTTAAAAGACATGAAGACTGTCAGTCTAAAGGATCCTGGCAGTATGGGCCTTGTCCAGTTACCCTCTTAGGTATTTTCAGATGCCTGGTTTGCATAAGGGCAGTTGTATGGTATCGAACAAAAGGTGTAGCTAGCCTAATGTTCTTGCCTCTGAGATGATGAATTAAGCAATGATTTAGGTAAAATGTGTGCCCCCCAAAAAATTGTGTAAGAACAGAGTAAGCCTAAATGATACCTCTTTCACTAACCTGTCTAGTTTCCCCTGGAATCCATATAAACATTTAGCTTCTTGTGGCAGGTAATTCCACTGAATGGCACTCCTTTGGTGGAAAAAAACCCCTTTGCTTTGCTTGTTCTGAACTTGTTTGCTGCTAGCTTCAACTATTTTCCACCTTTTCCTTGCTGGTCATACTTTCATAATCTCTGCTATATCCCCTTAGGTCAACTTGTTTCAAAATGAGGAGTCCTAATTTACTTAGTTGTTCATTGCTAGACTTTCACTAAGGTTTTTTTCTCCACTGAACCTTCAACTTGAAGGTCTGCATCTGAAGGGGAGAGCAGACAATGACTTGAGGCTTGTGTTAGAAGTGGACATAAACTTACCTGTTTGATGAGAAACAAGGTGTGGTTGTACGAGCGAAGAATGAGGGGAGCAAGGGTGAAAAACGCTGGTTGGCAGAGGCTGTTGCTACAGAAGCCTGGAACGTTAATGCAGAGGAGTTTGTGTGCTGTTGTCTGTCTCGGATTATGTCTCTGCTTTGTCTCACAAAGCAAGTGATTCATTGCTTTTTTTTGCTCAGGGTGGGGCAGTAACTACGTTCCTGGGCTGATAAAAATAAAGCTGAACCATGACTAAAATATTAACCTTTAAAAAAAAAAAAAAGGCAAAAAGCTGATGTCTCATGGAAGTAACTGAACTTTTATTCAGAATGGATTTATACTACGGGTATGAATAATAAGTGCATGTCTTTAAGTAATGAACAACTTATGCCACAATCTATTTTTACTTAATCAGGCCTCTATTTATTTCTAATGTACGTTCCCATGCACAATAAGATACACCAGTTTTCCTACTGCAATTTATTCTCTCAGTGTATGGTTTTCCTTCCTAATTCATCAATATATATCCTTCTGTGGAATGCAAAGCTGTCCTATTTAAAAATATCTAAATGAAATGTACTAACCTGCTGGGTATTCTGATGTGAAAGTATTGGACAACAAACAAACAAACAAAAAACCAACAGTTGCTTATGTTTTGCTATAACTAGCAGGTGCTGACTGGCATTGTGTTGGGCCTTGTTGCTAATCTGTTCTCTTTAATAACATGGAAAATTACTGCTGTACCATGTGTTCTGGTCAATTGGTAGTGTTGGATGATAACATATACTTTTCATACTATGCAAATACAATTTGTATTTGTACATAATTTTTATTTTTTGAGGAATTTTGATTGTGTCATAATCCAAGTAAGTAGGGGAGAACTATGAATTCCAGAAACAACTATCCTGCAGTTCCTTGGCCTAGCAATGCTCTGCATTGGTGACTCAGTAATTCCTGCTCCAGTTGTGCAGTGCCTGCTGCAGAACAGTCATCTGGTTCTTCCAAGAGGTCTTATTTATGATCAGGACAGCACTATCCAAGGCTGCTTTCTGAGGGTTATTGCTTCTCTTGACCTGAGATATATTGTCTGCTGTTGCGGGGTGTGTGTGGGGTCTTCTAGTGGGAGGGGACCGGAGGGTCAAAATGGAGCCCAGGCAATTAGAGAGACTGCAGCACTTGTCTGGAAGAGGCAGCAAACCTCGCTACACAGAGTAGGAGCTGTCACATCAGCTATGGGACAGCCGTGTTACTGGGTGTTGCTGCGCATCTGTGGGTTTTGGGGTAGCAACAGGAGCACGTGTGTTAGGTCTAATGTGTTTGAGTTTCAAAGAGTTGCGGGAAGCGGGGGAGCGAAGGCGAGCATCCCTGCGGAGGGATGCAGGGCAGCGTGCCATCCACCACCCCAGTGCCCCGCAAGGGCTGGCCGTTGTGGGGAAGGGGCCTTGGGGGCACAAGGACAGCCTCTGACACACGCTCTCTGGGCAAACACCACCGGAGCCACCTGGGCCGGCTGCAGAGCCGGTCTCCCTGGCTGTTCCTAGGTGAAGTACTTCACAAGCCGGTGCTCCAAGACTGGAGGCAGGTGGGCCCCGAAAGGAAGGCGAGCAGTTTCTTGGGAAGGGCTGCGTCCCCGTGCATGGACCCTCCTGTACGAACCGCCGAGAGCCGCACTCAGCCTCCCGTCCCCAGGCCGGGGAGCGCGTCTATTTACTTAAACTGTCCTAAGGAGCGATGCTCCTTGGGTGTGGCTGCCGCAGGCCCGCTGAGCAGCCAGTACCTGCGGCACCCTCCGCCCCGCTGAGCTCCCCCGGCCCTTTCTGTCTCTCCCCAGCTCCGCTCCCCGGGAAGGACGGCACCCGAAGGCCACCGCAGCCCGAGCAGCCGGTCCCCGCCGCTGCGCCTCAGGAAGCTTCGTTCTCCCGCCCCCCGGGCGCCTGGCGCGGCCGTTACCGCCCTCCCCCGCCGGGCGGCCCCGCCCGCCCGCAGGGCCCCTCTCCGCCGCCGGGGCTGCCCCTCCGAGCGCCTGCCGGCCCGCGACGCACCCGCCCGGCTCCTCGCTCGGGCGCGCTACGTCTCTCGCCTTTCCCCGGCTCTTGCCACCGGGAGGCGGCGCCTCTCGCCGGCCGGGCGGCGGCGCGGTGCGGCGGGCGGGACAGGCGGCGGGCGGGGCGGCCCCGGCTCGTTGGGGTCCTGCGCGGCGGCAGCGGGCGGGCGGATCGGTGTCTCCTTCACTTCGCCCTCCAGTGCCAGCGGCTGCAGCAGCGCGGCCTGCTCACGGCGAGACCCGCCCGCGCCCCCGGCCCCGCTCCGCCCGGCCTCGCCGCTCTCCCGCGCTAGCCAGGTGCCGGCCCGGGCCGCGACGGGCCCCGCGGGAGCAGGGGAGGCGGGCGGGGCTCGCCCGTGTGCGAGCGGGCGGAGGGGTGGTGAGCGGGGCTGGCGGCCGCGCGGGGTCGGGGGCGGTGGGGCCGAGGGGCGCCTTCCCCAGGGGCCTAGGCTAACGGCGGGGGCGGGCGGGAGTGTGTGTGTGTGTTGGGGGGGGGGGGGGGTGTGTCTCCGCACGTGTTGCCCCCCGCCGCCTCCCCCGTGGCCTCCGCAGGCGCCGCGCCCTCCTCGGCGTGCGGGCCCGGGCCGGGTTACATAAGGGGCGGCGGGGAGGGCGCGGCGGGAGGGAGAGAGAGAGAGAGGGTCAGACCGGGATGCCCAAGATGGCCGCGTGGAGGAGTTCACCTTGCAGCAGCAGCGGGCGCTGCTCGCCCTGGCGGCGGGCCTGGGCGCGGGGAAGGTCCTGGCGCTGGGCGCCGCGGCCCGGGCCCTGCCCTGGAAGGAAGGGTGTGCCGCCTCCCCGTGCGCCCCGGCCTGGCTCTTCGCATCCCCGTTTTCCCTTTCGGTGTCCTTCTCTTTTGGGAAGCTCTGCCTTACCCCTGCTTTCGGTTTCTGAACACGTAGTTCGTTTTCAGATGTTTAATGTTCTTTCCCGTCTCCGTAGAGTCTCTAAATTGGCCTAGTTATGGCTGCTAGACTAGCGTGGCCACCTGCAAGATGTAAGTAGGGAGAGAGCTGAAGCAAGGGTGTTGAGGTGTTTCAGATTTTTTATTTTTCAAAGCTCTAGTAGCAGCATAAGTCCAAAGGTCAGTGGTGTTTCCAATGTATTTTAACAAAATTATTTTTTTTAATTATATCAATTTCTCTGTTACTATTTATACTACTGGAATAGAGTGTCAGTGTAGGCATTGCCATTTTTTTCTAAACTGCAGAAGTACTTAGGGTTTTTTTTTTATTATAGTCTGATCTAGCCTCTAAACTGACCTTCAATATCCTGAGATCTTAAAATTGTTAGAGATCTTTATAGAAGTCCTTGGCATTCCTTTAATTATAGGGTGTGAGAGTTTTGAAATATTACCTCAAAGAAAAACTGCGATGTAATAATTCTGATAACATTAATACATTTCTCTGTTCTTGGGATTATTTCTTTTCTTTTTACAGAAGAAGAAAGCATGTTTGTGGCTCTTGAGTAACAGATTAATTAAACTTTTTTTTTTAGGGTGGCATGAAACAAAGATCAGGGTGGAGCTCCCTCTTGATTCAAGTAGATTCTGTGTTTTTTAAATGAGGAATAAGATTATCTGATAGTTGCTTTCACAACAAGCTTCTTGTTATTAAATGGTACTTATATTTTAGATACTTCTAATTCATAGTTTTAAAGTGAAAGACACTTCAAAGTAGAGTTGAAGAAAATTACTTCTGATTACAAGAATTTTGCAAACCTAGCTAACTTGGCAACTTTGGAAGACACAGGAATGATTTTTTTTTTGGCCCTCATTTAATGAGCATTCTGATGATGGCACTGGCTTACCAGGTGTTTAGTATACCCAAAATTAACTCTTGGTTTCCACTTTTGTCCTTGTCCATCCTTGTTAGTATAGGTTCAGAACAGCAGCGTGACAGTTGTACTCTGTTTTAACTTTTTATCACAAAACTCGCATTTGTAGGAAGGAATGTCTGACAAATACTGGTTGGTTTCATTGCGATGGGAAGGATGCTTAACTAGGCCAGATAAAATGGCAACATCCTTTTACGTTTGAATTTAGACACAGATACTAGTTTGTTAACTTCTCAGGACATTACTGCTTAGCATAAATCTCGTCTGTAATGGTTGTCTCGTCAGATTGGAAACATTTAAAACAAAAGTGAAAAGCTCGTTTATTTACGCTGTAAAAGCATGTCAGCGCTAAAGGCTAGTGTAAAACTTCAAAAGCAGGAGTAATTATTCTTCTGAAGATGCTAGTTAGAAGTGAGACCTATTCATTAGAGGAAAAATACATAGCTAAACCTTCTCTAAATTATTTTAAACTGCTAATGAATTGTACAGTTGCTGTACAGCAGAAATTTATAGGGGAAAGAGCAGTTCCCGCACTTTGTTGTAATTTGGTCTAACAACTGGTTCTTTTTATTGAATAAATAATAGGAACTACTTAATGTCTTACACTAGGATTAGTATCTGTTCTGCTATAGAATTTTCTCAAGACTTAGTTGTTTAGTTGACTTGAACTTGGGCTAAGCCTTTTAAAGCTTCAGATGTTCATTTCATGTCCTTTTTTGTTTGTTTTTTTGTTAAGAGGCTGTTTATATTAACTCTATGGAAAACCAGACTTGTTTTATATTCTTGAGCAAGCGATGGATGTCTTGCTACCTGGTTGTAGAGTTTAAAACTCCTTACTAAATAAGTTGGGTTTTTTTTTCCCATTTTTATTTTAGTTTTAGTTGTTTGTTTGTTGTTGTGGCTTTTTTTTTTCTTACTTAAATTGTGAATGTAAATATTTTTGCTTAGAGGAGATTGAAATTATCCTCTTAAGGTTTAGGGAGGTGGAATAAGGTACTCTTGAAAACTGCATTAAAAATTGTAGAAAGATAAGAAACAGTCTTGTGCCTTACTATTGCTTGCTGAAATAGGTGTGGGTTTTTTTAATTTATTTAAGTAGTAGCAGTTCATACAATTAGGCTACATATGGCAAGTGTAATCAGTTGTTTCAGAATAGCATCCGCATAAAAAATCCAGTCTGTTTAGTGGAATGGTGCCCTAAAGGAAATTATTCTGAATCAGGTGTCCCAGGAAAGTTTTCCTTTTATGTAGATAAGGCCATGAAAAGATGGAAAGAAACTTTTTTGAGAGGGGAAGAAAAAAAAAAGGCTTGGCTTTATCCTGTGTTACTGAATACACTGAAGATCTTGCAAAGATCTGCATAAGATAAGCAATTCTATAGCCAGGTGTTGAAAATTTAAATATTGGTTAAAAGTATTATATAAAAATGAAAGTAATCTTTTCTGCTTTCAGTTGAAAGTTAACATGTGAGAGTACTGCCCTTGTTATTTTTGAGGTCTTGAAGATATTTTTCCATTTACTTAACAAACCCCACACAGGAGCCAGGTTAACAGTCAGTTATGTTAATCTGACTTTCTCTGTAAAAACAAATGTGACCAATCAGTTTGAAAAGATAAAAGAAGACTTTTCTTTGCTTGTGTTTAGCCTTTTTATGGTGCCTACCTAGTTAGTTTCATTGTTTGCTCCCTCCTCCCCTTCCCCCCCCCCCTTTCACAGCATGAGGAGAATTATTAACTCTTTGAAATATGCTCTGTTTTACTTTAAAATACGGTGCCTCTGTAACAGTGGCCTTTTGCTATTGACATCATGGGAAAACAGTCACCGAAGGCAGTTTATCATAGATAGAGTGTATCTTCATAGGGAGAGAACCATACCGGCCTGTGTGAGACCATAGGCTGGTATCTACCCGTGGGGCTGGGTCATAGCTGGTCTTGAATGACAGGTTCTTTAACAGTGGGATTGCCAGAGGCTCCGCCTGAGAAAAGGGCTTTCAAAGAGACCTCTTCTCACTGACCAGCACTCCTGCCGTTTGTTTGTTTTAAGCTAACAACACAATTCCCCCAAACTAAAACTCTTGTGCCGTATAGGGGAAAAACTTCATCAGATTGATTGCCAGTTAATGGTATTAGATGTTCCTTTTTAAATCATATGTCTACCATTTAAAATATGGGACAAATGATGTTGCAAAACATATGCACTCTTTTTATAATTTTAAAATAAAACCTTTCAGGTCATTTTCATAAGCATCTGTCAAGTTTGACTTTGCAGAACTTCAGGAAATAACTGCATTATAGTTTTTCAAATTTCCAATTTCCTGGTTTTTGGTGATAACTGCCAACTCTGGAAATGTGAGCTATTTATTTCTGGTAATTAAAGACGTATGGAGAAATGTACTTGAAATAAATGCCTTGTGTCTACAAGCAGATTACCTGAACTAAAAACATTCAGTGTTCACGGTGACCATCACTGAAAATCCATAGGTGTTTCACAGAATACTGTGATTGAGCCAACTGTCTATTAACTGCCTTCATATATGAATCTGCCTTAGAGTATTTTTAGAGTTGTAGCATTTTTTATGTGCGTGCAGTGGTAAAAGGTTCACTGTTAATTAGCCCGTTACCTTTCAGCTCCAATGGCGATTCCTCCGTCGTATGTAGACCTGGGCAAATCTGCCAGAGATATCTTCAATAAAGGATATGGTAAGATTAGTACCTTTCATGAAACCTGGTGTTTGTGGTGCAGCAATGAATTGCCTTTTTAAGCCTGTATGCAAAATTGAATGCTCAGTTGCCTGTGTTTCTGGGGAGGGGGAAGGTGTGTTGTTTTTATATCATTACTGTCCAGTAACAGATCATTGGAGGTTTTTTGTGGGCTGTTTTGATGTGAAGTCTGTTAAATCTTAGTGCTTTAGCCACACAAATGTCAGAGGTGTACAAGTATGCAAGAATGTAAGTGTCAAGTGTAATTTAACTTAGGAGTACATTTTGTTTACCAATCTGTGCCACATTTGTTGATACAGAAAGGGATATATACTGCTGTAACATTATAACCTTTTTTGGAATAGAAAGAGGAATAGCTATTGGGGTAAAGAATCCTTCAACGCTTAAAAATGCTTCAATACTGGGTGGTTAAATTCTGCTTTGTTACAGTGCTTTTTCTTTCCGGTCTTTGGGAATGCATGTGAGGGCTTTTTCACCAAGGCTGTTACTCAGTTTGAAGGGTGACAATGTGAGTTGACACTCCCATAAAGCCTACTTATATTACAGTTCCAATGACTGTGTATTTCCCAGTAACTTCACTTTTACAGTTTTTTGTTTGTTGTTGGTTTTTTTTGTGGTTTTTTTTTTTTTTTTTACTTTGAGATATTTCTTCTTGGTACTGAGACACGACTTTTATGCATTTGGAATAATTGACTACAAGGCCAATGCCATCCCAATGACAGAAAAGAAAATGCATTTTGTCTGTCACTAAATTGAAAGTCATGGTTTGGTAGTTAAATACACAGTGTTCAACTGAGAGGCTACTCACCACTTCCTGTATGGTGATGATAGAACAGAATTCCTGGCTTGTTCTAGAGTGGCCTCTTCTACTTACTGTGGCCTCTAAAATTCAGTCTATGGTTGTTTTTATATATGTATATATGTGGCACACTGAGACTGCTTGGAAAACCAGCTTCTTGGAAAACATGCATGGTCTTAGTTAAAGCCTACTGGTGTAACCTTGACTTCTGTTTCTTAAGGTTTTGGGTTGGTGAAACTGGATGTGAAAACAAAATCTGCAAGCGGAGTGGTGAGTTTAAATATCTCTTACTAATTTTATTTTTTTCTGAATACGTTCTGATGTTTAATTAGAAAGGACACCTTCCAGATGCTTTTAAGTAGTTTATAGGTTATATGAATGATAAACTTCTAGTGTGAAATAATTTCAGAAGCCCCTAAAGATCTGACTTTATTTTGAATGTAACAGAGGTATCACACTGTTTAGTAATATTTGTAGAATAAAAAGGTTTATTAGTTGTCTTCTGTGTGAAGGTGAACAAATAGCTGACGCATTTTTGAAGTATTTTAATATATCAATCATAGTACACAATTTATTTCTGAAGTACTTTGTGTTACTATTTTTATTTGGTGGAAATTTCTGGCATCTTAATGCTTGTGTGAAGTAGTTGGCAGTGATTTAGTGCATCAAATCTTTGGCTCCTCTTTAAAGGTATTAAAGTTTTGCAGTAATATTCCGTGCAAGCAGTGCCTCCTGTAATTTTTATATATTTCTAGAGCAAACTTTGCAAGATATAAAGGTAGATTTTTTTTTTCCCCATAACTGGAAGCTTTAACAGTGTAAATAGCTGTTAGAAACAAGGTGTGTGGGCTATATGCTGTGTTTTTAATAGAAGTCTGTATCCCAACTGAAGCACAGTTTGCAAGAGCCCTATTACAGATGTAGTTGTTCTTATTTTACCTTGTTTCTTTCGAGGACTGCCAGGAATACTGGTAAAACTCTGAAAAATCCAAGCCCTCATGTGAATCCCATATCAGTTATAAGCCATCCTTCCCAGGAGGAGAAAGTGCTGGCATGTATGTACTGTAGATATTTTAAAGCAGAGATAAGACATAATGTAATAATTTGCTGCTCCTGAAGCTATTACCACAATGGTTGCAGTCACATACAGCCTGTGCAGTAGGAATAGCACAAAGTACAAAGTTAAAGCTGAAGGTATTTGGACTTGAAGTTGTGTAGTTCCTGTTGCTTGCCAAGAAATAGAACTTACTAAAATTATGCAACTGTGTGGATGGTTTAGTGATTCACTAACATAATTCAAGTAAATGTCTTGGCCATGGTTAAATTTGATCAGCCACTATTAAAGAGCAGTCTCATGTGCGCTTGTGATGTGTGCTAGGTCTTGGGCTGTGAGAATACAGATACTTAAGGACTTGATTTCAAATCTGTATTTCCTTCTGGGGGAGGTGAGTGTGAGGAGTCGATTTGAAAATAATACTGTGCATGGAGAAAGTCAGAGATCAAAATTTTGATTTATGTTTTAAAAAGTTTAAATAATAAACTTTTTAAACCATAAGGGTAATAGTATTTCAGTGGAGAGAGCTCCTTAATGTACATTTGCAAACCAGACTTCCACTTCTGCTAGGTATTGCCTTTAGTTTCTGAATAGTGGTACACAGAAATTATTAATTCTCTTCTTGATGAGAGTCCAAATAGCAAGAGACATCAGGGACTATTTAGTTTAATAAGGAGATGTGAGTGATATTGCTAACTCTTAAATACTTTCAAGAATCTAGTCTAGAATTGGTCTAGTGGAAGGTGTCCCTGCCCATGGCAGGGGGGTTGGAACTAGATGATCTTTAAGGTCCCCTCCAACCCAAACCATTCTGTGATTAATTCCAGGGAAGACTCTACCAGAAGCATGAAATCAAGACTGTTGCCTTAGCTCACAAATCAAACGTTTATGTTCCTCCTGTGTGTCATTAAACCAAAGCGTCAGAGGAAAACAAATTTTATAGATGTCTGAAAACACATGTATGTAACTTATTATTGGAGGTGGTTGACTAGAATAATGAAAATACATATGTGATCCTTAAAAAATTTTACTGGAGTTGCATTGTGTGCCTTACAGCATTCTTTGCTCTTGGTTTGATTTTTAATTTGCTCGTTAGGAGCCTCAAACTTAACCTTATATTTCAAGAACCTGTTTCAGCTTTTGAGGAGAGTACTTCCGGTAACTATTGTCTTGCTTCTGAGTTATGTTGCAAACCTGTATATTTTGTAATAGTGGCCGAAACGCTGCAGTTGAGATGGGGAGTGGGGGGGAGGCCTCCATGTTGGCATGAATCATCTAGTTCTTCTTGTCTGTGTTGTTCCCCCTTCTCCCACCGGCAAGTTGTCTAATGTTGTTAAACTTGTTGCATAGAATAACAAGATCTTAATGTTTGCTGAAGAAAAGTCTTTTCTCTTTTTGCACTGTGTAATGCTTTCAGGATCACATGTATCTTCTGTATAACATGGATGCTGTCTTTTTTTAGGAATTCACAACATCTGGTTCATCGAACACAGACACTGGAAAAGTGAATGGGAGCTTGGAGACCAAATACAAGTGGGCTGAGTATGGGCTGACTTTCACAGAGAAATGGAACACAGATAACACTCTGGGAACAGAAATTGCAATTGAAGATCAGGTAATAGATTAGGAGAGTGTTTATTTGTTTTACCTAACTAGCAGAACTGAATTTGTAGCTTTATCTTATCTTCTCCCCCTTCAATTAGATTGCCAAAGGCTTGAAGTTGACATTTGATACAACTTTCTCACCAAATACAGGGTAAGAATTGTTAACCTTTTTACCTTATTTAAGGCAGTAACAACACTCACAGTCAGTAAATGTTCGTCTGGTCTGCTCTGTTGACAGGGATGTTTGTATGGTTTGCTATTGATCCAAATTAGCAAATCCCAATGCTAAAGGCTTCTGCTCTTTAGCATCACTTCTTATTCTACGGGGTTAGTATTGGACAGTTCACAACAGCCCATTTTGCTTATTTTCTAGGGTAGAAATACTTGGAAGATGCAGGAGGCATGAAAATGCCTCTACATTAATCAGAAAATGCCTGTGTGTGGTACCCTTGTGCTTTCTTGATGGGCTAGCTGTGCTTTGGCCCAGTCTAGAGGATGTATGTGCATGGCATTTAGAGACATTGTGTAGAGTCACATGGCTCAAATTTGGCAGTTCATTGCGGAAGATCAAGCCTTGTCTTAAGATAACTGTTTCTCTGTTTCAGAAAGAAAAGTGGTAAAATTAAGTCAGCTTATAAACGTGAATGCCTAAACCTAGGTTGTGATGTTGACTTTGATTTTGCTGGACCTGCAATCCATGGTTCAGCTGTCTTTGGTTATGAAGGCTGGCTTGCTGGTTATCAGATGACATTTGATAGCGCCAAATCAAAATTGACAAGAAATAACTTCTCTGTGGGTTACAAGACTGGAGACTTCCAACTGCACACTAACGTGTAAGTACTGAAAATTGTGTCCAGATTTATAGAAGCAGGCTTTCTCTACCTTGCCTTCTAGTCAGAATATAAATGCTTGAAATACCAAGAGGTGCTTGCAAGGCCATTAAGTGGAGTGCATTTTTCAGTAGGAAACTCTAAATAAATAATAAATGTTACTTTGTAGCTTTCTCTTTCAAAACAGTAAATACCCATGGCTTGTTAGCACTTAAAGCATAATGTATGCTACAGCTTAACAAATACTGAAGTACATCCAAACTGGAAGTGCAGTAGTTCAGAGTTGATCGTAATGCTTTTTCCAGCTTTCCCATTACGTTGAATTGTATCTGACTAATTTAAGGGCAGTAGATTTGTTAGAGGTAGTAATCAGCATTGCACTGTTTAAGTAGGCCAGTAATAGTTTCTGGAGCAATATTAGAGCTTTGCTTTTGAACTTTTTTGAGTAGGTTCATCTTCTTGCCTGTCTGGGAAGAAGAATGCATGAAACTCTTAGAGCATAACTTGAATAAGACATCTCATTTCTGAACTTTCTTCAGGCTTGCTGCCTTTGCTCTGAAGAACATTTAAGATCTAAGCTGATCAAAACCTACTGAATAACATGGTGTTTTCAATCTAAGTTAATGAAAATTGGTGGTATTCTAGTGCATTTAGTTAGGAAATAATTGATTTTTGAGGCAGAATTTCCCCTTTTGGAGGGGGAGGATGAGGACTGTGTCTGTCTAGGTTTATGAAAGTTGAGGAGGAATGTATGGGAGGAAGCTACGAAATACTTTATAGTCTGGTCTTTAAGAATGCCATTTCAGTTTACTAATGTTAAACATTGTGACAGTTTTTAAAAATAATACTGAGATTATGTAAATATAGGAAACTAACTTTTTTCTTAATTTGCACAGCAATGATGGTTCAGAATTTGGAGGGTCAATTTACCAGAAAGTGAGTGACAACCTTGAAACTGCTGTAAACCTGGCTTGGACAGCAGGCAGCAACAGCACTCGCTTTGGCATTGCGGCTAAATACAAGTTGGATTCCACTGCTTCTATCTCTGTAAGTATGGCTCTAACCAACAGGGTTATGCTAAGTGTATTTTCCGTTTCTGCGAATCTGTGTGTTATTAGTACAAAAGAAGGTAATAGGTCAGGGAGTCTTGTAGGAATTACTCTGACAATCCAGGCAGTTATAATTAAACCAGCAGTATTTAAATTCTGTAATGTTGTATACAGCAAAGTCTGTCTTAGAATCTGACTGTCAAATGTTGTGCTAATCTAGAGTACTTAATATATTTATTAAAAAAAAAAACACCCGAAAAAACCCAAACCCCTTCATGTCTAGTTTTGTAAATTTACACAATTTTTTTAAAGTCAGTTTTTGGGAAGCTCTGTCATGTTCTCGTGGTAAGAACTCTGGTGACATTGGTTAAAAAGGTAATATGCAGAAAAGTTTTCTGTATGTTATAAAGTTAGAATTGAACCTGGATTGTTCATATCCACTATAGAGGAAGTGGTGTGAAGTGAGATAAATAATTTTGCACGTATTGCATGTGATTATCAGTTACAGCACTTCAATTGCTTTTGTTTTTTTTTTTTTTTTTTTCTTCAGGCAAAAGTGAACAATTCTAGTCTAGTTGGAGTGGGTTACACCCAGACACTGAGGCCAGGTAAGGGTTATCACATTAATTACATCATATACATGTCTCTCATGCATTACAAATATAATCTTTGAGCTCTATGCATTTATGTGCAACTACTTCCCTTCTTCAGAATAGTTTTGTCTTGAAGGTAAAGTAGATGTTTTACAGTAGCTTATGTTGCACATCAAACCTTTATCTAAACAAGTTTTTTTTGTATCTAATGGTATTTTTGCATCACATTCCTCATTGATTTGTGTAGGAGTGAATGGTATTGTGTTTGATAGCTTAGCTTTAGGCTGTGCAAAGCAGTCTTTTTTTTAGCATTGCTTTCTCCAGTCATATTATATCAGTTGATAGCAGGTCTTGAAATAGTGATTAATTGTCAAAAGAACACACTTCCTGCTCTTAATATTTAGTAAAATACTTGCAGAACTTAACTTGTTCTGCTTAAATATGATAACGCCTATTAATGCTATATTACCATTGGTTAGTTCCTTATTTGAAAACCAATAAAAATTGTAGTTTCATTCCATACCTTCCTTGATACGAGTGTGTCTCTTTCTATGCATAATTTTTTCCTTGTTTGCACACCTTAATGTAGAAAAGGAGAGCTCCAGTGTACTTGCCAGTTGGTGACTTTGTATAGCCACTTTATAACACAGTATTTATAAAAAGCATCCAGCTTGAGTCACATGACTTGCTTTCAGGAGATTTCATGAGTAAATGGATTCTTCTGTAGAAATCTTTAGAGGAAAGTAATAGAGAGCTACAACTGGGACTTGTAATGACGGAGGTTGAGTTGCATGAAAGCTACTCTGATTGTATGTTGTAAACATGCTGTTTAAAAATCTTACAGGTGTGAAGCTTACGCTGTCTGCCCTGATAGATGGAAAGAGCATCAATGCTGGTGGCCATAAACTTGGTCTTGGCCTGGAATTGGAGGCTTAAAAAGGTGAAGAAACTGCTGCAGAGAAGGGATATCAGAAGAATTTGGCCTTAAAATGTATTTCCAATGTGACCAGCAGGCTTTTTTTCCCAAGAAGGATGACCTAGCACAAGAGCTGTATTTGAAGTATTAGACAGTTACTTGTTAGCTGGTTTCTAGTTAAATTGGTTACCCATCTAGTTAAAATTCTGCATTAGTGCAGTCACTTAAACATTATTTAAATGTATTTAACTGTTTAATGCGCTACCCACAAATAATGAAATAGACATTTATGAAAACTGTACAATTGTGTGCATGTTTGTTTTTACGTTCCTTTTGACATTCGATACTGCCATTGAATGAAAAATGGATCAGTGGATGTTTTGAAATGAGGTCAACAATTTTGTTAAATCACCTGAAGTAGAAATACATTTGGTATCCCAAGACAAATTATGAATAAAACAAGTACACACACATATTTGTGCCTCAGATATTTTAAGAGTTAAGATACGAGGGTAGTGCTCAGTTAAGTTTTAACTTAAAATAATCCAAGAAGTAGCGCTCTATACCTTTGTGCAATTAAGGACCCCCACCCATGACATCACTGAATATAGATGGTTTTCACTGAACAGTTGGATTCCTCAAGCAAGTTGAATGTACTTTACTGTCAGGTAAGATTTGTCATGACACAACGGTTTAATTCCCCCTGTGTTTCATGGGCAAGATTTACTGCATTACTAGTTGGCCTCCTGATGCAAAGAGTGCAGAATGATGTACTTGGCACACTGAGATGTTTAAGAACTGCTTCTTGATGCTTTTGCCCAAGGGGTGAAAAACCTCACCACAAACACACCTTTTGCTTATATTTGTATGAAGTGAGACGTATCTCTGCAACTGAATGTAACAGTGTAATGGTGTAACAGCCTGCTTATCCCAACTGTTGTGAGAGGTTTCTGCTTAAAATGACTGAAATAAAGGCTTAATTTTAAATGGAGACGGAAGAAAATGCATCCAGTTTTGCTTTCCCTTTGACTAATAAATCTTAGCAGATACCCATTTTAAGTCCAGAAACATGCAGAACAATGGAAAAACCTCATGTTTTTCCAGGATAGAATTGAGAGATTAGAAATATGAGGGATATTTGGTCTGTGAATGTAACATCCCTTAAGGTCAAACATAACTAGTTGTGACTGCTTTTAATGTGGAATATATTAAATACATGTAGTTACAGTGCTTACGTTTAAAAATGAGGATTTACTGAGTTCAGGGGAGTGCCTGGAGCCTACTTCTTACAGTCTCATAGTTGAGAAGGGTATCTTGATACTTAGTCTTGCAGTCTATAGTTCATAACAGTTTCCTTTACAGGGCAGGTGGGTAGCTTAAGTTCAGGAAGCTTTCATCTCTGGTTTGCAAGCTGTGCGCGGTTCATGCTGGATTAGACTTAACCCTCATAAAAGTGATACGCTCGAGGTCTTGTTCCATCCTGCATTGTTGCCCTCGTACTCAAATTCTCAAGTTAAGTACTCTTGTTGTAAACTGCTTGTGTTTAGGCTTTAGCTGTGGAATAGCTGAGCCACCTTCTTCACAGAAGACAGAGCAGAGCTTAAGCTTCCAGCTCAGGCTCTTAAGTAGGCTTGCCAGTCTATGACTAGTTTTGTTACGTGACAAAGAGAAGGTTTGGCGGTATTTGTGCTTTGGAGTACCTTTACTGCTGTTGTCACTAAATGCCCTCTTCTGAGGAGCACTGCCAGCACTTGGTGATGGAAGAAGCATGTAAGGTGCAATTTGTTGCTCTTATTGCATGTTAACATTTGTAAATTATGTTTTTTAGTTTGAAGTGCTTTTATGTGTTAGACCACTTAAAGCTAGAGACCGTGCAGCCAGACATTTGAATTTTAGTATGGATTTTCTTTTTAGTGTAACTATCTCTGGTGCCTCACAAAGGGTGTCCAGGCTTCTTCGGGGACGGGGGGGGAAGAATGCTGTGCGCCTGTATGCATCGTCCAGCTGTAGCACCTGGGCAAATAAAGAACTCTGTCTTTTGCATATGAACGATGCCTCGTTTGCATCCTTAAACCAGCATGGCTGCAACAGTGATGTGTCTCAGGTTTTTTTAATCTTTTGATAGGGCCGTAGTGGTCTGACACTTCTTTTTTTTGGTGTTTGGTTTGTTTTTTTTTTATAAACAACTACTCTAACCCTTTTCTTCGCTACCTGCTCAATTCTAGGTGTCTTTCCTCAGGTCACAAAATGGACAAGTGAAATGAAAGCAGGTATTTTAGAGTTTCTCTTCAACTCTACATACAAATCAGTAATGGAAAGCTTGAACCTATTCGTTTTACTTTGTTTTCTTGTGCATCACTTCACTAGTCCTTAGCCGTTAAACCTTAAGTAATTTGTTTTAATGCTGATAGGCAACTGGAGAAATAAAAAGGCTCTGCAGTAGTTAATACAAGTGCGAAGATATGAGTTTTCCTAAAATATTCTCTCATAAATCACTACTTTGAGCATAAAAAAGGAAGTTCACTGTCTATCTCTTGACATGTCTCAAGTGAGGCTTATAAAAATGGCTTTCAAACTTTCTTTTCAAGTGTGCTACAGAAACTGGTGGTGTAATTGGAGTTTTGTGCTAAGGAATATTGGTAGTTTAAATAGCTCCATTTTGTTAGAACATGTAAAAAGCCTTAGTGATAACTTTCAGTGCTAGCCAGCCTTTCCTCAGGTGTCATTCTGAATAAAGTAAAACCACTCGAGATAACCAGTGACCTGAGCATGGCTGTGCATCTTGTTTGTGTGAACTGTAGCGTTGCATTCCCACCTGGTACGGCTGGAGTAGAATTGTCTGCGTATTGCAGGGAGACCTAATCACACTTTCATAACTAAAAATGCTTTCACATGAGATTATGATGCCCTGGGTTTTGCAAGTTACTGTCCAAGTGACTCGAACATTTGTGTTCTCACTGTGCCGTAGAAATTCTCTAGGTTGTTTCAATTAACCTTGCACTCTTCACGTGGTTCAGCTTGGTGGGGGTATGTTCTTAAATCTGCCGCTTGCACATGGCAGCCATTCAAAACCAGGAAATCTGTTTGGAACTATTTCGGAGTGGGCATGGAAACCTTTCACCTCCAAGCATCCGGGCTCAGGTTTTTACTTTTCCCTTGGCTATTGCTGGGATAAAGCCAGGTAGTAATAGAGCGTGCTTACTGCCCTCTAATGTCCTGTCTGGTGTTTGGCTTAGTACTGCAATCGGTCATCTACCGGGTACAGAGATGCATTTAAATCTATGGTGACCGGACTTCTGTAGGAAGTAGAACCGAGCAAACAGAAGACAGCTCACACACAGATGACTCAGCACTGCTTATGTCAAAGGTCCTTGTTTCCTTATCATACCAGTTGGCAAAGACAGAAGCAATTCTATGGAAGGTAAGCTGCTAATGATGACAAAGACTGGGTCACACCTGTGGCAGCAGTGTCTTAATGGCACGTACAAATGCTTCCTGGGAATGGGCGGAAAGGAAAACCCAAATAAAAAGCTGGCTGGTGGTTGTGTGGCATGAAAGGGCTACATTTGTTGCAAGTGGTTTTATCATGTTTGTCAACCTTCCTTTGCCATGGAATATTTTTTGTTCCTGATGTGGAATAGGAATAAAAATATAGATTATATAAATTATTGTAGTATGCATTGTATTTTAGTGATGTTTCCCGTCTCATGATTGTTCCTGGGCCTGCCTTTTAGTTGCTCGTTGTGTCCGTCTTTCCACATACTGCTGGGCCAAATGGAAAGCAATGAACAACTGAATTCATTTTTGTCACCCTAATGTGCAGCATCTTCTGCTTAGTTGCAAGCTTGATACTGATGCTTGCATAAAAAGAGGCTTTTTTTTTCCACAGCAATTTCTGAAAAATAATATGCAATTAAAATAAAATATAGGGTGTTACACACTGAGATTTGGTTCCTGTCTACACTCGTATTTATCTACTGGTGTTGGGAAAAGCTCTGACAGACCTTTAAAGATGGCAAGCAGTCAGACTTTGTTTCAGGTCCAAACACTTGACCTTTACTACAGCGTGTGTTTTTTAAATGAGAATTTTCTGCTGAAACCGACGCCGTGGAAATACTTGCAGTACAATTACTGCTGGTTGACAGCAATGTACACTGGAGCTCTTTCAAGGGTTTGTGTGTGTGTTTTCATGGAATGTTCTTTGCCCTGGATCCCTCGGGGAAGATCCTCATGCTAAAGTAATGACTGTTTAATGATTTTGCGTTGTTAGCAACTCAGTACCTTTTTTTGTTTACTTTTCCTGTTCTCTAATGAACATTGAAACATTAAATGGCTATTACAGAAATCACTAATCTTACTTGGTGCGCTTCATGGAGTCAGTTTGGGTGTGCTAGCGTGAGTCACAGTTGAAGTGCTCTGTCTGCAGCCTCGCACAGGTGGGAGAGCGGAGGGAGTACCTCACAAGGAACTAACGAGCTTTGTCCTTGACTATTTTATTGGTCCACGGTGGCATTGTTAAAAACACACCTTAACTGAATTTTTATTAAGCGCACAACTTAAGAAATCAGAAGTTTTGCTGTGCTGTGTTTAGGGCTTGGAGGTTGTGTGGCTAAGGGGTGTGGGGAGGGGCATTATTTCTGCAGAGATACGACCGAGACGTTTTCCCCTGCAGCTGCTGAAAGAGCATTATTGTAATTTACTATTTCTAGTGACCCACGGCAGGAGCTGGAAGGGGTGTGCTCGTCCCTGCAGACAGGCCCGACCGGGGGCTGCTGCTCCGCGCGCCGCCGCCAGCCTCGCGCGGCCCGGTCGCGGGCCAACGGCGCCATCTGGTGGCCGCTGGTGTCCTCTGAGTCCTCCCAGGGGAGCGGCGCTAAGGGCCTCTGAGGCAGCGGCGCCAAGGGCCTCTGAGGCAGCGGCTGCCGCCTGGGAGTTTGTCGGGTGCCCTGTCCCTAGCCCGCCGGCTGGGAGAAACCGGCGGGAAACAGGATTGCAGTAAGCCTAAGCCTGATTCTGAGTTGAGCAAAGAGAATCAAAAGAGGAAAACCCTGCGTGTGCTGGCACTCGGATGTCCTCCAGCCCCGTGTCTGAGAGAACCCGGCAGCGCACGTTGACTTCTGAAGGAGCAGTTGATTCCTGCGTGCATCCCTGCTCCTATCTAAACAAAATTAATTAATGAAGCAGGTTGTTGTCTTGACTGCTGCTCTGCTCTTGACTTGACAATACCTTTCTAGAAACTTCCAAATAGCTCGAGATCCCCTGATTTCCAAACTATTGTTCTGGCCACTCTCGGCTTTGAGAAGCGCTTGCTGACATGAGGACAGGGCATGCCAGCTGCCAAATACCAGAAGGCAAAAGGGAAGGATTCAAAATGTTGCTTGACGTGATCGTCCCCCACCTGGTGGTGCCGGGTGCCGTGGCAGGGCTGGACTGACCCTGTGGTGACCACGTGCCATGCCAGCAGTGTGGGTGTGCTGTTGCTGCAGCCCCGGGACCTTGCGCTGCCACAATGTAGGTAGCTCACAAACTTTTCCTCCATCTTTGCAATTAATTTAAGTTGGTATCAAGCAATTAGAGCATGGGAAGAATCTAGCAAGTCTGCTCAGGGTCTGTCTCATGGGGATGCCGTACCATTTTGCTTGCTTGAGTCGCTGGTGCTGCAGGGCAGCAGCCTCCCACCAGAAGCAGTTGCAGGGTGGTCAGCACTGCTGCGAGGAGTGACTGCACCACCATCCCTTTCACACAGAGAGGCTGTTAAAAAGCTGGATTTTTTGGATATTTTTGTTGAGGATGGGGAATGAAGACAACTTTTGTTCAGGAACGTACAAAATTTGTTTTTCCTTGACTGAACCTGAAGACCAGTGCGTCCATGGGGCCGGGCAGTGAACTGTGCAGCCAGCGCTGTTGCCCCGGGGCTCCCCATGGTCTGCTCCTGGGGGGTACCTCAGGTACCTTGTCCTGCTCCTCTCTTTGGGAATCCTTATTGGTCTTTGGGGCCTTGTTTCCCTGCCCAAACAGAGCATGCAAACACCTCTTTGCCAGGCATGTTGAGCCCCTCTGCTGCTGGGGGTGGCGGAAGGAGAGGGTGCACTGCTTGGTGCAGGCCCAGGCCCAATTTACATTTATAGTGAATTTTTTCTTTGCTACCTTATTGAGTGGATTGGGTGGGTTACAAATGATTGTGAGAGTCACCTGGTACCATTTTCACCTCTCTAATTCGTAGCATGTGCTTTGGGGAGCAGGGCAGGGAGTGCTTCTGCCTTCCCTTGTGATGCTCCACATGCGTCCTTTAGTCTACACAAAAGCCTGCCCATAGCAGAGGAGGGTGCAGTAGTGTTTGGATGTGGGCTGCTCGCTGTCATACCTGGGAGGTTCATTGGTTGGGCTGTACATGACAAGCTCTGATGGACATCCCCATGGACATGGCAAGCAGAGGTGGTGGCCCTCCACGCTGCCAGCTGTGGAGTCTTCACTGGCAGAGATGGCATCAGGTGAGTGTGAATGGGCATCTCTGGTGTTTCAGGAATCAATCTTTTAGGAAATGTTTTTAAGTAAACTGCAATTCACAAATCTTCTTTAGAGTACTGTAATTTAGCGTGGCTGCAGGCTTCTATTGCAGCCTCTGTAACAGAAGGCTGATCTGCTTCCACTGTGTTTTAGGAAAACTTTTGTTTTACTTTTTTGAAGTTCCTTGGGAAATCTGGTGCAAGACTGGTAGGCTTTCACGTGAGTCCTAATGCTTTGTAACAGCAGTCCTCTCCACGTTTAGGGTACGTCAGTATGCCATTGAAATTGTTTACAGCCCATTCATATAGCCTGAAGCTCACCTGGTTTAACTTTCATAAGGCAAGTTCATGACCATGCATAAATGTTGGAGTCATGGTAGGTCTCCCTGCCAAGCCAGCACAACCCAACTAATCCACCCTCTGCTTCAAAATTTCACCCTCTCATGGGCTAAACAGTCTGGCTCAAAGTCCCATTTCCTACTATTTCCTTTTCTTTTGCGGGAAGCTGTAGCGGAGAGGTGTACTATGCAGTCTCACTGCAGTCATTTGTAGCAGCATCTCCCAGAGGCACAGTTCCTCCTAACTCACAGCACACCCCCATCCTGAGAGGTGTACCAGGGAGTTAGGTGGTTGCTCTTGTTTCCCCTGTGCTTGGCAAAGCATCGCTCACTACCGAGCACACAGAGCAGTGCTCTGTGGGAAGCAGGAGCCCATGGCCTTGCAAGGCTTTTGTGTTAGACTAATCCAGTTTCATCTTCCTGAAAAGAGACTGCTGTCATATTTCTGTCTGGGATTTCCTGAATTAAAAATACGGTGTGTCACTGTAAGACATGTGCTTAATTTGGTGGGGCTGGGGCACCCCTGGCCCCTGCGTGCTGGCCGCAACGCAGTGTGGCTGCGTTGGTGTTCATAGAATCATAGAATCTTTAAGGTTGGAAAAGACCTCTCAGATCATCAAGTCCAACCATCAACCCAACACCACCGTGTCTACTAGACCATGTCCCGAAGTGCCATGTCTACACACTTTTTGAACATCTCCAGGGACGGTGATTCCACCTTTCCTTGCAAGTGGGTATGTGTCTGCCTTGGGTGCATGAGCTGAGCTGCCTGCCCAGCAGCAAATGGGTACCTGAGGGGCAGGGTTTCAGGCACAAAGACCTCAGCCTGGTTAGCAGCAAGGGAGAGAAGGGAAGGGAAGCAGAGAAGCATTCAAAATGTATGCTTTCCAGGAAAAAGAAGACTTTAATACTTTCCTTCACAGGATAACTTTCCTGTTGCACAGGAAAACCCATTCTTACCTCTCCTCTGTTTTTCTTCCCTTCTACTTGATAGTCTTTGATCCCTTGGAGGAAAAGTCCAGGGAGTTAGCTGAAATGATTTGGTGTTGCTGTTACAGTCCAATTTTCTTTTATGGAGATGAAGTAAGATAAACACAAAGTGGAAAGAAAAGATAATTAAACATAGAAAAGGCGGTTATAACTTCTGCTGGTGATTCCCTAATTTCCTCCACCTCTCTGCTGGAGAAAAGTGACTATGGCACAAGGCTGCTTGGCCCTTCTGAGACTTAGGAATCCTCTACTGGCACAGGCTGCCTAAAGCCAGCTATTTTCCTGTTTATAGGTTCTCAGTTTATTAGCCTGGAGGCAAAAGAAGTAAAATGAGACCTAATAAGGTCAGGAAGGAGCACATAAGAGGTCAAATGCAGAAATGCTTGATCATAAAATTAAAATCTATATTATAATGTCTGTATGTAATAGAGATGGTCAAAATTAAGATTGCTTGTGAAAATTTAATTAGTCTTTTGTAACCTTCTGAGTGCTTAGCTTTGCAGCCTTAATTATGTGCCTTTAATGCAGTTAGTGGAGGTGACCATAAATGCTTTCTAGGTCAACAGGTAGACCTTTGCTGCAGGTCTGAAGTTTTCATTAAGATTTTACCATAGTCCATGTCTGGAAGTTTAAACATATGCTTGAAGTTAAGCTTGAGCTAAAGAGCATCATTCAATATCTGGTATGTGAGTGACTATGTTGAAAATCAAGAAAGGAAAACTTGGCAGCACCCATCAAAGTAACCAAAGCTGCGTGAGAGACGGGATGCGTGACTGGCTCAGTGGCACCTGGGACACCGTCTGTAACACCAGGAGGAATTTTGGGGCCCCACATCTCTAGGTGTTGATTAAATGTGTCTGTGCTTTTGCCTCTTTCAAGTTAGTCTTCAGTGGTAACTTGGATCAGTCTCGAATTGTGAGGATAGGTCCGATCCACGCAGCAATCCTTGATGGGGGCCAAGGGCGCTTGGCTTTGGTACTGTGGCCCAGGCCCTCAGCAGGACACCTTACTGGTTCCATCTTGATGGTCCTCTCAGCCCGAGGAGAGGGAAAGCTGCCTGTTGGTGGGAATAGTTCCCAGGAAATGACTGTGCCTAAAATCCACAACAGCCGTGGGAAGACCGAGAGATGATGTAGAAGCTAGCTCTACACATCCGTGGAGAAACTGCAGCTTTTTGTATAGGAACCATTTTGTCAGGAGTTTGACCCAGTGGGTATCATTCTGTAATTGCACTTTGATAGTGAGTTAATGCTCCTCTGCACTGGTGATGTCTCTGAGGCTCACTGGAGTATAATCTAGCACTGCTGTTCAAAAGAAACCAAGGAAGACCATGCAATTTCTTTCAGGTTGTATTAATCTCTTTGATATAATAAATGACGGCACGGTAGTTGCACAATTAACTGTGGCTTTCTGCTTTGGAATGACCCCACTAATTACATTGAAGAGATGGATTAAGTGTCTTGGGAGAGCATTTTATAGCAGCTGACATTTAGATGGCTAGAGGACGTTGAAGGTGACACTGTGGAAATGTCACACCAATACCCTGCTGATGTGCCCAGGAGGCTGAGGAGACATCAGTAGCTGGGTGGAAGCTGTGGGTGAAGGTACCTGAGGGACCCTTTCTCACCTCTGCCTGTGGGTGAAGGTACCTGAGGGACCCTTTCTCACCTCTGCCCGTGGAGTTGGCCCTCACCAGAGTCAGAGGCAGATGTGGGTCCCTCTACACAGAGCAGTGTGGAGGTCTGGCTGCTCCCTCCCTGTCCCTGCATAGCCCTTGCAGCTCTGCCTGGATTCAAAGGTGTCCATAGCCATCTGATGAGACTTTCTGCTTCTGCTGGTTGCAGCTGTTACTGCTCCTCCTGCCTTCCATGTTTTGACCTGTAGCAGACATCAGCAATGTTGACTTGCAGTAGGCAAATGTTAAAATATATACCTTATAAAGAAATGAAGTAAGCATTGAGTGTTGTGAATCACAGCCTGTGTCAATTTAGCTGTTACAGGGAAAAGGGTAGGACCTGCAGGGTAAACCATAATGCCTAGAAGTCAACATTTTGGATCTTTATATATATTCACCTAAGTTTTGTAATTTCTCCTTTTTTCTTTTCTTTTCTTTCTTTCTTTTCTTTCTTTTTTTTTTTTTTTTAAAGCTAGTCCAAGGATCTACATGTTTTGCTTACTTTTAAATGTAAACTCCTAATGTTTGCTTCGTAACAAAACACATGTTAAAAGATACAAGTGACATCATGGACAAGCATGAGGTTCCTTACAAATAAGCCTAAATTTTATCTCCAGCTGTTACTGTTTTTATTTTCATTTAGACTTGCAAGCATCCATTTCCCTTCTACAGGTTTTTGGTACCTGTTTTAAAATGCATGTTTCTCTTGGTGTTGTTTCTTTTTTGTTGTTGTGATTTGGTTGGTTGGTTTGTTTTTTCTTCTCATGCAGGTAGAAACCCCCTTTCTGTTGCTGGGGGTTGTGCTACAGGCCAGTAACATCTGGGCCATAAACCTATGGACTCCTGTGGCTGTGCCATGTGACAAGACACGTAGAGCCTGGGTGTCCTACCAACCAGTCCTTCCCTGAGAGCGGACTTCTTCTGTTGGTGGTTTGCATTTATGGATTCAAATTATTGATGTTGTGAATGTACAGCCAGGCTTTATCCTGGGTAATGAACACTGTGTTGTCAGGTATGTATGCAGTAGTTAGACATTGCATTTACTTGTGACAGCAGTAATAACACTCTCTCATTAACTGTCTTCTGCAAATCTAATTTCATGATGTCAAAAAGTTACTACTTTCAGCTCGCTAACATAACCCAAGTCCCTACCCCAGCATAACTCAAAAGGTTGTTGTAAAAATGCACGCAGTCTCTTGGTTTTTCAGTAGGTGAACAGGAATAAAATTATGAGCCTTTAAACTAAATAATAATTTTTTTCCTTGTAGCTTGAGATCTGTTCAATCAATAATCTTTCTGCTAACTCTGGGGAGAATTTTAGTTGCCTCCATAAAATGTTTTAATTATTTAAAATCATAAAATATAAGTAGGCACAATTTGCTTGGAACTCATTAGGGAAATATATGAATAAGAAGAAAAGATAATGTTTGCTTCTGCATTAATTTAAAGCAGTCTCTAAAACATGAAATCTAATCCTGGAAAGCAGTGACTTATCAGCAATGTTTACTTTTCCTATAATAGGAATAAATATTAAAGCAGCTAGTTATGTGCTTATCCCTACAGTATTGCACTGAGCCAAAAAGGAAGATAAATAACTTGTCTGAAATCCCACATTAATTTCCCTCTTTTACAGGTTTTATGTTTGTTCATTTCCTTTTTCAAAACATTGCTTTTAAAATTATTATTATAAAACAGGTGACTTAGAAACCACGAGTAGCTGCAAATGCATGAGACCAATTTGTGTGTGATTAGAATTATGCAGAGGTAATGCTTTATACTTGCGCAGAGCTTTTCAGCCCAGTGCAAATCACTGGGCACAACATGCAGCAGCAGTGAAATGCCACTACCCTGGGGCAGGGCTTGGCAGACCAGAGAGGAGAGCAAGTGATGGGTGAGGAAACAAAAAAATCTTATTACTTTAAGTTTCTCTGAAGAAACTTCAGTCCTCACTGGGGCAGGAAATGCAGCTCTTTGGTGTGCAAAGAGGGAAGAATTGGCTTTGTGTTCCCTGCTCAGTTCTTCTTGTTTGGGATCTCATCAGAAATTCCTCCTCTAAAGACCCTTCTCATTTTATTTACAGCTTTCCACATTTTCATTCAGGGAAGGACATGATAGTGCTGCCACTCTTGTGAAAATGAAATGACCAGTAAGATCAAACATGCTGCAAACCACCCAGAGATGGGTCCAGATCTCTTTTGCGTGGGGAGCTCATAGGTTATCCAAATGTATTGGTGTACCTGTTGTTTGGAAGAACGGATGGAGCCATTCAGCATGGTCACATTCCTTGTGGCAGTGCAAGGGTGGTGCCAGGGATGGAGAAGGTCTGTGCAGTTTCAGTAGATGGGTTCGATAAAACCAAGCTGTATTCATCTCTACTAGTAGGGAGAACAGTCTCTTAAAACAACACTGACCTCTTAGCTTATTTACCCCTTTTGTGGCCATTTAGGATGGATTTCTTCAAGGGATAAAGAGAACACAAGCAGGGATGCAGATAACTGTCTTACTATGTCATCAAAAAGGAGCCAGCTGCAAGTTATGGCACTTGCTCCTGTTGCCACCTGAGTATCATCAAGATCGCAGTGCCTGAGACATAGCGTGTGCCTCAGGTCTGAGCTCCCAGGTTCTGGGGGATATGGGGAGCTGCTCACGCTTCAAAGGGAGGCAGTTTAGATGAGGTTTATATTCTCCTTCCTTTCCCTGTATCCTAAGGGCTGTATCACAAAAAGCTTGCTAATTGTCTTCCATGAACAGCAATTAATGGAAAACACTGTCCATGGGTAACGTGGCTAAATTCAAACAGGTTTAAAACACTTCATGAGTTTGTTAAAAGGAGGGATGGCAGTGCCAGAGTTTCAAACAAATGCCTCCAAGTTATGCTACGCCCACAGCCCAGTTTTCTTTTAGGCCTGCAGCAATGTGAGAGACCAATGATGCTCCCTGCTTTGTCCCCTGCATGTTCCAGCGGGATCAAAAGCTGCAGCACTGAAAATGCAGAAGTGAGCCTTGGGCATTCAGGAATCCCTGTGTCTCCCTTTGGACAGTGAGTTGCTTCTTTTTGGAGGGCAGCCCTCTCCAGATTTCTGACCACCCAGTCTGAGTCCTGAGTGTTTTCCACACTATAGATAACTCCATGCTCTTACCATCTTTTGAGGGCCAGCACAAAGGGGGAGCATGGCAGCACTGCGAGCGAGTGTTGTCTGCTTAGTTAATTAGCTGATAGAGATGCAAAGTCTGCTCTGAAAGAGTCTTCTGTTCCTTTTTCTGTCACCCATCCAAATATCACACCACACTGTTTTGAATGTGACATCTTTGGAGCAGGGACTGAGATACCTGACCAGCAGCTAGGATTACATGCTTTCATTCTCATGGTGGCTTCTGGGAGTTATTGCACTTGGGGGAATTTTTTTTTTTTTTTTTTAATGCACTATCCTTCAGCCCCCTTTGTTTCTGCACAAGTCCCAACTCTACATTTGCCATCTATGTTGGCCTCTCTGGGGTCAACCCTTGCAACTAGAAGAGGTGCTGGTGTTGCAGGAATGGCTTGGTGGTAGGGTTCGGGCAACAGCTGTGCCCCCAGGTCAGCTCCCCTTTAGGGGTGGAAAATCCTGAGCCTGTACAGTGTGAGCAGTAGCTCAGGCAGGTGTGTCACTTGGAGGGGTGAGCAGACCCATAAGCTCCCATACATGATCTCACCATTAGAGAGAGACAAAGACTTGCACTGCATTATCATGTGGTCCACTCTCACCACCTAATGAAAGCCTAAATTCCCATTGTCCTTACAAATTCCCCAAAGCTGATTCACCACTTGAATTAAACCATAATTATATATTATCAGCAGTCACTTTATAGTAAGGTTGAAGGATTAAATGCAGTTAGCTGTGATGAATTCCAGACGTGCAGGACAGAAGCCTGAAGAGAAGGCCAGCCTCTGAGTAACTGCAAGATAGTGTGATGTATTCTAAATATTTGATTCAATTAAGCTTCCTTCTGCTCTTTGTTTCAGCTTACAGATGGCTCATCAATCTATAGTTTAGGGACACATTGCTATTCTTTCTAATGGTAATTACGTGATCAGGATGGAGGCAGTTTTGATTAAATGCTCACACTATGCTCTGCATATTTAAAATAGAACAGAGTCCAAAGCAGAGGCAAAATGATAGCCTGCTGCACATGGCTTCAGCCTCAGGCATTCGATAGGTCTTCCTCTAGCATAGGTGATGGGGACTTTGCCAGTTCCCACCATACAAGGAACAGGAGTTTCTGAATTCATGAACTATGATTCTTTGTATCTGGTTTTGCATGCTGCTAAACTGTTATTTGACAATATCTTGCAAAAATAATCACAGTGCTTGCCCATTTCTGGCTTGGCTTTACTTAGAGGATTCTTGCAACTTGGAAATTAGCAGCAAAACAGTTACAGAGTCTGTGATCAATCTTTCAGTGACTTCTGCATGTCACTGGGAGGTACTTTTAGGCCAGGGTATGTATTCTTAACATCTCGTAGCTTGCTTGTGATTATCAGCCTACAGCCTCTGAAAGCAGGAATATTTGAGAGGATGCCCCAGCTGTTAAAGTGTCCCATTTTGTGTTTGTGACCTTTACAATTTTTTGTCATCTACTTAAGAAGTAAAATTGTAATATAGAACATGCCCAGAAGATTTGCATGCAAATGTATAATTATCTTGTATATTTCTTTAGCCACTCCATCTGAGAGCTATTATAGTCATTAAGACTTTGGTAAGGTGTTATTTCTTTTACACATATAAGAAAATTGATGCATACAGAGGTTTGAAGCTCTGAGGGTAAAACTGTACCCAGAAAAAGAAATTGGGCAAGCTTTACCCTATTTAAAATCTCATTTAAGGGCCATATGCACCTTGTCCTGGCCTTCTCCCAGGCACAGATTTTATTTTACAGCAGCCTTTCCTCAATTCAGCAAAGTACTTAAGTACAACCTTACATGCTCTGCTGAATCAGGGTTTTAAGTGGAAGTGATAAAAATAGAATTGAGATCTCCTCGCTCATAGCCCTACTCTGAAACCATCAGGCAACGCTTCCTTTCTTCACTCTCCTACTGCAGTCTACTACCGCAAGTGTCTGAGATGGGCAAGACCTGTGCCCTGAACGTCTGCCCCTTATCAGACCCCAAGCCACCCAGTTGAAATTTCAAAAATATGGGCTGAGTAGTCAGTTCTAACAATTTTGAGACTTGAAATCTTTGTCCCTCAGTACCTTCAGTCATTCAAGTGTATTATTTAAGCAAATGGAAGAAGGATTCTCTTACCTTTGATACAGCTTCCCTACAGGAGGCCAATGAATCTAAGTGACCTTTTTCCTAAATATATATATCTCATACCCTCCCAGTGTATTAGTCCCCCGAAACAGTAGCCAGTGGAGCTTTCGTCTCTAAAATGCTAGTTTCTTGTTTAACTAGATTTTCTCTCTAACACAAATTTCAGGCTAAAATAGAAAGCCCTAAAAATTAGTTATTGTTATTTGTAAATCACCATGGAAAAAAGTTATTAGCTGGATTCTTGTTCTCTAACTCGAACAGAATATGCCTCCCACCTGCTTAAGTCTCTTTTGTTGGTCCCAGGTAAGATGAGCTTTTTCAACTACTGTTTCTTTATAAAAAAATTTATAGAATGCATCAGGATGAAACAAGAGTAATGGATGACAACAGCAAATGAAGTTAACTAGGAGTTAAGAATGCTGTAGGTAAAATACTTTACTAGGGTATGGAAGAAGCATCATTTTGTTACATGCTGCCTCAGGAAGGGAATCTCTGCTGGCAGTAATTATTTGAATAGCCAGTTAACAGCTGCATCCTCATACAATCATAATTTTCCTTCTGTAGACTTGCTATCAATTCTCTGTGCTTGCAACTTTGTAGGAAACAAGCACCTAGCAAGTTGCTGCTTTGATGTGCAAGTGGGAGAGAGAGAGAAAGGAGGAAGAATTGTTTTGGTTTTCTTCTTGCCCGTTTGCTCTTCCTCATTCTGACTTCAGAAAAATCTATCTGCACTGTTACCTAGGTTAAAGGAACCCAGTCCTTGTACGCAAAGGTTTTAGGGAGTGCTCTGTATTGGAAATCCTGTTTGTCCTTTGACATGCTTTTAAAGACAACTGTTTTTTCTTTTTTTGGGGGGGTTTTTTTTTTCAGATGGTGTATATTTGAGGTTTCTTATGTAGTACCCTTCAAAGATTACCGGTGACTTTCAATATCATTAGTTTGAGAAGGCCAGCAATCTCCTTGATGTGATGTACGTTGCATTAAAAATCCACTTTTCTATTATGGCTTTTTACATTCGTAAACTTCACTGCTTTCCTTTTGACAGTAGGACCAATTATTCTGATACTCAGTAGCCTCTTTTAGGACAGAAAATAACTTTGTTGTATTGACTCACTTGGAACTCAGCCATTCTACAGAGGGAGATCTTTTTCAACCGCTGTCTTACAAGGATAACTTCACATAAGTTTACTTGCTTTATTACAATTAAAATAAGAAACCATAGTACATCTCAAAATAAATCTCTTTTCTCAACTTAGCTGCCCTTAGGATCCTGCTGCTCCTAAAGTCTACTTTCCCAGGCTATGCTATGCAGTGGAAATATAGGTTAAATAACCATTTTTAATACTGCTCCACCTGCATTTTTCCTGATGATTTAATGCTGCTTGTTGTTTCCCATCTGCTGGGCTTTCTCCAGTTACAACTTGAATGCTAATGTGACTCCATCCCCCATTGGAAGCATGCTGATATTGACTCGTGCATCTCTGAGAAGCTTCTCATTGAGGTGGTGGATGCTCTGGGTTGCCAAGTCATCCTTTCTTGGTTTTAGCACCCTTCCACTCCAAAGGACCTATTGAAAAAAGAAATGTCATGCACCTCATTTTTTCCAATATGTTTGTTGGACCACAAATGAAGTTTTGGAAAAGGTCCTGCATATTTTCTAGAAATATTATTTATTGTATTTCAGATTTCTAGTGGTCTCTGACCTGGAGCTCTCATAAGCAAGTGGGATTGGAAGTCCACAGAATTGGCTAACTGTGCTTCTGTTGCAAATTAGAAGCCAAAATAAAAAGAGATGTGATTAAACATATGTATTTTTAAAAGCCCCAATTCAGCTGCCACCACCATAAACCTGAAGGTGCCTTAAATTTAACATTGTACTTTGTTTCTAGTAAAAGTTATTAATTGATAACTTAGTAGTAGTTACTGATTACAAGTGCTATCTCTGATCTTGCGTAAATACTGTACACAGTAGAAAATGCACTGCAAGATGAGTCAGAATAATACAGAGCATTCTCTGTGATGAATTACAAGTTTATGTTATCACAGGCTGTTTATGTACTAACTTAACATATTAGTTATTACTTCTGTGGGGTTTTACTCCTTCCTTATATTAGTGTTCCATACAGCTTACTTTAGGAATTTATGCTGGATTTTAAAAGCCTCCTTTGTATAACATAGAACAAACACGTTGCAATTTGGCAACTGAGTTGCAAGTCAGAAATCACATTATTATAATCCCACTGTGATTTTTTTTTTCCCCAGAGGCAAAAGCAGTAGCTCCCTGTGCTACTACCACAACTGCAGTACTTACATTATCAATAGCTATTATTCCTCCTTTCTTTATGAGGCGCAAACATTTTTCATAGTACTCATTGCAGCTTTCTTTATCCGCATCAATGAAAGCAAAGTCAAAGGTTTCCGCTTCTCCACTGGCCAACAGTTCATCTAGACGAGCAACAGAGTGAGCCGTTACACCTTGGTTAATGCTGTGTAGGAGGAAGTCGTCCATTTGTGTCAAAGTTCTCATTAAATAATGTTTTTGGTGCCTTGACCAGGCAGCCTATTCCTCTACAGCTAATTACTAGAAAAGCTTATCCCACAGAAACCAATCTAGGCATGATGTATGCCATAAAACACTCAGTTACCGAGTTCTGCCTACTTGGAAGTTCATGGAGTAGTTCTAAACCTGCAGGATACAGCTGGGGCTGCTGAAAGGTGCAGTAAAAACAAGTCAAGCGGTTTGAAACTGGACGAACTCTACACCTTCAGCAATTTTTTGAGCTGACTGTGAAGAACTGTTTTCTTAAATGGATCAGGATTTTTCTCACATTTATGAACAGTTCCTAAATGCTAATCTCTCATTGATGATCAAGTGCCATGATACAGGTCATGAACAAATCCTGCCAGAGATCTTGATCATAGCAAAAGATTGCTGTAAGTATTCCCTCTCTGGGCCAAGGCAAGTGGAATTCAGATTTGAGTTCTCCTAAATGGACCTCTTGACTGAGAACTCCAAATTGCCAGTTGCAGAGGGGCTGACTGCTATCTTCCTAAGGTTCTCGGCCACCCCTCTCACCTGCCCTTATCCTCTGTCAACAGAGGATTTTTTTTTTTTTGGTCCAAACCATTGCCTAGACAAAGCTGTCCATCAGACTTCAAGGACAGTGCATCCCAGGAGACTGCTAATATTTGCCTCTTTAGAAAGGATGGATGAATTTGGGAGTAATACAAGGTGATGGATGGATCTGTGGATCCATCAAACACCTTTGCTGAAAATCTTCTGCCCTCTCCATTCCTAGTAAATGTCTTGCATTTTCAGAATATTTATTAATATCCCCTCTGCCCCACATCTTGTCTTTTCCTAAATGAGAAAAGTAATTACCTTTCTAATGGCTTTGCATGCTTTTGGTACATCCTAAATTTGAACTGCTCTGGACACAATTCAACAGTTATACCCTAAGTTTTATATTGGCTTCTGTATTTTTCCTGCACTTCAGCCCTTTCAGAAAACTCTTCCTGTGTATAAGAAAGAAATACTTGCTTAGAATGTACAAAGGATAAAAGAAATTGGGCTTTGTCTAATTAATCTGTTCTAATCAGCTTTCCCAGAAGCAGCTGACAATAGTACTTCATAGATTAAACAAGGCGATGAACAGAACAAGTGAGTGACCAGTACAGCCCACCACACAGGACAAGCATTTTCTTCCACTCTACTAGCATGTAGGAAAACTCTGAACTCATGAAGCTGTGAAGTTTTTGGATTTTTTTTTTTCCCAAATCTAAGAGAAGCTGTCTCACTGTTAGCAAAGGGATCACATCCACAAGCATATTTGGTCTTAGATCAGCATTATATCCATCTTCTATTTCTAGGGAATAGAAAAGAAGTATTTTAGGTTACTTACCAAGTGTTTGAATTGCTGGCTTAATCCGCAGGTCAATTTTATGCTCTACTCCTGCCTAGAATGAAAAAGAACAAAGAATTGATGAAAGTGGTCAAGAAATAACCTGTTAGTAGGTTGCACTCAGGTAGTGACTGGTGTTCAGATATTTTTCCTATTATTTCTAGGTTCCAGACAGCACTTACTTATCTTTCCAAATTGAACAGCCTCAGCTTCCTTTAATGACAGGAATACTTCTGTATGAAGGTGCAAGTCTAAGATACCAAAATCCCTTGACATGCAAATGCAGCTGTCCCAAACATATAACAGAAGAGATGCTACTTACCTCTTTCCACAGTGGCTTTCCAATTTTGACATAGTCCTCATTTATATCACAGGCAATAACTCTGCCATTATCTGGCAGAACAAGTGCCATATTCAAGGTATTATAACCTGTGAAAACACCTAGGAAAATCATAAGAGTCATTAACACTTACCATATCGTGGGGGAAAAATAAAAGATAAATAGTGAACTACAGGGCTCCCTTCAGGAATAAAAACCCCAAAGGAATCAAGAATAGTAATTTGGTAATGGACACAAAAACTTTTCCCCTCCATTTTAATGTAATGGTGGGTTGGGAGGAATTTTAATTTTTTTTTCCCTCTCTTTTTTAAATCAATCTTTTAGCAAAACTTAATGTTGGCTTTTTCCAAAAGTCTCCTGGACACACAGGGCAGAGTCTCATCCTGTGTCTCTGAGAAACATCCTTATTTACAAGTGGAGCTAAATCCCAAACTAAAGGGACTAGACCAGCAGCAAAATACATAGCAACAAGGGCATCATAACAGCCAGGCTAAGAATGAAGATGGTGGGAGCCCATATTGAACTGCTCAGCATCAGTCTGGCTTTGGGACATCCTGCTAACATGAAGCAAAGTGGATCGGGTGCAGGTCCTGTGGAGCAAAACATTTCATTTGGGCAAGAAACTGATACAGGAAGGAAAGAATACACCCTGCCCTGCAATTACTGCCTGACATTGGACAATCAAGTGATCTGTTGATCTTATTTTTTCAGATTGCCTCTGAGTTGATGAGACATCCACGCTGATGCCAGAATTACTGAATGCACAGATAGACAAAGTGGTAAGTGCGTGCAAATCAGATGCTACTTTTCACACTCTAGTTTGCCTACCTGTTTGCCGAGACAGGGATGCAGTGCCTTACCATGTTTAGATATATTATCTTACGTAAACATGGCTGTATTTGGAGAAGCACAGCCAGGAGCTTTATTCTACTACAGAGAGGACGAGGTGACACTCTTACCTATTTCGATAACTTTCTTGGCTTTAATGAGTTTGACCAAATTTGCCATAAGCTGAGCCTGGTCACAGGACACCATCATTTTACCCCAGGGATGATCAACAGTGAGCTAGAAAGGGGAAAAAAATAACACATCACAACAAACCAACCCCAAAGCTTTCAAAACAATATCCTTAGGGGAAAAAACCCAGAGAAACCCCAGGAAAAACAGATACTCCTACCTTTCTCATTTTAGATGGCTTTGTGCTGCATCTATGAGCAAGAAATTGGTTTGAAGTTAACAGTAACTAAGGAGGCTGGTGTGTGTGTCATAAGCAGTGGCTAATCATTCAAAGCAGGTAATATGCCCTGAAGTTACCATGGCTGTGGCAAGCTAGCAATAGTTGTAACTGCTGGAGAACCACAGAGGAACCTTGACTGTGAAAGCCCTTTATTTCTCTATATTTACATAAACAGATGCACTTTTTTTTTTTAATTGTAACCTCTGTACTTATGCCATTGTTCCTCCAAGACATGTAGGATGTTTTTATGAACTGCTAGGTTAAAGTCTGTTGCCAAAGGTCAGACCACATTGTTCTGGCTACGCAGCACAGAGCTGGAGAAGCTGTGCCCATGCCAGGGTGGAAGGGCCCCTGGCACTGAGCAGGGGGCAGCAGGAGAAGCAGGGCTGTACGAGGGGCCGTTCAGTGGACAGTCCTCCCATTTCCTTTCCTCCTCTAGGGCTCGTTCTGACCAACCAGCTCCAATACTCAACATTTAACTGCTTTTATATAGGAGTAGTTTGTTGCACTTGAAATGACTCAATCGTGAGTCAGGAGGTGTGTTCTGAGCTCTGACACTGGAGCCTGCTGGAGGACATCACCTCTCTGAGCTACAGTTTCCTTATATGCCAACTAAAACAAACAGAAGTTATCTGATCAAATTAAAATCAAGTGCAGCCCAAACACATGGCCTTGGGAGCCATGGATAAGAAGATATTTCTAAAACACATGTCAGTATTATTAAATACTCATTTGGGTAGCCATGAACATTGAAGTCTGTGTACTACCAGTTTAAAACAAATTCTCATGTGTATGTTTTAGGATTTAATAGATTGGACAACTTTGCATTGCTTCTCTTGTGTAGGAAGTGTATCCAAGGGAAGTGGATTTGACCAGGATTTCTTCTGGACCAGATATCATCAACAGCTACAAATATGTATACAGAGTGGTCTCTAAGGACTGGAAATCTCAGAAAGCACGAGTAGGGAAAGGAAAAAGATGTAAGCTGTCTTTCCATGTACATCGAATAATGGTCTTCAGCAGTAAGTAGGATTTTGGTCTCCTTCTCAAGGTTATGGATTATAAAACTAGCAAACAAACCTTAAGGGGCTGGGCTATTATGTATCTCCATAAGGAACAGACAGCTGTACAATTGAGGCTGCCTGTTGTCCTTCCTGAATGATCTAGTAATATTGTGTACTACTGCCTATAAATCCAGGAGTGTGCAAATAAGAAGGAATATCAGAGTCCATCAGTTCAGGACGAGGCGTGGGCAATACCAAAAGGGCCTAGTGGAACACTGAACAGAAAATCCGTGTTGAGGGATAAAATACTGACCAGTCGCAGCTTCTTTAGAATTGGGTGTTCCCGCAAAGAGTGATCCAGTATGTATTGCCAGAGAGGACCGCTTTTCCCAATAATACTCTTGGATGATTTGGATGTCCCAAAACCTAAAGAAGGGTATCTTTTACCTACAAAAAAATAAGGAGTAATAAGAACTTCTATCTTTGTCAGTTATTGCCTGCTTAAACAAAGCAAGTATTTAAGTATTACTAAAGTTTAAAGAGTTTTTTGCTCTCAAAAAATCCAGTGATAAAGGAAAATGCAATGTAGCTGGACAGCTCAGTGGACTATAATTTCCCTCCCCCCTTCTCTTTAACCCTTAAGATGTCCAGCCCCAAGTTTGCAAAGGCTGAAAGTGTTGGACAGTGGCCTATGTGAAGGTTACAAGCTGTCATACTCTTACAGGATAAGTAACCACATCAGAACTCAAAGTGCAAGTGTAAGGAGAGAAGCATGAATGAGGCACACTGTTTTTTTCATCTGGGGACCTCCTTGTTTTGCAGATGGATAGAGGTTGCTGGTATTAAGGGCTGTCAGCTGATGCATCTTCTGAAGCCCCGTGCTCTCCTAATGACAGTGTCCTCCCTTCTAGCCAGGGGAAATCTGACATTGCTCAATGGCTTGTTTGGCATGAAATCAGCGTGCAAAAAAAGTAGGTGCTGCTGAAAGCTGAAGTTTAAGGACTATTGTTTGTCTACTTAAATACAGAACTGATCTCAGCTTTGATGCTCAATGATTCTTTTACCAAATGGGGCAAATATTTTAAAGAAATAACAAAAAACTTCAGATTCACATCTGATAGTTGTTTGCTATTAAAGAACACTTTTATTTTAGGGTTTTTATTTATTTTCTCTTAATGGCTCTATTTTACAGATGATTACACTGAGGTGTAGATTACTTCAGCAACTTGCCTGACGTCAAAGGGTAAGTAAGTCAGCGAGCAGCTGCGTTACAAACACACCACCAGCCTCCTTCTCCAGCCTGACCGTGGGCTCGCACTTCCTCTCCCCGGGGAATGGAAGTGAAACTATTATCAGAAGAGAAAGCTGTGACCAGGATACCACCACGGCGCTTTCTGGCTGCCCAAATAAATGCAGGCAGGGGGCCGGGCTGGGACCGTGTGGCCTCGCCTTTGCTGGGACCTTGGCCCCGACCCCGCCGGCTCCCCGGCCCCACGCTGCAGTTGCTGGATTACAGGGAGCGGCTTGGGCTCTAAGAGCATCAGTGTATTTACCGCCGCTGCTCAGCGAAATCCCGGCCCGCATGGCAGCCCCGCTCAGGGGAGCGCCGAGAGGGATACCCCCCTGACGGCCGCCCGCAACCCGGGGGTCCTGCCTGGCCTCAGGGGGAAACTGCCGCGGTCCCCGTGCCCTCCCCGGTGGGGACAAGGGAGGGTACAGCCCCCACCTCCGTGAGAACGTGCGGGGGAGGGCGGGAAGGGGGGCCGCTTACCTGCGAGCATCCCCGTGGCAAAGGCGACTCCCAGCATCGCCGTCCCGACGGCCACTTCTTTGGGCACGTTGAAAAGGGGCATTTCGGGGCCGGGAGGGGAGGGGAGCGGCGCGGCGGCTGAGAGCGGCGCGGCTCGGGCCGGTCACACGCGGGCGCGGGGTGGGACGGTGGGGCGGGGCGGCCCCGGTCCGCCTCCTCCTCCCGGGAGGGCGGTGGGCGGTGCCCTCTGGGGGCCGGCGTTTTGGTTGCTTTTGGTGGCTTTGGCGCTACCCGCGCCCCGAGGTGGTCGATGGTGGGCGGGGGGGCATCGCTCGAGCGACGTACTCCGAAGCGATGCATAAAGTGACAAAAGCAGCACCTGGGGTTTATGCCGCCACCTCCTCAGAGGCTGGTTCTGGTATGCCTTCGCTGCAGTCGTCTTTTTAAAACACAGCCAAGTGTTGCATGAGCTGGCAATGGGCTCTGATGGAGAAGCTTTTCACAGAAATGTCCTGGTGAGAGGCTCGATCTTCCAACCAGCCCAGGAAACGTGCTCTCTCCTTCCCCTAGCACGGGTGTTTTTTGCAGCTGAGGTGCGAGCAGATTCCTTATCAAAAAGCATGTAAGATTGTGGGACTTCAGTCCTGTGACCAAAAGAACTGTGAGTTTCTAGGTGAAAGGGATCAAGGAAGATCCTCCACGAGAGGGAGAATAGGGCCTGTTTTCCTCTGCCACTGTTTCAGCCCCCTTCTGCAGCACCTTCCAGGCGAGGTGCAACAGTGCTCTTGTCACTGTTTGACAGCCTGGTTGTTTAGGGATCTCCTCTCTGGCCCAATCTGTCACTGAGGGAATTAATATATAAACCAACAGTGACTGTGCCATCTTCTTATAAATCAGGCTAAAAAAACTTTTCTGTGCTTTTGTTTTGTTACACAGATACGTGCCGAAAAGACGCTGCAGTGCCTTTTGTAGATGGGATGGGGATTTGGTTTTCATTTTGTGAATATCTGGCAATATTTGGATTTTGCAAAACCCAAGCAAGATGTGAAGATCTATTGTTTTGTCACTCTACAGGAGATAAAATTAACAATGTTGCACACAAACCAGGAATACTCAGGCATGGAGTGGGTTGCAACTTGGCCTCAACAGATATAGGATGAAAGAAGGTACAAATTCCCTTTTGGAATATAGTTAATCTCTAGAAAGCCAGATGAATTGTGTGCCGGTAAGTCGGGATGATAACTTTTCAACTATGTTCCTATGCTAGCAAAACTGTCTAGTGCCAATGCAGTTAGCAGAAAAAGATTCTTTTGTAAGTACATCGTAAGCACAGGATCAAGTATATCACTAGGGCATTTATGGGAAATGGGTTTGCCTATCACTGCGTTTTTAGCGTGTGCTAGACCTTATTTACAAAGAGGTGAACTCAGAGCTCTTGTATTGCTTTTGCAGTAGCTAGTCTTGTCAAGCACTAAGGAGTCTGCTGTGCTTTCTGACATGCAGAACAAAGCAAGACATCTGATCTGACTTAGCAGGTAAATTATCTTCCAGTTCACTTTTAAAATTTATTTG